>NW_027192530.1:2918604-3064884 GCF_041956765.1 Thermoascus crustaceus | reverse complement strand
TAATAATAAAAGTCCTCCATTCAGTCAGGGTTCCCGAATATGATTACGTAATGCACGTCATAAACAAGAGCAGTAGGAACAATAGACACTATATCTGGAGTTGAATAAAATTAGTTGATATAATATATATACACCGAGACTTGGGCCAAGAACGCTCACGAGCCAAGGTGATCGATCTGAACTCTGATCCTCCGGTTACTATAGATCGATACCGTACCTAATACATATTCCCGGCCAGTGAGAAAGTAGACGGAAGAAGAAAACGAGAGAAATGTATAAGGCATGGAAGAGAAGGGAATAGATAGAACGGTCCGTTCCGTTCCGTCCGTTCGTTCGTTCGTTCGCACGTATCCTGCGCAGTCAAGTCAAGTCACTTCATTCTTTCAGCTTGCTTGACTTTGATCATATTATTATTATCATTCACCCTCTGGTCAGTTGTGTTGCGCATAGTTATATGTCTAGTATCGGAAGTCGATGTTTATATGTACTGTGTGAGACCACCTAGTTAACCGCAGGCGTCATTTCCTGCTTCTCGACGACGTTGACCTCGCTGGCGGTGGCACTACCGTTGCCGCTGCCGCTGCTGCTGGACTCGTCGATGGCCAGTTTCTCCGAGTAGAGCTCGTTCATGTGCTCGAGGCTCTTGCCCTTGGTTTCGAAGATGAAGAAGTAGACTATCAATCTCGTCAGATAAATTCTCAAGAACGGGAGACAGCATGTGCTGGAAGAAGGACAGAAACATACCGTAGGGGAAACCAATGACGTTGAACACAGCGAACCAGATCCACGTCTTCCATCCCACGTTCTGGATACCGATCGGGCCCGCGTACACGGTCAGGAAGGCCATCAGCCATTGCGAGGAGATGCTCAGTCCGACGCCGGTGTGGCGGTGGCGGAGGGGCATGGTCTCAGAGACGTAGATGTACTGTTTTCATTCCGATTGTCAGTATATATTTCCAGAAGTAGCAGAACGAGTCAAGGGTATCTCCGAGGAGGCTTACAGGAAGAGGAGCCCACGTGGGACTAAAGACCAGAATCCACCCGAACAGCATTGCCGCAGCGGCGGAGGATGTCTTCTTGTTGGGCAGAGCCAGCAGCACCGTAAACGCAATGATGAAGACCGACTGAGCGGCCGCGCCCCAGAGGAGCCACTTCCTGCGGCTCTCGCAGACGAACGAACCGAAGAAGACTCCAATAGCGAGCAACGTCGTCGCGGCGCCAGAGCAGATCGAGGCAGCCTCCCCGGGCAAGCCGATGTAGACTTGGAAGATAGTGGTCATGTAGTAAAAGATCATGTTGATGCCCATGAGGTAGGCGACTCCGATGAGGATGACACCGTCCCTGATACGCCGCGCGGCCTGCGTCTCGGACCGGTCGATGATGAAGTGCGACCACTTTAGCTTCTCGTTGTTCTCCTGGTTCAGTTCGGCCAGGATCTCCTTGCGGACCTTGTTGGCGGACTGTTCGTCGGGGTAGAGCTCTCTGAGGACGGCGTCGCCGTCTGCTTCTCTGCCGGCGAGGAAGTACCAGCGGGGGGAGTCTATCGATCCATACATATAAGAATGTAAACAACTTCAAAACAGAAGAATATCCAACTCACCAGCGTTGGGCCACAGGCAGATGATGCTCAGGAGGGACCAAATGATCTGGATCGCGACAGGTAGGCGCCAGACGACCTGGCCCTTGGCGAATGTGAATCCAAAATCGCTGGATATGTGAGTGAGCTTTGATCTGTGTAATAGAAAAAGGCACCTACACCCAGTACGCGACAGCCGTTCCCGTACAAGCGAATCCCATCAAAACTCCGACGAGTGAACCACGCAGCTTGGCTGCAGGAGTGATCTCAGCAATGTATGGAGGCGCAGAGGACACGACCATCCCGTTGCCAATTCCCTGGTATTCATGGTCAGCAGGTTGAAGTGGACTTCAAGGCAGGTGAAGGAAGCGCACAATAATGACACGACCAGCGATCAATTGGCCATACGAGTAACTAGAAACCGAGATGATCGTTCCAATGATCTGGATGAACGATCCCAGCATGATCCAGTGCCGGCGTCCCAGCTTGCTACTCCATGGAGTCGCGACGATGCAGCATCCCAGCCACGACGCGAGAAGGAACGAGGCGACAATCATCGCCAATATCGTAGTATTCGGGAACTATATTGTCAGTATGCTACTGCATCATGAATGATTATGATGATTATTACCTTCATAGCTCTCTGGAACGACATTGTCTCCAGCACGCCTCCCAGGACACCCGCGTCCCAGCCGTAGGAGACGAAGCCGAAACGCGCGCCCCAGAGGGCCAGCGTCGGCCTGATCTTTGCTGTTGCAACGGTCATGTTGCTCCCGTGAATGAAAACAGTGAACTATGCTGCAGATATCAAAGATAACAAGCAAAGACGCACCAGGCGATGTTGAATGGGAGTGCAATCAGCCAGGATATATTGGAGGACGGGGAAGATATCCGACGGAACAGAGGGACTGCACCCGGGCTGCTTCCCGGGAAAGGTCAATGTCTGCTCCCCTATCTGGAGACTACGCAAAGGGAGACAAAAACATGCTTGGAGATCGACCACAGGACTCGTGGCAGGACGCGGCACTGGGAATGGCTCTGCAGCTGGACTGGATACTGGAGCAGTCAGTCTGCACTAGATAGGAAACCACTAAACTAGCAAGTGGAATATATCGAAAAGTATATTTCCTTTCTCCAGGACCAATGGAGAGACAGGTACCTCCTTTCCTCCACCGGTCAGGGGAAAATTCTCTCAGCCACGAAGCATTTTGTACTCTTAGCTCTGTGAGAAGCACTGGATCCATCAAGGTCATGGTCAAACCAAACCAGCGGGTCAGCAGCACCAAAGGCTTCGCGCTAGTTCCACCATAATTTTCAGGATATTGGAAAGAACAATCTATCTCTCTGTGATTAGCGCTGTGAATACGAAGTGCCTGGAAGATCTGACACCGCTGCTGGCAACACGCGTGTCGTCCGGATTCACAGCATAAATACTTCATCGATAGCTCGTAACAACAGAACTGAAAGTAAGTCCCTTGTCTAGTTTCCTTGGAGAAAAAAACAAAACCCAAGACCCTCGCTGGGATCTGAATGTGCCGTCTCGCTTAAATGCTTAACAGGCGCCATCTGCGAACCAAGACACTGGGAATGACATGGGATGGGAAGTTTGGCATGCAGCAAAATAGCAGGGGCGTACTGGACACTCAGGTGAGCAAGCCACACACCTAGTGTAGATTAATTAGCTGCGTAAGAAAGGATCTAGGACTCTAGCCTCACATCAGACCATGCTCTAAACTCTGTGATTTTCGATCGTTCGATGTGGTTAGGCTATAAGATGGACGATATCAGGCACCAACTGCTTCTGGCAAACGATACTGGCCCACTCTGGCAGTGTAGCTATTTGAGGCTCATAAAGTTTTTTCGTGGCGCGTCCGCCGTGCAGACCAGGCTGGTGAAGCCTCAGGGAGAGAAGCCGAAGAAATATACGGCGATCCGGCGCACGTCAAGCTTCTGCGCGGGCCAATGGGAAGGCGTGCCGCTAACCTTGTTTAAGGTATCGGCCCGCCGCCCGCCCCGGCCCAGAACTAGCCTTTTATAGCTTAGCGCTGGTGGCCTGAAAAAAACGGCCATCCAGAACATCTCTTCAACATCCATGTCGCTCTGGCGGGGTTCTGTTCGACGGCGGTTGACCATCAGCATATCAACGCGGTTCGCGCCCTAAGATGATTGTCCGTCGTTCCGTGTCCACTTGCCGTCCGGACGGGCTCCGCCTGTCAACGACAAGTCCCCGCTCTCCTGTTACCAATCACCGTGCTGCGAGTGCTTTTCATGGCGACTAGGATGTGGTGGACTCGCCGTTGAACGCACGATCCCAGCTAGGAGCACTGCATGTACCGCAGCCCCGCCTTGTCGTCCCATGTCAGTGCTGGGCATCAGGCCGACCTTGCTCAACTGCGCTGGCTGGTCCATGGCGGCTAGTGGTCGACGAAGCTATCATGAAAACGGGCCCGGAAAAGCAAGGAAAATGCTCGTCCACAGCGGTAGGCCAGGTCATCGAGTCCCGTGGACGGCGTGAACTGGACTCTGGGACCGGTGGTTGTCGCACGCGTGCGCCCTCTGCAGCAGGATCATCTCCATCAGGTGGTGTGCCACGAGGGGCGAAAGGGGTCAAATTATTGTCTACTTGTTGGGACTTCTAGTCTCCTTATCTGCTTCTAACTCTATACTGCGGTGTGAAACTGGGTCCAAACTCTCTTTTCAATCGTCCAGATTCTCTGGCTGCTCTGTCTAAAGAAACCCCTTGTTACCTGTTGTGCACACATCTGTATCTTCATCTGCTGGAAAGAGGTTGGAAAAGTCTCTCTTTTTCTGTGACCATATTGGTCTCCGACAGCATGTTCGGATCCATGCCTGCTTCGCTCGTCCTTCTGGGCACTGCCCTTGTCGGGGCCGTCCTATTTCGTATTTTCTACAACCTCTTCTTTCATCCTTTGGCAAAGTTCCCTGGCCCTTGGTACTGTGCCATCTCCTCCCTTCCAATTTCTATCATCTCTGTTCTGCGTATCGAACCCCAGTGGCTTCAGTCCTTGGTCAAGAAATATGGAAGTGCGTGATCATTGAAAAAGATGGTGGAATTCTCTGGAGCTGATTATCTGTGCAGCCGACAAACCGATCCGTATCTCCTCTACGATGCTATTGTTCCCGAAACCGTCCACCCTTAAGGAAATTTACTGGGAGCCTGCGCTGAATCAGAAGGCGGGCCTGTATGGAACGGGCATCCTGGGCCCTCCTCATCTCTTCACGACCCTCGATGGTGACAACCACCGCGCCCTCAGGAAGGCTCTTGGTGGTCCCCAGTGGTCTATCGGATCGTTGAAGAACCACTGGGAGTCGCGGATCGATGACCAAGTGCAGCTGTTTATCGAGAAGATGACAGAGCGTGCTGAGAAGCGCGACGAGGTCGTTCTGTGCGACAAAGTAGCGTACGGCACCCAAACGAGTCCCTGTGCTTTGAGAATCAGACTGACGAATTTCCAGGGAATTCGCAGCGGACATCATGACGATGCTTTCCTTCAGCCAGCCTTGGGGGTTTGTCAAGAACAGCCGCGACGAGCGAGGCATCCTGAAAAGCTGGCGCCAGGGTCTGGATTTCTTTGGTTTTGCAGGGCGCTCGAAGTTCTGCCAAAACTACCTTATTCATCTCCCTGGTCTTAGTGCTGTTCTGCTACCGAAGACGACCGATGAAGGCGGGATGGGTTGGCTCATTAACCAGGCAATCAACCAGGTGGCGGACCGGGAGGTCCTGATCAAGGAAAAGGGTTTTCACGGGAAGCCGGATTTCATGCAGCAGTGAGTCCAATGCAGTGGTGCTAGAATTAGTCTGTCGAGGAGGTAAGCTGATGTTTCTATAGTTGTCTCGAGGCTCGTATGAACGGGGAGCCGCTCAGTCAGACTCAGAAAGTGGCTCATGTCACTCTGCTCATTCAAGCTGGCGCTGACACCACCGGAACCGGTCTGGGATCGACGTTGCGCTTCCTGGTGCTGCACGAGGAGAAGCGTAAGAGGGCTCAGGCAGAGATCGAGGCCGCAGACCGCGCTGGCAAGCTGTCTACCCCCGTACAATACGAAGAGGTCCGCGAGCACCTTCCGTACTTCGTAGCCTGCATCAAAGAATCCCTGAGACTGAACCCGCCCGCCACAAACCTGTTTGCCCGTGTGACACCCAAGGATGGTTTCCGTCTCGATGGACACTATATCCCTCCCGGCGTGGATATCACCAGCAACGCCTATGTCGTCCAGCGGGACCCAGAACTCTATGCTCCTGACCCCGACGCGTTCAGGCCCGAGAGATGGCTCGAGGACAAGGACTTGGCCAACACGATGGAGGCGTCGAGCTTTGTCTTCGGAATGGGTCCGAGAGTCTGCCTGGGCAAGGACATCGCCATCATGGAGCTGTACAAGCTGCTGCCAGAGGTAAGCTTGGAGATAGTTAGCGGCAGATTACGGAGCTAACATGTTTTTAGATCATCCGCCGCTTCGACATCAAGCTGATCGAGGAAGGACGCTTCGTGGTCGCCGGGGGTGTCGGGTACAACAGAGGCTTTAAGGCTAAGCTTACCCGCCGGGCGTAGAAGACAACGAAGCAAAGGCAAAGCAACGAGTTTGCAGCTTCAGCAGCAGTTCTTTTCTTCTTTCATTCCTTTCGGGCATCTTTCGGCCGTTTCCGTGCGCATAATAGATTGGGAAATTGGGGACATACTTCTATCCTGTATCTATACTCGTTTCGCACATAGCCTACTCCTTTTTAACTTTTTCACCCTCCTTGGCCATTTTTCCCGCAAGAAAAGTTCAAAGGATAAATGACTTCTGCCCAGCCTCTGGCTTACTTTTCGGGAAGTGCGCCGACGGCAGTGGGTCCCGAGCCTGTACAGTTGAAATTAGCTTCAGACCAAGATTTTCGCGGAATCACGGCCACGAAAATCACGAAAATCCCGTAGGGCCTTTTTTAGACTTCACCCTGACACGTTCTAGATTGCTGGATCCCAAGCCGTGCGAGCCGAGCCGTCATCAACCTAACAGCTGACCCAAACTTTGCTCTCTGCTCTAACTTCTACTTCACCTACTTTACAGACGGAGGCCATCTGGTGACCTCAGACCATGATGCTCTTTGATGGTCTAACCACACAGCCCAACACAGACCGTCAATAGCACTTACACATGGGCCTCAGACGAGTCCGGCACGTACGCTCGGGCGCAGTGATCTTTGACTCCCTAATGATTGATCGGATCATGCCAGCATCAACTCCGGAGTAATCACGGAGTGCAGAGGATAAGTATTCCCCCTCTAATCCATCTTGGCGGTCGTGCTGGCTGCGCAGCCCGCCAAAACTTACCTGCTTTTAAGCTTTTAGCCTCCTGATCCAGGTCTAAAACGGATCCTAACGACTTAGATCAGCGACGGCGCGCGCTTGTCAACTGCAGAAATGGACACTTAATTTGACTTCTGCGTTAAAAGCTCTTCCCTGGCAGCGGGACGTGTGTGACTAGCAGCTTTTTTCCCTAGGGCCGGGCGCAATAATGTCCATGACGCCAGCTGAGCTGCCGCGGCGCCAGGGCCAGGGGCGGGTGCAGAACTACTGAGGCAAGAATAGTCTGCCTGTGTCCAGTGGAAGGACTGCTGTGGAGCAAGCCGTGGCCGTTAGAGTCTTAGGAGTCTCATAAAGATGGAAGTGTCGTGGCTGACCAGCCCTGTTTCGAGTTAGCCAAGCTAGGTAAGTGTCCTCGAGACGGCCAGTTAGAGTCGTTCGACGTCGTGGTTAGATGATACTTATTCCAAATTTAAAAGAAATACACAACGGGAATTAATTAAGAGACTTGTTGGACATGTTTGCGGTTGCTGGATTCCCGTTTTACTTCGCTGTCTCAAGCATGAAACGAGAAAGCAGGATCGATACTACCTAGTTGGACATGGAGAATTCTTCGTTCCGTCTTCAAGGACATCATCACGTTATATCTCGTGATGACACGCTCATCTCCTTATTTCTCTGTCTACTTGTAGTCATTTCCTTGCCGCAGCACGGGAAACGCAGTAAACAGGATACTGCGTATCCATGTCGACGAACTCTTGGTGGAGCTTGAACTAACCCGATTCCCAGGATCCTGACGACGGCGTACCTGCATTCTTCTCTCGGGGCCGCTGGCTGTCTCAGTTTGACTTGGCCATGTCCCACCTCGAGCCATCTGACAGCCCGGGCTCAGGCTACCGCTGTGGCAGTGATCCAGGAGGACGGTCTACCTGTCGCATGAGCCCTGTACGGACTATGGAGTAGCTCTGTGCAGTAGTAGAGAGCAGTTACAAGCCTTGCGAAAGCTTACGCAGTATCCAATCCGGGATGGCGCCGTCGCCGTTATTTTTGATGCTCGCACGCCACCAGTGGCACAGATGCTATCAAGCCGTTCTTTTGATGCGAAAGGCTAAACCTGCTGTATAAGCCTGGACGCTCTCGACCCTGATCATTGAGGCCTTCAACGTTCTTCAACGTCTAAACCGGTGTCCAGGGGTGTGACTGTGCTCTTTTGACATGCATGATACCAAGCCTCGGAGGTTGCAGATCATCGACTAAAGATCGGTAGACGGGATTCATGGCGACGAGCAGTTACTATATGCCCCCTTGTGGCGTGTCCTTTGACTTCGTATAATGTACAGTGCTATACAAAAGGTCACAAGGCTGCTGGACACCACCGGTTTACGTCTTGAACGCCGTCAAGATTGTTCCCCTCCTTTTTTTTCTCTTTTTCAGTCCCCTTCTTTTCTGGAAGCCAGAGGACTTGGCCGATTTGCTGAATCTATCGATATTCCTTCCTTATCGTCTACTTGATACTTCCAGCAATGCCGTACCAGTCCGGTCATCCTCCGCCGAACGCACATGAGTCTCAAGCGGTTCGTTCCAGTTGATTCTATCAATTCCGCTGTACGACTTGGCTGACAGGATACAGGGGGCAGAGCGGGGTCTCACGATTGCCTGTCTCTGTTTGGTGGGAGTGGCTCTGATCCTGCGCATGACAGGACGCTACGCCCTGAGACTGAAGGGTGGCCTGGAGAGATCCGATAAACGTCATTACTTTGGGCTGGACGATGGTAATATCTTTCCCTGTGATGAATATCATGCAGACTAGGATGTCGACTAATCTGTTTTTGCAGTCTTCAACATCTTCGCCGTGGTAACGCTCCTAGCACGGTCTTGGGATTGAGATATCAGGGACTAATCGTCCGTTTTCCAGTTGACCTTTATCGGTCTTGCAGTTGCAGAACTGATCGGTAAGTATTTACAATCTTGTTGATTTTCGAATGCAGCTGATAATGTCTATCTGCGTAGCCATCGAGCGCGGGATGGGAACACACGTTGAGGCCGTGCTGTATTATAGGGGGCCGGAAGGACTCAATTCCTACAATCTCGTATGAGTCTCTATATCCATACCCTGTTTCAGCCCGCAAGGCTTCAGGATTGACGCGTCTAGGCTATCTACGTCTGCGCCATCTTCTACAACCTCGTCCTCGGGATGGTCAAGCTGTCAGTCCTCTGTCTCTACTTCCGCATCCTCCGCGGCGTCCAGTCCCCGGTGCTCTGGAAGCTCAACTGGGTCGTATTTGCGATCGTGACCATGAATACGACAGCGAACGTCCTCGTAGCCGTGTTCCAGTGCCACCCGATCGAGGCGGCCTTCAACTTGTCAATCAAGGGATCATGTATCAACGCGAGTGCTTTCTACCTGGGTAACGCGATCACCGGCATCATCACTGACACCATGGTCTACGGGCTGTCGATTCCTATCGTCAAGCCTCTGCAGATGGACCCAAAGCGAAAGATGGTCACCTTCCTGACTCTGCTTGTTGGTGCTTTGTAAGTTTGCCGTCTTTTTCAATTTCGTCCAAATGCTCTTTTATCCAAATTACATACATACTGACTGACAACCAGCGCTGTCGTCACCTCCTGCGTCCGCCTCGGCTTCCTCCCCGCGCTCCTCACCAACCCCGACACGACGTGGGCGATGGGCGTCCCCATGGACTGGTCCATGGTCGAGCCCACCGTCGGCATCATCGTCAGCTCCATCCCCGCCATCACCGGCATCCGGCACATGTTCCGCAAACCGGGCGAGTACAGCACAACCAACCCCAGTCTCAAGTCCGGCGGCCACATAAAACTGCGTGACATCCACGGGAACGATGCCAACCTGCACCGGGCGTCGATCAGCGCGGGAGTAGGCTGGAAGCAACAGACCGGGAACCGGGAGAGGGATACTATCTTGCAGAATGACGACGATAGCGAGGAGCAGCTCGTGTACGGGGACGGGAAGGGCGGTCGTGTTATTGCGCAGACGACCGAGTTCGAGGTCTCGTATGAAAATAACAAATAGACTGGAGCGGTGCCTGCCTGCCTGTCTATCTACCTACCTAGGTAGATTACCAGTGAACATGCATCGACACAACTGCGCGACGGACACGGACTGTACTTGGATTCGTATCCACTGAGAAAAAATATATAATAATACAAATAATAGATGAAGCGGGAGCCTGTTGAATAGGGAGTGCGGTACGGTATGAATATTGACAGCGGGACGGGCTCAGAGTTTAGCATCGCTTGACAGCATTCCCATCGTGAGTGGAGTTGAGTCCTGGAAATTGATCGACGACACGGACCGTGGACAGAGCTTCCCGCGTTTCATTCTTTCGTTTCGTGGATCGAAATACGGAAAAACGAAACGAATGGTTTTATATGAGTGGAGGATCGATCTTCTTCCGGGCCTTTCTTTTCCTTTGTATGTACGTATCTAATTTTCTCATCTCTAAAAGAAAAGAAAGAAAAAAGACATCATTTTACGGGCAGAGAGGATCAGTTAAGTATTTAGTTGCTTTACTTACGGACTCTACTGCGCTGACTGACTTACTTCTCTATCGAATCTTACCTTTCCTTTGTATATAATATATGATATACATATATAACTGTACTTAGTACCTACCTACCTACCAATTATTTAACAAGAATTAATTTTTTGACATTAAATTCATACCTGGTGTTTCAAAGATGATGAATAGAAATAGGGATACTGTACCAACCTACTTCGATGGGCTACTAAACGAATATTTAATACCAAGCAAGCAAAAATGTTGAACAACAAGACCACGTTTCACTCTCTCTCGTACAGCACGGAAGACAAGTTTCCTCCCTTTTCCCAGTTGATGCGATGCAGAATCAAATCATAAATCTCGTTTCCTCTGTCTATGATTCGTGTGTAAAAGTGTGCAGGTGGTTCGGAGTCTGGCAGCGCTAAGGAAACGTTCGATAATCCCTCAGCAATGATACCTGCCGTGTCGACTGAGAATAAACGATCTAGAAGTATCAGCATCTCCTCGGAGCGACAAGGACTTGAAATACTTGATGTTTAATCCCAAAACCGCATCGCACAGATCTGATAGATCATGTTCTCCAAGTCGACGCTTGAGAAGCCCCTCGCAATACCAGATGCTTGACTCCACTGGCGATTGCTCTTTTCGCCAACTCGTCCGAGGTAAATTGAGGATATTCGTCAACGTAGTCTGCAACTAGACTCCGTTGCCCTTCTTGAAAGACACGGGAGTCGGCATTGGGGTCAATATGGAAAGATTGAATTAGAGAACATAACGTATTAACCCTGGACCCCTGTCCCTTTTCTTTCTGGTTCTTGGTGAAATCGGAGGCAAGCGATCTGACAGCCAATACTCTAAGAAGTTTATCCTCACAGCTGACTTCTGGATCTCCTTCAACGCGTGCTATGGCTGCAGCCGTCGGTCTTGCCCAATACTTCGCTTCCGGGAAATAATATCATTGACGCTTGAATTTTCTGATAGACAAAGGGAAGCAGTTCACTTAAGCAGACGGTTGACTTGGTTGGACACCAGAGACCTAGGAACCTGGCTTCGTCGCTGGGGATTTTGGGCTGTCGTAGGGCTATCCGCAGGCTGGGCGATGGACGTGATAGATTCGATAGAAGCATTGTTTTCAGACGAATCACTGAGAAGTGATGCAGGAGTGCTCACTTCAAGTCCAATGTGACTGAACCTGCTAAACACCCATATCTCCTTGAGAGTGCAGCGGGGGCAAAACAGAATACGCCAATCCCAGAGACCGGGCCTGATCCTCTCTCGAGTGCGGAATCTGTCAACCAATCAAATTGATGACCTAAGTTCATAGGTACTTAATGGCGAACACATTTGAACATATCCTCCTGCACAGCATGCTCTCCTCAAAATCATCAACACGTCCCTTTCCTGTACTTCGATTCCAATTTTGAAACTACCAATACCGTGGTAAACAATCACACTTTCGACACTATTCCGAGTTCTTTTATTCAGAGTGGCTTCGGTATCGGCGATAATGAGGTCATTCTACAAGCTAGGCAGACGCTGTTCAACATTCGCCTTTCTCGGAAACCTCCTGCTTGTTTTGATCAATTAAATACAATTGAAGGATATTTTCTCAATGAGCTGAAAAGTGCGACTTTGACCAATCCGACGAAATACTGGAACGGCTCGGACAGGTTTTCGCGTTATACTGTCAACCTTATTTCCACAAGTACACTTGTTCTTCCGGGCCCTCAGCAAACAGTCCCAAGTCATATGCATATCTCCCAACAATCTACTTGCAGTTGGTGACGGAGCACAATTCACCAAAGATTGTCCCACGGCACCACGAGCAGCCTCTTTCCGAGTTCCCTGATCCATCGCTACGTGTGATTGATGGCCTTCGAGATTTCGCGCTATCAGATGTTGAGGTAGCAAAAGAAATTATTCAACGCCGCGTGTTTAAGGTCTCTGTTGCTGGGAGAGAATACTGTTGCAAGATGGGCGACCGTGACTCTACGTCTTTTTGGCGTGAGATGCAGCTTCTGGAAAAATTGTCTTCCTTGAAGGATCCCAGGAAGCCGCTTCGAGTACCAAGGCTTGAGGGAACCGTTGGACTGAAAGAAGGCGTTCCAGAAACGTTATTGAAATTTATCGCTCACAAAAGCCGCCTATCTGAGATTAACGTAGGCGGAGTTACCTACAACCTACGTTGAACAAATTCGAACGACAGTCCAGATACTACATAACAATAACATCTCATGGGAGAAGTGAAAGCAGAGAATGTCCTAATTGACCCACAAGATCACGCTTGGCTCGTGGACTTTGGTGGAGGTTGGACGATATATTCTTATTCACCGTCCTGTGTTATAGCTTCTGTGGTCGATGAATTAAGAGTCTGAAGATATTCCTGAGATATGAAATTGAGATGCCAAACCAGGAAGAGCGGGAGCACTCAGATGAAACCTCGAGAGCAGACAGGCTAGCATCGATCATTGCATCGGAATGCTTCTTCCGATGAAATGCGGGGTATATCAAGGATAGTCCATAACAGTTCTAAAATGCGCAGTTTATCAGATACAATTTTCTACAGAAGTACTCAGATTGTAACTAGTATTCTATCGTTAAATTCAACTCGCAGATATGCCACCTCCCTTCCGCGCAGAGCAAGTCGGCTCTCTCCTTCGGCCTCCCGAGCTCCTCTCCGCCCGCGGCACCCCCGACTCGAATTCAACATACGCGCAGACAATTCCAGACGAGGTGCAGCGGAAGACACGAGAAGCAATCGCTGCTGCCGTGGAGAAGCAACTATCCCTGAGCATCCGACCGATCACGTCGGGCGAATACGAACGCTTCATCTTCTACTCCGGATTTTTCGAGAAAGTCCAGGGCTTCGAAGTGATCCCCGAGCTCCCAATCCCCGATGGATTCCGCAGAGACTTTCCTACAACGACCGCTCTGCGGCGCCAGGGCGTTAAGACGCGTACAGGCGTAGTGGCCGCTGGAAAAATCCAATACGTGCAGAGTCCATACCTGGAGGACTGGGAGTACCTCAAGAGCCTGCTCCCGGCTGAGAAATGGCACGGATGCAAACTGACCATGCCCTCCCCGACGTGGCAGCACATGCAATTAGCCAAGGGAACAGCGTACTCTGCCGTCGTATACTCCTCCGACAGGGAATACTTCACCGACCTGGCGGTCGCGTATGCCGCCGAGTTTCGCGCCCTGTACGCCGCCGGCCTGCGATCCATCCAGATCGACGATCCGGCAATGACATACTTCATGACGCCCGAGTTCCGGTCTGGCTGCGCTGCAGAGGGCGTCGACCCGGACGAACTGCTGGATCTGTACATCTGGGCGCATAATCTGTGTCTCGCGGGACGGCCGCCCGATCTACACGTCGGCATCCACCTGTGTAGAGGGAACATGGCCGGGTCGACGCACGTGGTGAGCGGCTCTTACGAGCCCATCGCCAAGCGAATCTTTACCGGACTGGACTATGACACTTTCTACCTCGAGTATGACACCGAGCGGTCCGGAGACTTTGAGCCGTTGCGACATCTACCCGTGGGGAAGAACGTGGTGCTGGGTGTGGTTTCGACCAAGACGCCTGAGCTGGAAAGGATCGAGGACTTGGTTGCAAAGGTGAACGCTGCAGCGGATGTGATTGCCAAGGGTCAAGGCCGGAGTCGAGAGGAGGTGATCCAGACTTCGCTGGCGGTCAGTCCGCAGTGTGGGTTTGCTAGTATGAGTGTTGGAGGCGGACAGGGCATGACGACCGAGCGGATGTGGGAGAAGCTTGCCCTTGTGAGGGATTTGGCGCGGAGAGTTTGGGAAGATGCAATTTAAGTCGAGATATTGTCAATTGGATTGTACATAAATTTTTAGATGTTGGTTGGAGAGGAAAGTCAGACAGACCTTACGTATCTACAACAGTATAAGCAACATCCAAAATGCAATCACCCAGACACAGGAATTTTTGGATTAGATTCAAACCACTAAAAGATGATGCAGCTAACATGCTCCTGAAAAGACATCACTGCCCTAGGAGTATATTTCAAAGCCTATGTAGTCCAGCAGAGCTTCCTCCATAAAAGTCACTTCAGGCAGCGGGTGAGGTTCCAATTTTCTATTGATATGAGAATATAACTGATACTAGTGGAGTCAACTTGGCCTGAGTTACCAAATAGAATATCTGTGCTATACGCAAGCGTCATCCCTCGCTGTCTTGGGGGCGCGCCCTCAAGTTCAAAAGCATTCGCACCTCATGCTCCATTCATCTCGCACCCTTGCCTCACTAGAACAGTTTAAACTGGTTGTATATCCTAGTTTTCTGTACAGTACCATGGTGCGGATAGTTCAGGTTCAATGTCTGTAACGGCGGGCCTAAGACTTCTTAGGCGGAGGCTCGTTGGGTTTATCTTGAGGACAGAAAGCAAGAGAAAGAGATAGATGAATAGGCCGTTATTAGCAATGTTGCTATCAAGATTGCTATTTGAGTTGACCACGGGGTCCTAATCCCCATGGTTAAGGAGCATTTTTATATACATTTTTAATCAAAATAGCCCTTCTGATTAGGAGACTGAATCAAAGACCCCTCATTGATTCATATGGCCTGAATTGAAGGAGGAGGTCTGATTGTATCCTAATTGGTTTGTCAGCCTGTAGTTTCTCTGAGAGCTTCCCCCTCTCATAGCCTCACTTCTGCAAGCGTTGTAACTATGTCCTCTTTTCAATATTAACATTGTCACGGAGTGGCTCCTAGGGAGCATTCTAGGAGCCAAACCGCTGCGCTACCGGCAAAAGACTAGGATACGAAGCCAACGGCTTCGTATTGCTCTCGCTTATATAGCTTCTTGCCACGCCGTCACAAACATCATGGTTAAATGTATCAATCTGGAATTCATCTCGGATGGTTATCCATCCACACCTTTGACCGCAAAAAAATAAAATAAAATAAAATAGACCATTATACCCTACACACAAAAAGAGGAAGAATTGTCCAAAGCGAGGGAAAAAGAAAGCTGGACTCGCGGGGAATCGAACCCCGAACCACCCCCATGCTAAGGGGGTATTATACCACTAAACCACAAGCCCGCTGCTTAGTAAGCTTTTGCGACAGAAAATTTTCTCCCTAGTCGGGGAAGAGGGATCGGGGATTTGGGGGTATGAGGACTGCTAAATGTTTTTGTGGGTGCTTTATCGGGGGTTTCTCGGTTCTTATAGTGTATGGAATGGGAGTTGGCAAGGCCAAGGCTGTAGTTAGGGTTAATGTCATGGTAATTTTATGTCCTTATTCTACTGCATGTACTGGTAACACATTGATTGATATACATATACTGGGTATTAAGACCATCCAGTAGATTTGCAGTGAAATGTATACTAAAGTGCTTTCCCCGGATTGAACAACACTACTGTTATTTTCCTCAAGGATTATCTGCTGTCTGTACAACCATCCCGGAATGTGTTTCACAGTCCCCATAACAACCCCCGGGCTATGTAACGCGTAGCACAGAACAGTTCATGCAGTTGTACAAGCATTGCAAGATCTCCCCGGTTATTCTATCCTTGAGAGAGGTATATATGTATTCGAACTTTTCTTTCTGCGGGGAAAGTTTCTATCTGTGATACAAAAAGAACTAAGTCGGCGAATCCTGGATAGAAACGTAGCTAGAATAACACCCGAAGAGACCAAGGGTTGATATTAAGGGATTGTCAAACAATAACTAGAGAAATGATTTGAGATCCTTCAGATATTCAAGGCCGTTCTTGTC
This sequence comes from Thermoascus crustaceus, assembly GCF_041956765.1. Classification (NCBI taxonomy): domain Eukaryota; kingdom Fungi; phylum Ascomycota; class Eurotiomycetes; order Eurotiales; family Thermoascaceae; genus Thermoascus; species Thermoascus crustaceus. The sequence continues at coordinate 3,048,716 of NW_027192530.1, read as the reverse complement.
TCTCTTAAATCATCATTTTTAAAGAATATATGGCGTTACAGTAGTTGCAAAGCTAGCCGTACATATTAATATTAACCTATCTCTGAGCGTAAACATGCGGTTAACCGTTGAAAATGAATTTCTCGCCATGTGTCCCAGAATAATGCTTCTCAGGGTACTATCTTAGAGAGAGAGTCCAACTTGCCTGGTACTGCATTCTCGATTCAAACCGCCATGCTCACATTTTCATTTTACCTGAGGCACCACCTCGTTATCTAGAACCAGGATCCTCCAGTATGGAGAAATATCCTTCACGCGCTCTGCCCGCACAATTCAGTATATCTGTCCGCAAGACAGAGTAGATACGTCAGACAGACGACTATCGTCAAGACTGTGCTGTGCTACCTGCGCTACCTCGGTCCGCATCCATGTCCGTCACCTCGACCATGTATGTACGCACGGTAAATGTAACGTTAAAGCACATGGCCATATTCTAAACATATACGTCGGATTAAAGATGGGGAATTGCATCATACGTTACACCGACCGACGCTGCAGAATCGCGGCAGTTAGTTGGCTAGTCGGTACTTCTGCACAGTACAATTGACATGTGGAGCATGAAGATGTCGAGAGCGATGCAAGGGTACTTGGTGACACGTTCCCGTGGATGGATAACCGCGGCACGTTTCCTTCAAGGCTCGAGCAAGAGTTTGAACATGTTTATGCGGATAGCCTCGCCTCTCTGACCTCGCCGGAAAGACACATGTCGCAAAGTTGCGGATCAAAGCGTGGTCGAGTGACTTGTTAATGGACTCTGTGGCCACGTACCCTGTCTCGCAGGTAGCTCTGTACTGTTTTTGCACTTTTACATATCCGAATTGAGTTTACAGATGTTGTATACCCAGGTAAGTAGATAGGTAGTGGTCACCAAGAATCTGTAGACTTCCTATTGGCTATGTGTGCAGGTATGCATAAATGGCGTGGGGGCGGAAATCATTCAGACGTCCGGGGTGATAAAGTTGCAGGAGCATTCCCAAATTTGAGGCACCTCGGCTAGAAGTGCGGCTCTTTACTGTACCGTAGATCGGTCGTGTCTTGTCCCCAATCTATTGAAGTTATTTTTTGACCCTGCAGCGGCTAGACGCGGACATTTAGGCTAAATCGTTAGACGGGATCGGAGATCTCAGGTAGCAACGTGTGTATCTTCTAACAGCTTGGAGCTGGTTTGTATTATGATATATCACAAAAGTATCATTCCTATTAACCTCTCGGCCCGCGAAGTCTATATCGAACCATAGAAAGGAAATCTGGGAAAGCATGTAGGTCAAGAAGATGGCGTAAACCCGGGGGAAAAAGCCTGTTTCCATAATTAACCAAAAATGTAAATCCCGATACACTGACAACTCATTCGGAAACAATTTGCAGAACCAATCGGCAGAGGAGATAACCTATCCAAAGCTTCTTCAAAAAAGGGAAGCTGGCTACAAAAAAAAATTGAACAGCTGCAGACGGATAATAACGCTAACGTCATCGACTTGTCAGGACGGATATCAAGAGAAGAGAAAATCACCCAGCTCCAAAAGTCCTGCAAGGAGGGCCCCAGCTGCAAGTTTGTAACTCACCAAGAACTTGTCAATGGTAGTAGGCACACGGCACGAGCTGGAGGATTGGCCAACTTACATCAAACCCTGAGCTGCACAGCTTACGACGAGCTATTGTAGAGGTAGATCAGCTGGCATAGCTCTTCTTGACCATGAGTATCCCCATGTGTTCAGCTGGGCTCTTCCTTTCAGACGTTCTTACCTGTCAATTCTAGCTGGAAAAAGATTCTCCTTGATCTATGTCAAGGCAGGTAGCTATCCAGGTAGAAGTGGATAGCGGCGTGCTCCGATCACTGAATACCGGGTCTTTACAAAACCGAGCTATGCCCGTGAATCCGGCTGACTCTATCCCTGTCAGATTTTCCACTCATCGTGATATACTCAGGTCAAGCGCGTAAGAGCCTCAACTAATTACGCAATTTCCATCCGAGCATTGGTAAGTAGGGAGAAAAGTACTAACCTAGATCTTTAGCACTTGTGTTTCTTCAGCTATTCTCTACCTGTCTTGCCCTGAGCATTGATTGGTAGTTTCTCCTCGGATCATAGCAGCTAGATAGCTAGGTTGTGACTCGGATCCTAGATCTCAGCTGTTCACAAGCGAGAAAGTCTGTGTCTGTCAGCTGGACTCTTTCCTTTACACCTCTCGGATGTTTTACCTAACTTCTAGTCCGGATAGAAAAGTGACGTATGCACCAAGCTCCCAAGATCAGCTCTTCACGACGGTGAATATTCTGACAAACTCAGCTGGAAGTATCATCTGCCTCTTCCGATATTCCGCATCAATCTAGATGTGATGTGATGAAATGGAAATGTTCCGCTTTAGATCAAGCTAGAAAGAAAACCAGCGAGGAGACTTAACTTAGATCCCATGTCTCAGCAGCAATTCACACGAAAACAAGCAAGAAAGGTTGCATCTCGTCAGTCAGTCAGCCAGCCAGCCAGCGAGACTACTCCACCCGTCATGTAATCTCGCGAGCCTCGTGGACAAGGACAAGGTTTCTCGTTCAATCAGGTAGGTAGATAGAGAGGAAGGGAACTTAGATTTCCAGATCTCAGCTCTCTACAAAGAATTCAGTGTTCCGGTCCCTTCAGCTGGACACCATTTTCGCCTCTTAGGACTTTGTTTTGTTTCGTGTTATTACCTGTCACTTCCAAGGATGATAGAATACCCTTGTTTAGATCATAGCACGTAGATAGTGTTTAAGTAAAAAAAAGGGAATTGGGAGCTTACATCTATCTAGTCAGTCAGTCAGCTGCCCTCTCTACCTGACCTGGCATGACCTGAATAATCTCAAGTGGAGGAAAGTTTCCCCCTCGATCGGATCAGGGATCAGGTAGGTATAGATGTATAGTACAGATCACCAGACACCAGACACCAGACACCAGAGCTCAGCTACAGTCACATCCACAAGGAAAAATAAGAAACTAGCCTACGTCTCTTCTCCGCTCTTCTCTTCTCTTCAGTCGTTCTACTCTCAGAAACCTTAGACCAGACCTTGTATGCTAGCATAGCATATTCCCACTCAGATCAGAGCGGAGAGAGAAGCTAGGTCCAAGATTAAGTTCCGTGGATACTCAGACGAAAGCAAGGTCCCACTCTACACCCAAAAATGAGACCATGAGACCATGAGTCGAGACCAGATCGCACTAACTTTCCCATCCCTTCGCCTCCCCGAGCGTGACCGTGGCCGCAACCTTAATCAAATCGGTCAATGGTGTCATCATCCCTAGCCACCTAGGTTAGTCCAGTCAGCCGGGCTGGCTGATCTGGGTCCTGGTCCTGATCCTCATCCTGGCTGTGCTGGACTTTGGTCTGGCGGAGTAAGGCGCTTAGGTAGGTACCTGAACCGCGCACATACCATCCTTAGGGCTATGCTACCTAGGTAGCTATTAGTATTAGATTAGATTCCTCGCTTCTGCACGTCAGTCCCGATTTGGATAATGAATGCGTACCTTGCCTGTCCCCGCCTAGAAACTCAGATTAGGTTACTTACGTTGCATCCCCATCTCCATTCTATCCCGTCATCCACTTGGCTAGGGCAGACCCGCGTGCTGCTTGCTGTACGATAAGTATATCGATCGAACTGACGTCACTAGTCAAGTCTAAATACTATGAAACTTAGGTAGGGATCCTCGGACGGACGGATCACAGGATACCTCCTTCTAGACAGTCAGTTGGACCACACCCTACGAAGGGATAACAATCCTAGAACTTAATCGAATAGATGATATCCATCTGATCTCTCATTCCTTGGATCAGATCAGGTCGGGTCCGGTCCGGGGGATCCAGGATCCGCCTTCCGAACCAAACAATTCGATGAGCCACTATCAGGATTGTATCCATGGATCACATACATGCCATCCCTTGGTAGCAGGACAACCTTGATGAGACAGGAGACCAGACCTATACGGCACAGCCACAGCCACAGAGGCAGACAAGAACAGGGGATGTGGCGCAGACGTGGCTGAGACAGCCAGATCGGGAAGGGCATGTCGATCGATCGGGCGCTATGGCCGATAGATCGATCATCGAGGGGGATCAGGGGGCGCTTGCGAACCGGATATCTTCCGCGAGGCCACGACACGACGAAGGAGGGGGAGATCGAGATCGAGATCTCTCTGCGCAGCCGTTGAAATCAATAGTTTGCTGCCCGACTGGCCGGACGGGACGGGATGGGATGGGCTATTGGAAAATCCAATCTCAGCTGGTTTGGCTTGTGGGGAACAAGGGTTTGTGCAGGACGCAAGCTGCGGTGCAAGGACGTTGTGATATGTAAGCGAAAATATGACTGCTCACATCATGACAGATGCAGTGACGTTTGTTTGAACCTCGCGATCAAGACTGGACATTTACAAACCCACAGGGTGGATCAAGCCACACATACAGAAAAGACGCCGTACATACACACTAGCCCTGCTAGGCTCCATATATTCGAAACTCGTCAGAAAGTCATAACCCATCCCGGAACACCTATTGGACAGAACACCTGAAAAACCAAAAAAACCCAAGAACCCAAACCGACCACTGAACTCCCAGAGATCCCAAATCCGTCCAGATGGATCGATCGCCCCGATCAGATCTCATCGTCGATCCCCCTCCCCTTTCCTGTCCTCTTTTGTTTTTTTCCCCACCCCGAGATCACCGAAACCCCGAACCCAGTGACCACACAGCCGGGTCTATGAATCGAAGATCGGACCAAAGGCCGCGACGCCCCTTGCCTCGAGATCGTACACCAACTTCTTGGTCAAGATAGGGTTGCTGATCACGCATACGGCCTCGGCATCAAACTCCTTCGCGAGCCGCTGCACCAGCGGCAGCATGTCCACCCGCCCGGTCTGCGTCGTGTCCAGCACGACCGGGTCCGGGTCCATCTGGGCCACGAGGTTCAGCACGTCCTGCCCGTACGTCTTCAGTGGAGACCGCGTCTGCCACACGACGCGCAGCGCCGGCCGGTTTTCGTCCCCGAGGAATGACAGGCAGGGCCCGATCCCGGATCCCGTCGTGACCACCACCACCCGCTTGAACACCCTCATCACGTATGCGAACCCGTAGATCAGAACCCCGCGCTTCCACAGCCGCGTCGGCTGAGTCTTGATACAGTTCGACGTCCAGTCACCCGCCTTGGACACCAGGCACGAGAATGTCTTGCCGTCCGGGTCTGGGAAAGTGGCAAAGCTGTGCCAGTCCCGCAAGGGGTGGTTGGACACCGAGATGCCCTTTCCGAAGCTGGTCGTGGTGTGGTCGAAGTGAAGCCGCACGGCGTGGTTCGACAGGTACTCGGGCTGGACGTTCACCTTCCTCAGCAGGACCCAGGGGTGGATAATGGCGACGATCACGACCAGGAGGAACCAGAAGGCGGGCAGCTCAACGAGATACCGTCCGAGGGGCTTCCCTTCCGCCTTGCTGGCGTCACTGGAGAAGACCAGCAGCAGGGCCCAGAAGAGCGCGATGACAAGCCATCCCGAAAACCGGTGGGTAAGCTCGAAGTAGTCGTGTTTCTTGAAGCGGAACCCCGGGTGTGCCACCACGATGATGCCCAACAGGAGTACCAGAATCACATATGACAGGACGACCACCGCCGTCGAGACAGACCGGACGCCAGGCACGGCAGGGAACCAATATTCCCGAGACATGAGCCCGACGTAGCCCACATACCAGATGAAGGCCGTAACTCCACATCCGCTATGGACTCCACCGTAGTGATAAACCTTGGCTGCTATACGGCGGAGCCGCAGAGGAGCCCATCGCGGGATAGCGCACACGGTCACGAACAGGGTGTTCACCACAAGGGGCTGCCGGGCAAGGCCGCAGGCAAGGAGATTCGCCGCGGCAGCGTTCACTAGCCCGACGAGGGTCCGATCCTTGGTCATGATGACGATGAATATGACCAGGTTGGCGATGAAGACGAATGAGAAGAGCCGGCGGTAGATGTTGAGTAGGAAGTATCGAATTGGAGCCAGTGGGTTCTTCTTCACAGGGACAGGCGTGCCCGCCTCGAGGTCGATGTTCGACGGGGCCAGCCCTGAAGGTTTCGTCTCCACGGCTGTTTTCTCAATCTCGGTCTTCTTGTTGGTTGTCTCATTGTTGTTTGTCTCATGGCTGGTCTCCTCGGTAATCTTTTCATCGATGGTCTTCTCATCGTTGGGGGCACATACGGTGCTGGTCTCGGAGGTGGTGCTGCCAGTTATGGTGGCATCGCTTGCACATGAGGTCGTCCTGTTGTGCTCATGCACAGGAGCGCTTCGGTGCGACTCGGACATTGTGTCGAGATATCTTTATTGCTCTTGGATAGAGCGGAAAACACCAAACGTAGCCGGTCAATGATATAGGGATATAATGAAAAAGAACAAAGTCTAAAAACGAGGAAATATCAATATGGAAGAAGACGACGCTCAAGGCGAAGTCTTGATCTCTCGAGCTCTATATCTTGTCAATAGAAGCGACAACAACAGACGACGCGGACGGAACTCTTCATCGCTTTTAAGTTCTCCTCAAACCGTCCCATCCACTTAGTACCTGAGTACCTGAGTGCCTAAGTTCCTCAGGACGATCCTTCAGGGCCAGAAACAGGATCGCCAGATGACTGGCATAAATTGATACGGCAGGTACGCAGACATCTAGTGAGTGATGGGGATTGGTACTGCATATGACCCCCACTCCGCTTCTTCTCGCATCACATCGCATCACAACAGCCGCGGTTGTATGTACCTACCTAATGGCAATGAATGCCCTAGATGGACGGAGATGACGGCGCGGTCCCGTCGTCGCCACCGGACCCGGACCCTGGAACCATCCTTCAGCGTAGCACTCACTCCGTAGTGCAGTCCGCGGGAAGGGAGGAGCGGAGAATGGCCAGTGATAATCCCGGATGGGGCGCTTTGGGTCTCAGGGTCCTGGAGACCGAGTACACAAAGTCCCCATGTAAGGTGCCTAAATCGATCAGATCGTCAGTCACATACCGGACCCTAGCTAGCCTGACATGACGTGCCGGGTTCGATACTTGATTTACCCGGAAGCATCCGCTGCAGAAAGGACTAAGGAACTAATGAATTCAGGTCCGTGATAGCATCGGCGTGAACAAAACACCGAAGCTAAATGCTGAAGGACCCATCAGGCCATCCAGACCATGTCCAGGGTCCAGGTCTAGATCTAGACTAAACCGGTAAGCAGACCAGGTATACCAGGCAAGGACATGCCACGGACGAATTCGATTCGATTGAACTGGGGCCGAACGGACGAAACAATGCAGCTAGCGTGATGGATTATGGATAGATGATGAATTGGACGGACCACCGGTCCCTGCTGAAGAAAGTGCCATGCCCACCTGCCAGTGCCAACCCGGCCAAGCCGCATTTCTGCAGTTCTCCTTCGTTGTTCCCAAAAAATGGGGCATGGATCAGTAGTCGGTGATGTGCCATCCCGATCCATCGCAGCGTGCTAGCACCACCGGTTTTGTTCATCTATGACAGCCGACTATCTCCCGGGGAACAATTCCCGGAGGAGGAAGCCCGAGGGAGTGGGTTCCATCGCCTGAGGCTGGGGCAGGACAATGACGATAACATATTCCGTTTCTGGTAAAAGGCCAGCGACCGTTGGGCATGTAGACAGGAAATAGGACAGTGCTTAGTTAATCGATCTTGTCGCGTCCCACTCGACAGCCGCACTCGATCGATTAGGTAGTGGTCGAAGCGGTGGCACAGTTTGACATGGCCGTAAACGATGAAGTCGATCCGATCCGATCTTCCCCGCCTGGATCCACATCTGGTCTGTGCTGTGGCTGTTTCTGGTAGTTTGTTGCTCACCGACTAGGTTAATTAGTGAAGTTAAAGTACAATCCCAAAAAAGAGAATGGTAAGAAGAAATGGGGAAGCGGAGATGGAGCGAAAAAAGAAGAATGGCAGAGCCAAGGCTAGCCACATCTACACGAGGAAGTCAGGTCGTACCCAACGTAGATGCTACTATCAAGATGCGGACACCGACGCAAGGGATCATCTCAGCATGAGTCTGCAGCAACCCAATTGCACGATGTTTTCGGCCCCATGGGTCATGTCGTGTTGAGCTGTGTACAGACAGCGTCTTGTCCTGTATCTGCATGCATGCATTTTAGCTTCTACCAGGGCTCGCTGGCTGGCCAGTGCAGGCGGGTGCACGCTCAGCTGGCCGTGCAGTCGATCTGTACGCTAGCATCGAGGATCCCTACCGCACCGATGGAGCGGCGAGTCCACCGGCTTTCTGTTTTCTCATTGGAGAAACACGCAGACCTGCAGCACAGCGGCCGAAGTATGACTCGAGTGCAGCTGGCAGGTAGAGAGCTGTGGTTAAGCTTTGCTGCGATTTGAAATCGTGACGGCTGCGATTCCAAATATCAAGGGTCATGATTCCAAATTATAAAACGGGTACCAACCCGTCCTTTGCACCACAGCAAAGAAGGATTGTAAGTCGTGCAAGATATAAAGTCCCAGCCTGGAACCATGGCCAAGTCGATTGCTGCGCGCAACTTTTGGGATCAAGTCCGCCTGAAGGTGTTAAGGTTTCTGCGCCTGAACCTGCGTTTACTGAAGCTTGTCGCCAACATGGGACTCCCCTCCCCTTCGGTCTCTGCGTATCCCACCCCGGGCAGCGTGTACACCGACCTGCTCACCTTCGCCTTCAATGGTCCTGTCCGATACGACAAAGGACGGCCCATCTTCATCGACGCCGAGAACCCAGAGCGCGCGTTGACCGCGGGCCGCCTGAGGGCGCTGGTACGAGCGCTCATCGCGGGATTGAGAGCTGCTGGAGTGCAAAAGGGCGACTGTGTCGTCGTCCACCTGGGTAACAATGTATGTGCTTTGCCATCATGTACAGTACTTGACGTGCACACAAAGAATAGACGCACTGACTAAGCGGACAGGTTGTATACTCTGCGCTGTTCTACGGCATCGTTGGCTCAGGCGGTGTCTATATGGGCGTCAACCCCGGCAGCCAGCCGCATGAACTGGACCATATTTTCCAACTGGCAGAGCCCAAGTTGATCATCACATCTGGGGACTCCTTGCCAACCGTCGCCAAGGTCGCCGAAGCCCGGGGAATCTCTCCGAGCCAGATCCGCGTCTTTGATGACCTTGCCGTTGCTTGTCTAGACCGCTATCTCGTCTCCAGCCCTTTCAGTTATGCAGCTGAAAGCGCGGCACTCCCCCAGAGGGGGTCTTTTTTGAGCTTCGCCGAACTTCTGCACCATGGTGAGCGCGACTGGATCAGGTTCAACGACGAACAAACGGCAAAGGCGACGCCGGCGGCGCTGTTCACCACCAGTGGAACAGGCGGTCTTCCCAAAGCAGCGGTTATCTCCCACTACGCCATGGTCTCACAGCACCTGAGCATCCAGTACGACGTGCCCTACGAGGTGACCAGGTTGATCTCGCTGCCCATGTTCCACCTCTTTGGCGCTCTGTGGAGCCACATCTTCCCCATTCGGTACGGGCAGCCCCTCTACGTGATGCCCCGGTTCCATCTCGAGCAATTCGTGACCGCCATCCACCGCTACCGGATCACCGAGACGTACATGGTCCCCGCGATGGTCCAGGCCGTTAATCGCTGCTCGCTGCCTCTCGAGCACCTCCTGGTATCGCTTCGATACATAGGCATCGCCGGGGCAGCGATCGACGCTGTATCGATGCGAAGATGCCAAGAGAGGCTCCACCGCGACGCGAACATCTCCCAGCTATGGGGAATGACTGAAGTCGGTGTGGCGTTCCAGATGCGCTACGGCGAACACGACGCGGCCAGTGTTGGACGCCGAACGCCAGGATATGAGGTGAAGCTCCTCGACGGCTACGGCAACGAGATACATGTCGAAAATGAGCCAGGCGAGCTTTATGTGCGCGGTCCTGGTGTGCTGACCGGTTACCGGAAGGGACCTGAAGCCAAGGACCAGGATGGCTGGGTTCGGACGGGCGACATCATGTCTGTCCGGGATGGTAAATACTATCTGGTTGGACGCGCGAAGGAGCTCATCAAAGTTCGAGGGTAAGCAGTGTTTTCTCCCGCGCCCAGTTGCATGCGGTCACATTCTAACAGTGCGTTCTAGATGGCAAGTGGCACCCGCTGAGATTGAAGCGGTGCTCCTGCAGCATCCCGGGATCGCGGCCGTTGCGGTCATTGGAGTGACGCAAGAAGACGGTATCACTGAAGTTCCCAGAGCCTTTGTTGTGCGCAATATGGGGCTTGCGGGACGCAGATTGACCGCCGACGAAGTTTATATGTTCGCGCGCAAGCGACTCGCGAGTTACAAGGCGCTTGACGGTGGAGTCATCTTCGTGGAGGACATCCCGCTAACCGCGAGCGGTAAGATCCAGCGGTACAAGCTGACGCAGATGAATTCCTACCGGGACATCATGACGTCCCTGCTGTCGCGCTGCCAAACCCCGCAGGTGTGCAACTAATGCGGTTCTTCGTTCAGAATGTCTTTTATGAAGTCACGGCGACATGGCAATGATTGTTTGGGTACAGTACGGGAACAACGGAGCATATACTTCGAGTTTGGGCGTTTAAACTGTCGGGCCGACGCGAGTTCCGTCTCCTCAGCACTGATGATTTTTATCGTTTTCATTTTGTTATGGTTGTTATTGCCGTTACAGATCATGTCACATTGGGAAGATGCTATCACGTTCAGCGTTTTTGTTTGCGTTTTTTGTCGACTGTCGCTAATTTCCGTTTTCGAGCACTCATGTGCGGCGTTTTTTTTTCCCTGTTTTCGGAGTCGTGGAAGCTATCAGACTGTTATTTTTTTTTCCGAGGAAGCAATCAGCCTTTGGCCTAACCTGACCGACGTGTATGTTATTGACAAATTTTGTTCGGCACGTAGCGCCGATTGACGATAGCTGACGACAAGATGGAGGCTCTTATTTGTTCTGAGAGATTTCAATAATTTTGCATTAGCAGAGCTTAGCACATGCTCTGTCCCGTATGCTTCGGCCCGGGCGATTCGGCGCTGGGCCTGTTAGCCCTCGACTTTCGGTGGCGGTGCGGTGAGAGCTTGAACGACAACCGCTGTTCATGCAAGGAGATCCCAAAGGGGCCAATGGCAGTGCAGATCGGGTCTTCAGCTGGCAGCAAAGCCTGCAATCAGAAGTCAGGACCGTGCTCTGAAATTTGGGAACTTTTCTAGCAGAAGATATCTTCAGCAGAACCGCCCCCACCGGTCACCTGCAGGGTTTCTCCGTCGATCCGGACCGCCTGCTGCTCAGAGCCGCCAGATTGGGACATCTTGGGGTCTTGACGAGTTCGTCCCGAGCGTTGGTGACTGCTTGTCCCTGAGGCTCGCCGTGACGCTGGGCCTGGTGGGGTACAGCAGAGCTGCCGGTAGATACCCAAGCGCGATGATGCCGAAACATGCGGTCAGTGCGGTCGTCTATCTCAACCCCAACGATGACCTGTCTGAAAACGTGTTCATCGATGTCCCCTGTAGATTCGCGGTCAGACGGACGTGTTCTTCTTTCTCTTGAAGACAAGTATTAGATGAGACTCAGGAAGATCTTCTGCAGTGTGACGGGCACGAGGTCGTGGACTCGCAACGCTCGCAGAGCCCGCCTTCCTCGCCGCCCGATTCTGCCCGTTAACAGCGACCCCCTGCTACAAATGTCATTTGTTACTCCTATTACTTGGATCGGATCCCAGTAGAATGGAAATACAGGACGAATGTTCGTTTTCAATTGACGACGGCCCTGGAGATCATACTCCCTTTGTCCCGGACGTGGCCGAAAAGCTCACGTTTACTACATACTTCTGCAAGGTACATGTACTATGCGACCTGGCACCTAGGATAGGTACATCCTACTCTACCCTGCTTTGCTAAATTTTCGTTCCAGTATCAGGGATCCCCTTGCCAGGGAATGTCTTTTGTTGCTTTTGTGAGACGTCTTTAATCAAGTTCTGTTACCTGTCATATTGTTTAATACCGTTCAGATAGCTTCAAGACAACATGGGTATAAAATAAGCATCTGGCAAAGCTGCAAGGCATGGAGCTCTTGGTGAGAAAACTTTTGATAAAGGAATGTAGACTATGACTACAAGGCCTGCTGAAATGATTCATTCCATCACCCATAGTAATCTATAGCAGAGAGTATCCAGGCCCTCAAGTATTGCCAGCAATTGTTCCATCAGACCATAAAATATATATCAGTATAGACCATAATATTTGATGGGACCTTATCAAGGTCAAGCAGCATTCGGTCAACACCGAAAGATCTCCCTTCTCTGCAGTGATCATCCTTCCAAAAACAAGTCTCTGACGGACAGGGTCCACATTCACAGCCTGCCCTGACATTAGCTCTCAAGTAATCGACTTCATTTTTCCACCTTCAGGCGTTCTTCCCTCTCACTCTCGATCTGGGCCCGGAGTTTATCGGCCTCGCGTTCGGCCTCCACGCGGCGCTGATATTCCGAGTAGAGCTTTTCCTCAAGGGCCCACTGCTGCTCCCCTGCCTGGAAGACTTCGATCCGTGCGGCAATATGTGCCTGGATGAGCTCGCTTTGTGCCTTGAGGAGCTGATCTTCCGTCTTGGAGAGGTCGTCTTCTGTCTTAAAACGCCGCTTCGTTTCGCTGTCTAGCCGTTTATTGAGGTACTCGTTGCGTTTTATAAGAGAGTCGAATGTCTCTATAATAATATCGTAGAATTGTCGCGAGATACGGACTGCTGGGTGCGTAAAAGTCTTGCTACTCATCAGATTAGTAGTTGAAGCATTAGGTGTTGGGATGCTCAGTAAGCGAGGTATTGTTAAATTGTAGTATTAGGACTCGAGGATGAAGCCTACCATATCCATTCACCTACAGCGCATCTTCTCTTCTTCTTCTTGTCGTCTTGCTTCGAAGTCCCCTGTTCAGCATCCCAGAAACTTTTTGACTTCAAGGCCCGGGAATAAGCCTCCTTGAGTTCACTATTGTCATAGTCCCAGTCACAAGATCGTAATAGCAAGTCCAAAGAAGAATCATAGGAAGGAGGCTTCTCGTTCTCGTAGTTCATTGTGATCTCCGAGGACATAGGGCAGGCGAGCTATACCGACTCGATGCACGACTGTTTATCTCTTCTGAAGATATACTTTCTATATGTTAGGACTTTGTCGCTATCAACTCCATCAATTGTTGCTAAGGGTCAGGAAAATTAAGAAATAGTATGCGATGATCTCAGAAACCGTCATCGACCAGCACATCACTCAGAGTAGGTACCCAGGTATAGTTTTCATGGTACCGAACACTAACAGACGTAAGATGTCGCAATAGATTTTCTACTACTATTACTGTACTTGAGAGTGCTGGTGGCCTCCTAGGTATTCTATATAAAGCTTTCCATTGGCAAAACCACAACCAATCTTTGAGACCGAATACACCAGATTCAGAGAGGACAGACAATTGTGAGCGAAGAAATCATCAGATGCAGCCGATTGCCCTCCATGTAGAGCACGCAATCTCCCGGGATGTCGTTGGCAGAAATCGAGATATCCCTCTCAATCGGCGTCGCAGGGTTTCGGAGGAAGACATGACGGAAAGGTAAGATCAGAGGGGCACCGTGAACGTCAATATCATACTGCTGCTCCTGCTGCTGCTGTAGTTGCGGTAGTTGAAGTATGGCAGTCGCTCGTTATAGACGAGTCGGTGTTATGCGTGCCCCACCTGCAGGGGTGCTTCTCGTTTGGTATGCAAACTGCTGGAGCCTGTTGGCCCATATTTCGAACGTAAGCACTGGGCGGCGCTGGTTGATGTCGATGAGAACGACAAGCTTGACATCTCCGTTGGAATTCGATAGCCACCAATGTGCGGTCATGGTGAGATGGGCTGACGACCCAGTTCGCGCTACCTCAACGACCAGAGATGGCTATTGTCTGGTGCGTCCTGGAGGGAGAGTGACTGGTATCCAAGACGCATCCGGCTCCTTTCCCGCCTGGTTTCCCTGCACTCTCCCACTGCCATTCTTGTCCAGCTGGCCGGCTAGCTGCATTCGCTGTGTCTCGTCTCTGATGATATCGGCCAGGGTCAGGGCAGCTCTCTTGTGGAACGTGTCAATGAGTTTGACAATCACTCGTCCGAGCTCCTGAAGGAACGTGAACGGTCTTGCACCTCCTTTTAATTTGGCAAGTTGTTCCATTGCGGGGAGCGACACGCGAGAGAAGACAATAAACTCATTGCTTCTCTTTCCTTCTCTCAGATCGTTTGTGAGGCAGCGAATGGCCCTCTTGGTCTCGTTCACTGAGGTGAAGAGACGGTCTTCAGTCGACGGCGGCAGACTGTCTAGCAGGTCTTTCGCGGTTATCTGCACTTGCTACGGGTTCTCTAAAGATGGAGAATTTGACTCGGCATTCGATCTGAATGCGACGCATCCATGTGCGCCTCCAGATGACATAGTGACGCTCTGTTCCAAGTTGTAGCAGGAGCAAAGTGTCTGGTGTGGAAATGGTAGTTGTAAGGAGTCAGAGATCAGAGATCGAGGAGGCCCTCAAGCAAGCGAGGTATCTGTCGAGGATTACCTAAACTGACGGGATGTTAGAAAAAGAATTATATTTTATGTGGTATATTTTATGTGGTATGCTGGAGACCTCCAGTTACAACTAGGCAGCAAGATCTACCTAGGTACAATCCAGGAAATGTCGACAGTCATATCGTTTCCGCAGCGAGCTGTCAATCGCCCCAGATAGGAAAAGTGAACACGGACTTTACAATTTTACTGCTTATGCAAAGGAAACCAGCACAGCCTATGAACCGTGAGGAAAGAGCTCTCGAACGAGTTTAGATACAACACTGACGCCAGGAAGGCGTCATCCGCATCCATCTCCCACAGTACTAGAGACCCAGCAAGTACTCCCATATTGCTGCAGCATATTCTTCTGCCGACTCGAAAAGCTTGTCTTACAGGCTCAATATTATAGATCTCTGTAGGCATGTCGGATTCAGGCTCAAGATTAACCTAGCACTTGAAAGTTATCTCTTGAAGCCTGATAATTCCCGTATTCTCGTCTTCCTGTTGTGGCCCATCATTGAAGAGGAGAACAAGAAAGAGAGAGAGGAGAGAGCGCACTTTCCAGTGTATTTCAAGGCATTAAGTTCCATCATTGTGGTAGATTAAGATCTCTATGATGCGCGAAGCTTCCATGCAATGTGCTTCAGTTTTGATAAATTTGTCGGAAGTAAACGTTCTGATCTATATATGCACTGACTGCAAAAGGTAAAGTAAAATGTGAGCCACAGGTATATTGCATCCATCGCAAAACGTGGACCTCGCTTCCTAGAATAGCCAAAAAAACAAGACTTGGTGACAGAATATTGATGTCCGTTTCGCCCAAGACATGATCTGTTTGGCAATTTCTTACAATTTCGACTTGCTGGGCTTTAGAATTTTGAATGAAAGTCCTCCGGCCCGACCAGGTTGCGTACGAAGTCAGGATGAGCATGCATGAAGTCTTTGCATCAGTAGGGTCCAGGATCCAGAGCAGATCCTTGAGCTTCCGCCCCAAAACAAACATAGAACGATAAATTATATAGATCTCGCGAAAGTTTTCATTGTAATAAAAATAATAAATACTTTCTTGAGAGCATTATCTGGAAAAGGAGACAACCATCGTGCCTAAAAATCATGTATAGGAGAACTTCTGAGGTCTCAGACACCCATTAATACCCTGCTACTATTTCACAAAATGCTGATGTCTTAATAGGACCATGTAGGATATAAAGTAAATATGTATCTTCTCGGATAATCCACTATTTAGTGACGAAACATGTAGCAGTTGGTTGCTTTCATTATCATCGTTTAGTTCCTACCGGCTTGCAACATTAGCGAAGCGATTTGCAGGTGTATTTCCCAGTTGAAGCAGGATTAGAATCCCATTCGCATGCCAAATAAATAATTGAATTTTGCGTTTAGAGTGCTGTTATTGTAAATATGATTACGAAAGAGTCATATCTATGAGAGGGTTATCCTCAACATGTAAGGAAAAGGGGGCGATTGAACACCAACAGGCACGACCAGACTCGTCACGACGAACTTTTCAACCAGACTCGATAGGCGTCGTTGCATTCTGTCAGAGCATCTGTTGATTCGATGGTCCTCCCTTGCGATTCGACCTCTTCTCCGTCTAGGTATGCCTGTCGGTTGAAGCTACCGCCTGGTGAAAAGACTAGTTAGCGCACGTCCCATAACCATAGGTTATCTCTTAGCTCTGCTTACGTACTTGGCCATTCAAACGGCAGAGAATTCTTATATACCGTTAGCTTTCGTCGTCATTATCGTTTTCGAAATCATCTCCTGAAGCTCCAACCAACGCCGCAACTCGATGTAGGAACCATTGCATTTCTAGTAGAGCAAAGCTTGGAAGTGGGTGAGTCATTGGGTCATCAGTCTCAATGCGAATGATTCAGACCATATCTCAAGGGCGGGAAAGAGGATTATATTGAGAGTAAACTTTGCGCGCGCGCTCAAGGGTTCAAGGACAACGATGTGAAAACTAGCACCCAGTTAGTATACCCGCGAGAAATCAGTCTGAAAGCTATTCCAGCCTAGTTATATATGCTATGCTTACCGGTATGTAGTAGCAGCCAGCCCGGTTACACTATCAGCAGGAAAGATTGTCAAAGTAATGCCAGGAACTAGGCTAATTATAGGCCTCTATTTGTAGAGAAATCTCATGTTTCCAGCTCCAGACACAACATATACAGGGAAATGGATGATCTTCATGGAACTACATTGCTATTTCGAGGAAGTAGCTGCCGGATTTTGGTGCCCTCTCAGAAAAGATGGACTATATTGTCCATTAATTCCTGCAGGTTGGTCAGTTCCGCAATATGGTGACCATCAGATTCCTAGCTTGTAGAACTGTTCGAAATTATATACTAATCGAATGCTGTGTGACCCTTGCGAACCATTCGACAGGACGTTTTTCGGAATTGCTAAGGATTGCTTCATCATCCGAAGAGTTTGAGAGGTTTTAATGCGAATATTCCCTGCCCCAGTATGCATGATCATCGGAAAGAAATATCAGATTCGAAGAACTTCTATGTCTATATTTCCGAATAAGACGTAAAGTTGGAAAATGGAAGTAAATTTACGATTTGAGATTGGCCATCCAAAATTTGGATGTACTGTGTGTTTTCCTTCTTTTCCAAGCTGCTCTCCTCGTAGAAGTAATATATTTCGCGAGGAGATAGAGACTGGCGTGTCATAGCCTCTGTCGCCTCCGTAACATCGCGGCTTTCGTCGCCGGAGGCACGAACCTCACCACGGCCAGAAACCAAGACCATTGTCGTGGTCAAGTGCAAGGGTAGAACTCCGGTCAGTACCGCTTCCAATCATGCAGTGGTTGACAAAGTGCTGATTCCTCTAGCTGGTCCTGTATCTGATACAAGGACGAGGGACATGGGGCGTATTGGTATTATGCTGGAGGAGGGTAGACGGCTCGCCGTTGGAGTCGTGCAGCTAAAGAGTCATCAAGGAACGATGAATATGTGCAGCAGTTTTTAACTTCAGACGCTGAACTTGGCTCTTCTTCTCTTCCGCTGCCCTATCTCGCTCAGAGCCTATATGTTGCACAAAAAAATTTTCGAAATATGGTCTGAAGAGGTTATAGCGGAACCACTTTAGTGAACTCCGATTTATCTACTCTTCAGCCCGTTGCGCCGATACTGATGACTTCGTTTTGGTTTGAAGGGCAGGCAATGCCGCTGTTGCCCCTGCTGTTACTTTCTGCTGCAAAAATGACAATGCCGAGCTTTTAAGCGGAAAGAATGTTGGATCTGTGTGTTAAAACGGAGAAAATACATCCATCGTGCTTTTTTCTTCCAACTCTAGATTTAACGATTGATCAATTCCTTTATACTCTGCTGAAGTGTGCAGTATTCGTTGCTGGGAATGGAGCGCTAACCAAGCGAGAGAAAGGAACGAAACGTAGAAACGAAACGTAGTTATGTATCTAATAAAGAAAAATACGTCAGATAGCTTTGAACTGCCTGACAGGATCGACAAGTTGCTTCCGGATCTTGTCTGCATGTGTAAATACTCGAATTTAAGTTAAATGGCGGGGATAATGATGCTTGTGAAAAAGGAGAAAGAGGAAACATAAGAGAACAGCACCCGCTCTCCAGTATATTTAAGGATTTAGAAGGTTCTGTGTTGCTAACATTTCGATATATCAATATTGATAGATCGGTGTCATTGGATTAGATGGTGGTCCTACCAATGATGGGACATTGTTCTCATCATGGTAAAGGCATACATTGTTCAAAGAGTTAAGAAGCTCTATGTGGTCATCCATGATAGCTCTTTTCAACTTTCCTGAAAATGACTAATGCCATTAAAAAGGTTGAATGTGAGAGTATGAGCAAAGCAAGGATATTAGAAGAATCTGGGAAGTTGTCAATTATGATTCATGTGCAAGTACCACAGCTTTATACATATACAGAAGAGGAGGTCTGCAATTGACATTTAGCTCCATATCACAGCTGGTCACCGTGTCTAGTTATAAAATGCAATTTTGAGTAAAGAATTCTCAGATTGCCGTCTCCAGATGGGTAGGTATTCTCGGGATCTTTGTACAGAGAAGCGAAGGAAAACGACTCCAGAGACAATACTAAATCATCCATGCTCGCTGTGACGTTAAGTCGCAGCCAGGCGTCTGTGGACTGAGTTTTTAATTCTCGCTCAGTTCGAATGCAGACGGGTAATGCTAATGTCCCCATGGCTGAGCCGTGTATAGGCGCCTCCGTGGGTGTACTTGATAATAGAGTAGGAAATAAGGCGATATTTATACCCCGGTCTTAGCGCAGTGGAGACCAGTAATAGACAACAGGAGCACACGAGTTGCTGGCTATGCAGATGGATAGGAAGGGTATCTGGTCATTGTCATCCATAATCCATCCTATCATCTCTGCAACTCTACCACTATCTCTGAATTGAGATAACCGACAGTGTATGCGTCAAATTGAAATATCAAAGGCATCAAAAAAGCTATCGGTGTTCTGGTTCAGGAGAAGCCCATTTTCGACAGAATACAGCTTGTTGTCTTTTTTTTTTACCGATTCTCCAAGTTGGGGTGGTATTGGTGGTCCATGCCGTGTGATTGTTCTGTTCCCATTTATCTGCCTTGCCATGGAACCTGGATATATGAACTTAACGGGATCGAGAAAACAGGCCCGGCTATCGTCAGACTGATAAGTTCCATATTTGGTTGGCTGATTGGAACTCAACAGCTTTCGAAAAATAGGTACAAAAAACAATTCTCAGGATTCACCTCCCGAGATACTAACGCCCATATACGGCTCAAGCGCTTGCGGCCCATATCATACACGAAGTCCCGTTGATTGAAAAGACGGCTGCATGGCAGGCTTTGGTGCCCCGGAAAAGATATTATATCAAAGATATATCGTATCGTCGAATAGTAAGTAATAATAATAATAATCTCAATCTCAAGAATACCCCCATCTCGTCCCGTCCTGTTCACGATAGTGTGGTTCGTGGTTTGGGGGTGGACCCTGGAGGGCAAATGTGATTCTCTGAATCTGGACTCGGGTAGGTACGAGATAAATTGAATTCTTTATGCTAGGTAACGAGATAGCAGGCTTACAATAGCTACTTATATAGCGCAGATAAAAAAATATGAAGAATTGCCGATCCGATCCGATCAGAGATATTCATTTAGTATGGTTCTGGTTCGTTGTTGGTCTGTTCGTACGAGATGTATATGAGGGAGAAAGAGAATGAATGAAAGAGAGAGAAAGGTTCTGTGCTCTCAAAAGAGAGCGGGGGATGTTAAACGTTCGTGGTGAATAAATAGGGACTGAGTACCTATCTATCTACCTACCTGTTCTACGAGTGAAGAGCGATGGATGTCTATCTTCGCAGTTAATAACCCCGCGGGAAGTGACATTCCTTCTGCTATTAACTGCTGGGAAATGGCTATGACTCATTCATTTCATACTACGAAAGCAGGCAAAGAGACTATAGACTCGGACATCAACGAGATTTCGCATGAAACATCGTGAGCTATACTTATACTACTTTGATAACATAGATAGTAAAGGCGTCAAATCATCTCTAGACTAGAATCGGTATATCGATCGGCCCTCGACTGCTGGCCTGCCATAACAGCCAGCGAGCGGTACAGTGGCTGAAGCTGAAGCACGAATGAATCAGAAGCATTCCCGAACGCCCGCACCGATGCACACAAATTACATCTTTTTCCCTCGTAGACAGACACAGACATATAAGTACGTAACGTAACCAAGCCATATTCCATATTCATCCAGCACGATCCCGGTCGTATATGCTACAGGAAATACTCGCTGCGGCCCGGCCGCGACGTCGGGAGGTGGCGCTGGTCGTCGGCGACAGCGCTGAACATCTTGAACGTCGGCTTGAGGTCCTCGCGGATCTCGCAGACCGACGCCAGGTTGCCGCACCGGTAGCAGTAGTTCGGGGCGCTCCAGACCGTGACGACGTTCTTGTTCTTGAAGTGGTACTTGTAGCCCTCGTTGACGAGCTGGTGCGCGCGGGCGATGAGCGTCAGGTCGTTGACGTGGCAGAACTCCTCTGCGACTTTGTAGCCGAAGAGCCAGCCTAGCGGTCGTTAGCGTATGATATTATACTTGTCCATGTGCGGAAATGAATGCATACCAGCTCCTCTCGGGCTGACAGCCCAGGTCTCCACGTCCTCCGGATCCGACCATACCAGATCGCAGAAAGAGCCCTCATGCGGGATCTCCTGCGCGCGCGCAATCACGCGCACCTGGTCCAGCGTTCTGATCTCGGGACTCAAGCCGCCGTGCACGCACAGCACCTTGCCGTCGATGACGGCCCCCAGGGTCATGAAGTCGAAGACCTGGCAGCAGGCCTTCCAGACGGAGGCGTTGCCGTACTTCTGGAAGCACTCCTCGTAGAATCCGTATACCTGAGTGATCTGGCGCGACTCGTGGTTTCCGCGAACCAGCGTTATACGGTCTGGGTATCTGCAGAAAGTCAGCATGTCTACTCCGCGACTCAGGCGCCAAATACTGACTTTGCCTTCAAACAGAGCAACAGGGTCAATGTCTCCAGGCTGAAATACCCTCTGTCGACGTAATCGCCGAGAAACACAAAGTTCCCGCTGGGCAGCGTATCTCGCGACGAGGCGCTCTCCGATCGCGACCTCTGTCCGCTGTCTGACCCCGTGTCATCGTCTGCGCCATCGCCAGCCACGCCCGGATTTCTGATCTTCTTCCGGAGCTTCGGGTTCGTGATCGTTGTCGGCGGCTCGATGTCGTCGGAGGTGATGACGGTGGGGTTCGTGCTGGGGGTCTCGACGCTGGGCTCGTTGGGCATCCCTCCCGCGACACGGAAGAGCTCGAGGAGGTCGTAGAACTGGCCGTGGATGTCGCCGCATATCGTGACCGGCGTCGAGACGGGCAGGATATTGGGCTCTATGCGATCCAGATCAGCTGCGATGACATCGTGTGGGAGAGGCAGGAATAGCAACCTTCCATCATGTACTCCTTGACCATCTCGCAGAGCTGCTTCATGTGCTGCTCTGACAGGTACTTGCAGTCCTTGGCTGCCTCCAGCCACTCATCGGGACCTGCATTTCGCTTCAGCTTGGCCGGTCCCGGCTGGGGCACCGTCCTCTCTGCCATCCCGAGGCTCGATGCGTCGCGACAGGGTGGGATGGATTATAGGTATCAGTGGGATTGGCCGGATCAGGCGATCCGCTAGAGAAAATAGGGCGGCGACACGAAAACAAATAACACAGAGGATGATTAGAAGAGGACAGATCCCGTACGCAAACCCAGGCTGTCGAGGCAATGCCCGGGCAGACGATGAAGAAGCTCCCCGCAGGGCGTGGAGGCGCGAGTTGGAGTCGGGGCGTTCTTGGCCGCCCTCGTGCTCCGTACTTCACGCCGCCGCGACCCCGGATCCTGTCTAGACCTTTTGTCTATACATCTGCGTCAGGCTTCTTCATAAAGACCCTGCGACAGAGTCCGATTGACAGGTATCTTCGACTGATCCCGACGTCGCCCGGCCTGTGGCGACTGCGCACCTGATCGATCAGTCGATACACCCTTTGTTCCCCGCTCTCCATCTATCCTGTATGATATCTGACTACATCCCACCATAAAGGCATCAAATCAACCATGACACAGGTCTCTGTGGCCAAGCCCTCAGCGGGCGTTCTGCCCATCTCTGCTTCAGCAACCCAGAAGAGCGCCCCGCCGCCAGCCAAGAGCACTGCGAAGCCCGCCACCCCGCGGCTCAAGCTGGTCGTGCGACGGCTGCCTCCGGGCTTGACGCAGGCCGAGTTTGAGAACGCCCTGGGTGAGGAGTGGAAAGTCGGCGCTGGGAAGGTTGACTGGTTTCAGTATAAACCTGGAAAGGTTTCCAAAGAGTGAGTGATTCCCTGTTGTGCCAGAGGGGAGAAAGAGTACTGACGATCTACAACTACAAGCCCTGCGAAGCCCTCGCGACCGTCGCGCGCGTATCTTCATCTAGTCTCGGAAAGCCACATTGCTCCTCTATCTGACAGGATCCGTCAGACCTCGTTCCTCGATGCCCGCAACACCGCAAACGACCCGGTGCTGCTTGGTCCGCCTTCCCTGGAGTTTGCCCCCTATGCCAGGATCCCCGGGAGCCGCGTGAGAAAGGACGGCCGCCAGGGAACCATCGATCAGGACCAGGAGTTTATCGACTTCCTGCAGAGCCTTACGAACCTCGACCCCAAGCCGGCTCCGCTCGAGACGGCACCCGAGAGTGAGAAGAAGGAAGAGGTCGTGACGACCACGCCGCTGGTCCAGTACATCAAGGAGAAGAAGGCCAACAAGGCCAAGGAGAGTGCGGCTCCCGCGAAGTCCTCCAAGCACGGCAAGTCGGAGAAGGAGAGCAAGCCGGAGAAGGTGCAGGCGAAGAAGTTACTGCAGAGGCCGGACAAGGAGAAAGATAGAGAGAAGGAGAAGGATCAATCTGCTGCTACAGAGAAAGCTACGGAGAAGGAAAAGAAGGCCAAGGCTGAGAAGGCGACCAAGGAGGCTGTGAAAGCTGCAAACAAGCAGTCCGCCAGTGCGGCTGCCAAAGCGTCGAAGGCCGCTTCTCCCGCGCCGGCTCCGAAGGAGGCTCCCAAAGAGCCGTTGAAAGATACCGCCAAGGATACTCCTAGGGAGAAAAAGACACCATCGCCCGCGCGTGAGCGCAGGAGAGAGCGCGGGGACATCAGCGCTGCAGCCAAGATCCTCCAGCGTGACCTGGGTCTGGTCCCGTCCGGTGGACGTCGACGATCCAAGGCAGCCTCTACATCTACGGACAACGAAGCAACCAAGGCTGAGGGAGCTCAGGAGGCTGTTCCCCCTCCTCCAAGCAAACCGTCACCCACAGCCAAACCAGCAAAGGAAACGGCAGCCGCTCAGAAGAACCCGAACGCGAAGACCAGCGGTCCCCAGCCCGCCGAATCAGCAGCGAAACCCGAGAGCGCCGCCCCGCCCACCGCCCCTACCAGCGCGAAACCGCCCAAGCCCGCGAAACAGAAGCAGAGCCAGAGTCAGCCGACGACCTCGACGGCGACGCAGGCGTTCCTGAAACACGCGAACCCGTCGCAGGGCGTGACGGAGGCCGCGCTGGAAGCGGCGTTCTCGCCGTTCGGCAAGATGGTGAAGGTCGAGATCGACAAGAAGAAGGGGTTCGGGTATGTCGACTTTGCGGACGCGGAGAGCCTGCAGCGGGCGATCGCGGCGAGCCCGGTGCAGGTCGCGCAGAGCCAGGTGGTGGTGCTGGAGCGGAAGATGAACCCGGGGGCGGAGAAGTCAAGAGGTAAGGGGCGGAGTGAGCAGCCGTCGTCGTCGTCGCCGTCCGGACGCGGTGGGAAGTCGGGCGGCGGACAGGGCGGAGGATCGCATGGCGGACGCGGTCGCGGGTCGAAGAAGGGCGCGAAGGGAGGACCGGGAGAGAAAGCGGAGGCGAAGTAACGATGTATTATTCTGAAAGTTTCTAGTAATGATACCCATAATCCGTCTTCAAGTACGTTCTGGCAAACATACTGGGCGCAAACTTAGCCTGCACGCGCGACGAACGCACAAAACGCGTAGAAATCTCGACCGCGAAATCCCTAGCAAGCTACCTAGCAATGCAAGGCTACTGGCGAAGCTCTACAGAACAGGACCTGGAAAGACAAAAAAAGATTCTGATAAAAATTTTTCCATTTTCTTTCTATCTCTATCTAGAGAAGCGACTACTACACCCCAACTATAGTCTCAAGCACACAGAACACGATCTCCAAAATATCAAAATATCAAAAAACCTTTCAGACCTCCTCGACACCCACCATGTCCGACCGACCGAAGTCAAGACGCCGAGACAAGGTCAAGATCATCACCACTCCCTAGACACGCGCCAGCCACCGGTCACAATCTCACCTTGCGGCAAGTCGTAACACGATGAACCAGCACGGTCGAGGCGGGAGTAAATAGCAAAAAGCAGCTTCACTTTAGGGCATCGAGGACCTCGGGGTCATCAGCAAGGTTGGAGATTCTGTGGCTGGTTTGGAAAACCAGTTGGGATGCGTCTACTATAGAATTGATTCTTTGAAGTAGAGTCGCTTGATTTTCGAAAGAGGGGACGGGGTCGAGGAGGTATTTATGTCGTTGGAAGGACGCTAGCGATGGCGCTAGTGGAAGCGAGGCAAGGGCGGTGTTTGCGACGTTTGTTTGTGCGGGCCGGTCTGGGCGATGCTGATTCGGTGAGGCTGGTGGGGAAAAAGACGCTTTTGCTCACCGGTGAAGATGGGTTTTTTTTTTCGGGTTGGTTCTGTGGGTTTCGGTTGGGATTTTGTTAGTCGATCTATATCCATCCTGATGCTGTATTTTCTATCCTATGTCCTCGAGAATCGATCAATTGCTATCAACAGTAGTGATAATCTATACAGTATAGCTGTTATTCACTACTATCAGCCAGGTAATGACCATGCATACCGCCGTATAGATCGCCATCCCATTCACATTCACAGGCAAAAAATCTGCCAGGTCTTTTTTTTCTTTCTACTATAAAAATTTCACATCTAGACCATACCGGCTTACCAACCACACTCTCATTGGACGTAGCGTTGCTTGCCATATGTCATAGTCCCCACACTTTACCTATCTATACTCGTTCGAGATTTCGAGACCTCTTTCCTCGCCGTTCATAGGCTGCGCTGGTTTCTCTTGCATAAGCTTGTAAAGTCCACATTCACCTTTCCTATCCGGGCCGTTCGACTTCCATCTGTATTCACAGCCGCTACAGATGATATGACGATTCTCTTGTCGATATGAACCGACAAGCTTAAGCGAAAAGCTTCCAGCTCTGTTTTTGTGATTATGTTCGTTTGTTATATTTGATTTTACCGATCGGAATATGTAATTCTACGGATCAAGGAAGACTGCGCTGTTGGACTTTCCATATTTCTTCTCTGTATACTTTACCTACCGGTCATCCGCTCCCAAAAGCTGTTCAATAGCATCACCTATGCACCAGACATCTGGACGGCCAAGTCATTCTCGATCAGCTGAATGGATTGATTGGGAATTTCATTCGAATGAAATGGTGGATCTGGAACAAGGTGACAGAGCCAGTAGTCACCCAGGACCCAGCCGTTCGCGACGAGACTGGTTTCAAACAGAGACCAGTTGGATTGCACAGGACTGGGGGAGTGACGAAGCATACTAAATGCAGCCAATGGGCAGGTGAATTGCAAAGGAGTTAACGTGCCGGCAACCAGAGCTCATTAGATGCCTCTGGTACGGCTAGTAAAAAAAAAAGCTCAACTTGGAATTTGAAAAGAAGAAACCGGAAAGGCTTGACAAGCATTATCAAGGCCTCCGCATCGACTCTCAAGAGCGGTACGAGCCTTGATGATGTGATCCTGCTAGATATCGATGAAGGCTCAGACACCCTTCCCTCATATCCTTTCCTACCTCCCATCGGCATCGTACCTTACCACCCATTGACTATGTTGCCCAGCTAGAATTAACGGTGACAATCTTGTCTATGATCAAGAAGACCATCTTTGGTACGAGGACCATGGGGTTGATCGTCCAGCAAGGCTCTAGATTGCTACATGCTATTTACTGCAAGCCAGTTGATCTCGCAGATATAAACATCTAGCCATCCAACAGACTTGCTTCTCATCTCACCACCTTTATCCCATCCAACAGAACTTTGTTGTCAACCACCACTCTTTCAAGTATAGCAGTCCTTCTGTCTCTTACCTATTTTATCTCTAATTGTTCCAACTGCAGATCACCAAAATGGAACCAAAGCAGAAGAATCACAGGCTTTACAAGTACCATTGACACTCCATCTGGTATCTTCTGGCTGATTGAGAACTACTGAAGATAAGCAAGAGATCTGTTCTCTATGCTTGCTGGCTGTTTTATAATTTCTCTTCTCTCTATCTCTCTATAGCCACCAGAAGGGACTATGGCCTATAAATCCTCAAAGGAAGGAGGCAAATTACGGATGGTTCACAATTATATTCCGATTAAAGATGTGACGATCAAGATGAATTACCCGATGAAGCGCATGGAGTCGATTTGGAACAGGCTGACGAATCCAAAGTGGAAGCACTTTTTCAAAGCTGATGCGTCCAATGGTTACCGAGTCGTTCCCTTAGCAGAAGACCATGCTCTAAATCCGCATTTTCTACAATACTGTGACAATAGTGTTGCAGGAGAATGGGGCAGGGCCTTACTGGAGCGTCGGGGACGTACACCAGGTTAAAGGACATCGCTGCGGGACCGATCCCCAACTATAACAGTGTTAAATATCTTCATACCCTAATTTAATAGCTAGATAAGCTTGCTAAGCATGTTGCTGACATCTACAGCCTACAGGCACAACCTTTAAGTCTACATGGTTTTTACTTGTGCTGGTCTTCATCGTCACCACCTCCTCCTTCGCACGTTCCGGTAAGTAATTCGCGGCTAGAGGCATTGCCATTCGGTCGACAGTGTGGATTGAGGCTCGTATATCGGTTCGGGAGGCAGAAAGATCATGGTCAACACCCGTTCCTCTCGCCGGGCCAGCGTCGCCGTCGTTTTCTTCGGCCCGTCTTAGCTTTCTCCATTTTTCACCTTCTTTTTTTGGCTGAAATGGCGTTTTCTTGTTACTGAGGTATGAAGAAGCAAGTCTTTATAAAATTAGACTATATTAACCCTACTAAGAGGTATAAAATTCGAATGGGGATGCAAAAATTATCATTCTTATTTACATTAACTCACAGTATTAAGAGATACAAAATGGTGGCTAAATTCTGCATTTGCATCAACACCTCTGAGTGCTGCTGCATATAAGCCCATGTTCCAGTCCTTGTATGACGATACTCAAGATCGATCGGCATCGTCGTGCTGAATCTTCCGCAGCCGCTGCTCTGAACTCGTCGAGGTGGAACGCGCGCACAATCTGAACATGCTCTCCAAGTGATCAGCCGTGTACATCGACTTGGTCAGGCACGAGCCACGGAAGGTCTGGATACTGTTCCAAGACCACACCATCAGCCGATATCTCGAGTGAAATGGAAAAGGATACATCGTACAAGGCGATTAAAATACAGCGGGTCGGCTATCGAGTTTGGCTTGCTGAATGCAGACTATAATCATCAACAAATCTGTCACTCATCCATGCCAAACCCTCCGAGACGCGCAGTGTATTCTTGCATATCTCACATTTCCGAAACAAGATTTACATAGGATGAATACGAAGCCCGCACTGATGGTCGCCTTTACATTTCAAGCATGATCGAAGCTGCCAAGGCCAAAATATCCCGATGTCGAATTCCACGAGCCTGCGGACCTAATCGCCGCCTGCAAACTTGGTCCCGTTGTCAACTAGGCGCCTCAAGATCACTGATGAAGGAGAGCGTTAGTGATGCTCTTTTTCATTTCCTCCCCTACCGACAATTGATTTGCTGACGACCTCGCAGCTGATTACAAGCACTCTTCTTTTCCTCATGGGTGTTTGATCTTTGTAAAAGTGCGTTCCAAAGACAGATTGGAAAGTCCTTATATTGCGTTGATGGGTCAGCAAGCTGAAAAGATCATTCGATTGATTAATCATGACGCGAATGAGCAACAGCACCATCAGAGACGTATCTAACTGCTATGCAGAGTGCCCATTACATATCCACCTTTATTATTTCGCTGAACCCGTATCACCCGACGTACCGGGTGGAGCGAGCCTACGTTTTCTACCAGATGGAATACCCCGATCTTGCGATTGATCGGAGGACCTAGACTAAATTACAAACAGTCAAAGCTATTTATGACCCGGCGACCTTAAGACCTAAAGACAATTCACAGAAATCAATGTTCACGATGCGCCTCTGATTTTACCTAGCTTTTCATCATGTTTTCCCGCGAAATCCTACGACTCCATTGGGGAGGGATTTCTCCATTTTTCTGCCAATGACATTCGGAACATGTCATGCTCCACATGGAAAGCTCTAGGCTATATCTGATGTGTCCCCATCATGATCTTTTTATAACTGTACTCTGCGTATACTTTCAAATTGTGCTGCTCTCTGTTAGTTCCGGTCAACCCTCATGACAGAAATCAAGCTGTTGTCCTGGGCTTCATATATCCGAAGTTGAAAGTGACATCGAGAGATACTTGCTGCTCATCCATCTAACAGAAAGAACAGAGACATCTATATTTAGCTATCCAACTTCATTCTACCTGTTCCCCGCAAATCTATCCTCTACTTGGTCTTCCGCTCATATATTGGCCCACAGAGCTTGAGGCATCATGCCTTGTTTGAACACTTCGAAAACTACGGCATATTATAGAAGCATACAAAAAAGAATTGATCGTTTATACGGACCATGTCGAGCAAACCAGGCACCTTAGGCTACAAGCAACTCCTGGAAAAGCGCTAGCCGAACCGAGCTGATCATATTCCTTGAAGACAGAAAGGCTGACACAGGATCCCCAGGTCCGTCAGCTCGCGTTAATCACAAGCGAAGGACCCGGGGATCAGGGAGCTGAGGGCAAAAGACCTTGGAGCCGCTCTCAATATGATTATCAGGGCCCTCGATTAGCGTGCAAACATCAGAGTCTTAAAAACCTGGCAAAGGCAAAACAAGGAGAAACTGATAATGTGCACAGGATCCTCTGCTCAAAAAAACAAATAGTGCAAGAATACAAAACCCCATCAAAACAGATTTAAAAATTCAATTTGAAAATGCGGGGACCGACATACATGAAAGGTGACTTTCTTAAATGCTATCAATTTGTCTTGAATCACTGAGCGAAGTTGTTGCATACTTCGCCGTGGCCCACTGGTCGAACTGCTGCTTGAACTCCGCGTCATAGACAACCATCGCTTCCTGGCTTCCGCTATCTATGCTGTCCATAGGTGAAAAACTGCCAATGACGTACGACGACAACTTCCACGACAACAACAACAACGACAACGACAACATTGTCAACTCCAGCCAGGCGTTCCATTGTACGAAGCTCAAGTACCGTTTATTCTTTGTCCGAAATATGCCCTTTGGCATCGAAATTCCCCCGGTTGCACCAAAGCGCGACGAGAATATGAACACCGAATTACTCAAAACACCAGTTGGCATCGCAACTGACAACGCCGAGCCACGATTCTCCGGCAATAAAGCCCTCATACGAGGAAGTCAAGTTGTCTACGTTCGCGCGTCCAATCCCCGCAAGTCTACGGTTGATGGACGCCAGTATGTGACTAAATAGGTGATACAGGAAGAGTTAGTGAAGGCTGTCAACGCGACATACTTCAGAAACGTCCTGGAAAATGTTACTCTGAAAAAGCGCATGGGACCCGGTTCTCCAAGGTCTGGCCAGCCTTTACTCGCGATCACCAATTTCCGAGATCGCAAAAACAACATTAAGAACTCTGGCGATATGCTACCAAGCCGTTAGGGTAGTTAGTTACGGCGGTCGTACCATTCCCCAGTGTAGGTGATGTTGTGTTGTCAAGATACTAGGTACTAAGTAAGCCGTGAACTCTACTTTATCAATCGCCAGCGCTTCCAAAGGCGAGGCCGACTAATCTGAACTGGACTGTTGTGTTCTTGTCTACAAACAAGCCAACCTTGGCCTGAGAACACTCAGGTCCAAAGAGCATGACAGCCTTCTCCAAAAGATGCGCGATATTAGGTTCTGCGGTATACACGAACTCAAAAAGAGAAGATGTCGTCGAATCATCTGGTTTACAGATGGCCTATTTGCGTTTCGCTTGCCAGGCAATCTTGTTAAAGAACTTCTGTCTGACGAACAAGAACCTACTGGCTGTTAATGCTGAGATCACCCTCTCTCGTCCAGTCAGTATGGAGTATACCAGTCAAGGTAGACAAGCATCATTTCCCTACATGAATCTCCTTCCATAAATCAAAAATGGCTTCTACTTAAATAGCCCCTGTATCTCAGGGAAGTGAAAGTGGAAGGAGATTATAGCATTTAGTTCTTGGCTATCAACACTCTCTTATCAGTTTCTCTATCTTTCTTCCAGAAAAAAAAAGGCATAGCAAGTCTACCTCCCCGGGCTTGAGAATCTAGCAATGATTACCGCAATGCAGTTCGAGCAGCCGTAGATTGTTCCAGTCTATACGACAACAATCATCTTCTGTTTTATCTTCATCCACATATATCTGAGGCATGGCATGGGTAGAATACAAGCCCTAGCAGAGCAAAAAAAAATGCTATAAAATCATACTTATTTATTTGATAACCATGTCTAGGTTTAGAGAAGGCAGCACTGGGAGAATTTCACCATTCTCTGGCATGCCTTCAAACCCCCCAAGTAGGGGAAAGGTCAGTGAACCCTTTACCAGGGGAGGAGACACCTCCATATTCTTTATGTATTACTTGGGTTCTACCTGTCCATGTCACGTGCCATGTAACCAACCACTCAGCGTGGGAGAGCCTTTGCTGGGCTAGCTGTCCTACTACCTACCATCTTCCTCTTTATCCGTCTTTACATTATTTGCAACCTGCAACTATGTATATTTATCAATTTAAAAATATCTTCTGCTGAAATAATCTGTGTGTCTAAGGGAGGTGAGGGGTGGAAAGGACCTGGTGATATGGCCTTTTTTTATGGCTATCGCTTATGGACATACCTGCTTGATAGCGTTGGACAGCTGGATAACGAGTTTTACATAACATGGAGATCTTGGCACCAACTGTGGTTAGGGTCAAAAAGGGGTGGAAAAAAATAATGCATATATCATGTTTCAGTGTGCGTTCTACCTATGTGGTTGGTATTTTAGGGGCCATCGCAGCTGAGATTGGCAGATATGCCGAGCGTTAGAAGCTCTACGGATTGAAAATATATAACCGACACACACCTTTCCCACCACCTCATCAACAGGCAACGCCAATTAAATGAAGCCCTATAAAAGTGGCGCTCTTTGCACGGTTCAAATAGATAAACCACACCAATTACTTGTACTACTTAATTCCCCAACTCCAGCCATTCCCTTCCCCTTAATAAACGCGAACCTCCCAACCCCCTTGACAAATACCTTGCACTGTTGATATATACCATACTATGAGAGAGGAGAAGTACATGCGGCCATAGGGTGTGGAGAACAGGGCTTCCCGTCCGCTCAGCCGTACTTAAGCCACACGCCGGCCGGCTAGTAGTTGGGTGGGTGACCACCAGCGAATCCCGGCTGCTGCATGTTTTTATATTCTTTTTCTTTTTTTCCCCTTTATTATTTTCTTCTTTGCTTTGTGTTCGCCTGCGGACGGAAGGGGAGGGAAATCTATGTCGGCAATTAGTAGGCAGATATAGGAAGAGGCACATAGATGTGTGTGTTATTTAATGTTTTGAGAAGAAAAAAAAATAATCCACAGGTCTGTTCACGGATTAGTCAATCGAATATGTGCCCCAATTGCAGCAGACCAAGTTTTTTTATACCTGTAGAGCATAGTAGTTATATAAATCCACTTATCTTATTTTCCCACCATCGGGCAGACAACACCTTCCACCGACCATCCCCCTTCTCATCATCCCTAGATCACAGATTACAGAACACAGCACGCACAGACCTCCAAACGAAAAAAAAAATTGCATTTATTGGATGAAAGCCCTATCACTGCATAGAAAGCAGAATACGATACACCATATCGCATACACATGCCTGAAGAATAACGATGCATGGATGCTCTCTCGAACCAACCGGTCGGCACCGCACGAGGTGGTAGTATGCGGATAGGATCGTATGCGGATCCGCGCGCGCGGACACACAAAACACGCACGTAAAAACTCCAGGTACCTGAACTCAAAAATCCTAATTGATAATATAGGTATCTATCAGTATCTACTCCGTACAGTATACTCAAATGCTACTCTTTTTTTTTGACGTAGTACTCTGCACTGTATGTGATATATCCAAAAGATATCTAGATAAGAAAAAGAAAAAAAAAAGCACAAAGTGCATGTACTGTACAATTCCTTACTTATATAAGCAATCACAGCATAACTTAACTAACTACTCTCTACAAACCAGCGCACTCACGCAGCAAAGCACACGCACACGCACCATGAGCATGAGCATGTCCATGTCCATCCAGCCCAAACGGCCCGCTCTCGCGACGGTGAAACGCCCGCCCGGCGCCCGCACATCCGGGCGGGAGGACCAGCCGACGGGGGCGGACGGGATACAGTCTGTAGTCGAGGGTTTAGGCTGGATTGGATGACCGATGAGCCAAGTCCAGACCAGAGTCAGACCAGGACCGGATGCTTGTATCCGTAGGTTAGGCTAGGTTTGGTACGGAGTATTTGAGGTAGGCGGACAGTGGGGTGGAGCGGGGGGGGGGGGGGGGGGGGAAACTTTGGCAGGCCTGGTTTAGGAGTCACATCAAGTCAGCTTAGCTGAGCTGAGCCGAACTGATGATGATGATATATTATTATATTATTCCTCCGTCGGGTCCATGTGCCAAATGGCATCACATGGCATGGCATGCTCTGGGTTTACGCAGTGTTTGCAGAGTACCTAAGATCGATTGGGAAGGCCAGCCATTGGACCTTTCTAGAATGAGGCAGTATTGCGTCTGCAGCACGCAAGGTGGTAGGTGCTTTCTGCAGACGCAGGGCCGGTGCCAGGGCCAGCTCGTGGAGGATTATTACCTTGTTCCAGGTAAGCTTGAATTTTAGTCAGAAAGCACCTGACGGAGATGTACCGAGGATGCCTACCTAATTGACGTCGCTCGGCAGATAAAAATAGCACATACAGGTCATGGGGGTAAAGAAACAGGGTATCGACTGAGATGTGCGGACAGGATCTCTTCAGCCAGTTATGCGGTTGATAGGATAGGCAGTTTGAACTTGATAATTAACGTTAGGGCAGGACAGGTCTTTGCAGTAACCGATTCTGCGCAAAGTATGTACAAGGTACATGTACAGGTACGCAGTCTTACTATCCGCGCACGCACCCATCCAGGTACAGGTACATACCTACCTAGCTAGGTACCTAGGTACATACATGCAAGCTGTTACAACCTGCATCACATTGCACCCAGCTAGGTGTGTCTAAGATCTGCCCTAGCATACTGGCACAGAATTAGAACCATCTTACCCTTCTCCCCGAGACGGACAACTCCCCACCAGGCTCTGAGATGTAGCAATTAGTTACCCCCTCCAGCATAGTCAGCAAGCTACCAGCCGCTGTGGTCCGGTCCACATCCATCTATCTTGCAATTTGACCTGCAACAGGGCCAGACCCCATCCATGCCATGTGACGTGCTGACTAGAGTTAAGGAATCTTGATAACTTAACGTTATGCGGCGCTCCAAGCACGGGCCAAGACGTGTCGGAGTTGCTCCGTCGACATCATCATGACTTATGGCCGAGGTTAACCGCGTAGTTATCTCTTTGAAGGTTTGAAGCGTTTATCCGTGTGCGCTCTGTACCTATGTAGCTATGTATGATCTTTGTCATATCGAAGATAACACCCCCGCCCCCCCAAGCAACATGATCCAACGGTCAACCTGTCAGTGTCATGTCATCCCACCCCACCGTCCCTGGCCCCAGCTCCAGCCTAGTATGTACATGCCCCCACCACGACCGACCTCGACACGACACGAGACGACGGAGACAACAAACGAGGCGACCAAGGCGGGGCGGGGCCGTGGTTTTTGCCCCTTTCAGAATTTGCTCTGGACCGGACTCTCTTTCTTGTCTCAACGTTGAAGACCGGCTCGATGTCGAGGTCGTTTTTGCCTGCTTCTGCTGCAGCAATGTGGAGCCAGAGTAGTGATGAGCCAACAACAATGGGACGATTTGGAGCCCGTTGAGAAATGGGGACCTTGCTTGGTAAGCTTGCCGTACCTTGTACGCGTGCGGTATGCAGAGCAGTAGGCTGTTACTGTTAGCAGGTCGAGAGTCGATGGGACTTGACAGAGACAGGGGCAGAAACCGGACCGTGCATGATATCCATGCTTGCTGCAGAGAGTACAGGAGTACACCGCGGTACTCGTGTCGTGAATCCCGTGTGCCATTGGACGTCGCAGATTGGATTATTGTCGTACTGCAGGGGGGGGGGGGTAGTACGTACGGTACAGACATCAGGATCGAATTGCTCGATACGGTCAAGGCAGAAGTTCTCCCTTACCTACCTACCTCCTGAACGGTTTCGGGGACACAGGAGTCTCTCCAGGGAATGTTTCAAATGATTGCATGATTGCTCTAAGCACCAAACGGGCGGGTTTTATCGATTGAAGAAATGGAGAAATGAGATGGGATCGGTACAGGTGAAAGAAAATCAAAATCCCCAAAGGACTCGAAGGGGACGGGGATTGTTACCAGTAAATGACCCCGAAGATAGAAAGTAAAAGTTGGAAGGGGAAGGGTGCTGCCTACCGACCACATCGACCAGACTGGACAAGCACTGCGTACGAAGTAGACGGTCCTACGATATGCGCTTGCTAATCTGTGCCACGTCCGTTGGCACTGCGACTGGTTGCTATACAGATCAGTGTTTCAGAACCAGAACGGCATGCAGCTACGATGCAATCATCGACAGAGATAAGAACTGAACACATGTCATTCCTCGTCAAACCAGCTATGTACTCATTCATAGTGCCTCCCGGCACGAG
Organism: Thermoascus crustaceus; assembly: GCF_041956765.1. Classification (NCBI taxonomy): domain Eukaryota; kingdom Fungi; phylum Ascomycota; class Eurotiomycetes; order Eurotiales; family Thermoascaceae; genus Thermoascus; species Thermoascus crustaceus. The sequence continues at coordinate 3,013,557 of NW_027192530.1, read as the reverse complement.
ATAACAGGATCATGACAGATGCCCGCCCACCCCACTCGCTTGGTTGGTGCGCACACGGGACGGAGGAAGAAGGAGATAGGGGATATCAAACATAGAAAACGGTCGATTTCAGTTTCGTTCACGCGTCTACGCGAACAGCGCATCGCCCAGCCAGATGCGCACGGTCTTGATCTGGGTGTAGTTCTCCAGGGCGTACGAGCCCAGCTCGCGGCCCAGACCAGACTCCTTGTAGCCACCGAAGGGCGTCTGGTAGTGGATCAGGTTGTAGTTGTTGACCCAGACGGTACCCGCCTTGAGGGCGTTGGACACGCGGATGGCGGTGTTGAGGTTGGAGGTGTGGACGGCCGAGGCCAGACCTGCAGCCGTTAGCGTGGACGCAAGCATGTCGACCGGAAGGAAAAAAAAAGACTTACCGTAGGTGGTGCTGTTGCCGATCTTGATGGCCTCCTCCTCGGTCTTGAACTTCTGGATGACGCAGACCGGACCGAAGATCTCCTCCTGGACGATCTTCATGTCCTCCTTGACGTCGGCGAAGATGGTCGGCTTGATGTAGTAGCCGGTGTCGCCCAGACGCTCACCGCCGGTGACGACGGTGGCACCGGCCTTCTTGCCCTCCTCGATGTAGCCCATGATGCGGTCGAACTGCAGCTGCGAGACCTGGGGGCCCTGGAAGGTGTCCTTGCCGAAGGGGTCGCCGACCTTGTTGGCCAGGGTGCGCTCCTTGAAGCGCTTCAGGAACTCGTCGTAGATGCCCTCCTGGACCAGGATGCGCGAACCGGCGCAGCAGCACTGGCCGTGGTTGAAGTAGATGCCGAAGTTGACCCACGAGATGGCGTTGTCGATGTCCGCGTCGTTGAAGACGATGTTGGGGGACTTGCCGCCCAGCTCGAGCGTGACCTTCTTCAGGTTGCTCTTGGCGGCGGCCTGCAGGATGCTGCGGCCGACGAGGGTCGAGCCGGTGAAGGCGACCTTGTCGATGTCCATGTGGGAGGCGATGGCGGCACCGGCGACCTTGCCGAAGCCAGAGATGATGTTGATGACACCCGGGGGGAAGCCGGCCTCGTGGGCCAGCTTGGCGGCGTACAGACCGGACAGGGGGGTCTGCTCCGCCAGCTTGAGGACGACGGTGTTGCCGGTCGCGATGGCGGGGCCGATCTTCCAGGACCACATCAGCAGGGGGAAGTTCCAGGGGATGATCTGACCGCAGACGCCGACAGGCTCGTGGCGGGTGTAGTTGAGGGAGTCGTCGTCGGTGTCGATGGTCTGACCGTGGATCTTGTCGGCCCAGCCACCGTAGTAGCGCAGGCAGCCGGCGGCGTTGACGATATCGATCTTGGCCATGCTGAAGGCCTTGCCGTTGTCGAGGGACTCGATGGAGGCCAGGATGTCGATGTCCCGCTCGAACAGGTCGGCCAGGCGGGTCAGCATGCGACCCCGGTCACTGGGGGTGACCTTCTTCCAGGTCGTCTCGAGGGCCTTGCGGGCGGCGGCGACGGCAATGTCGACATCCTTCTCGGTGGCCTCGTGGACGGCGACGATGGGCTTCTCGTTGTGGGGGTTGATGGTCTCGAAGGTCTTGCCCTCGACACCCTTGACCCACTCACCGTTGATGTAGCTGGATGTTCTGTCAGTCGATTGAAGATGTAGACGTAGCAGGGAGTACCTACAGGCCAACAGGCTGCTCGTACTTGAGGTTGGGGGTCTCGACGGTCTGGAAGAGAGCCATGATGAATTGCAGTAATAAAAAAGGATGGAGAGATGGGTATCACAAAGAGAGATGAGTAGAGAAGTGAGGAGAGAGAAGTGCTGAGCAGAGAGAGCTGGAGAGGAGAAGACAGGCCCAGGGACAGGCGATGAATATATACGCGCGCCCCTCGTCTCCCCCCGCCCCCGGTGGAGCCAGATGAGTTCATCTCACCGGCGATCGTCCGTCGCCGTCTACGCACGGCGCTGCGGGGTCCGCCAACGAGGCCGGTGTGGACGACGGTGTCCAGGGCGATACGAGACGGAGGATCCATCGCGCTGAAAGGGTCCCCTAGGCTGTATTTTTTTTTTCCCAGGTATCTGGCGTGGGCTGGTCGCGTGCAGGGCGGATATCGCTGATATCACCACCTCGCCTCCCCGCCGCAGAGACAGGCAGCACATCGATCTTCAGATCACCAGCCCGGTCGTATGGAACAGCCCGGGCTGGCGGAGAAGCCCCTGGCAGCATGACTCTGTCGCAACGCTTTTCTCTCCAGGATCCCCGCATGCTCTCCGCGTCATTTTCGTGGAGTGTCTGGTGGAGCAAATCCGGGGTCTCTGAAGGCGGGGATCTCGGGAAGCTCTTCCCGACGCTTCCGAAGACCTGCCAGAACCGTATCCTCATATCTCTCTATCAATGCCTCTACGACTTTGGTATATTCCGTATATTTGTTAACTCGAGGATAACGTCGATGTACCTCCAGGTGATGTGCATGCAACATCCCGTGTCGACGCACGTGCCTCGAAAGATGATACATCAACCGGTCTATACAGATGGAAAAGAAACAGAAGCATCGCCAACCCCGCAGATCTCCGCCCGTTCGGAGCCGCACACCCCAGAGCCCTGGCTGACAAAAATCCTCAAAGCTAACTATGGCCGTAGCAGCTGTCCGGATCCGACGTCCAGAGGCTGCATCGGGGGATCGACACTGGATATCTGACCGGTGGCAAAGCAGGCAGGATTAGTATCCTGGTACAGACGCAGTACTGCAGGCTGCAGCGGACTACTCATCCATCGCCTTGCGGAGCTCTTGAGGTGTTACGCCTCACCGTCGGGGTCACTACGACGGCCGCGACGCGACAGATCCAGAGTACTTACTCCTGGAGACCTGCCAAGGCAGATCTTCAGCAGAGACGTCCGCTCCGCTCCGCCTGTCAGGCACCCCATCCCGATGTGGCCTGATGGGCGGAGCGTCCTCAGCTCGTGCCTCGCCATGTGCATACAGTAGAAGTTCATGCACCATCAATCACATCCCACGTCCATGTCCTCGGGATTCCATCTTTCTCCTCGAAGACGCAACTCGCAGAGCACTAAAAACGCCGTTAAAACACCACACCTAGCACGAGATCCACCCTCTCCAGCAACCCCCAAAATCCATCCTAACGCCGTAACCACCTGAAAGCCCGCGTCATCCTCCGCCTAGACAGTATCGCCGTCGACCTCCATCCGGCCCGACGGTCCGCGGGGCCGCCCAGGGACCCCGAAGCCGACCATTTCGGTGTTTACCCCAAGTCAACTGTCCACGACGTCAAAGTTCGCACCTAGAAAAACTAGGAAATCATGGTGGGCTGACTGCTGGGGACCCTTCTGTCCGTAGACCCGTAGGGGAGAACTTGACTGGACAGAAAAATACTCGACAGAACCCCGAGAAAAATCAAAAGTACTGAGGGGAGGGGTTGCTTTGCAGATCATTCTTCCGCGGGGTGCTTGTTTGCTCTGCGATCGGGACGACGTCGTGGGGGGGGGGGGGGGAGTGAGATCTGATCACCTCCTAGTGGGAGCACGTGCGTGTCATCTCGTCGGAGACCTGAGATGAATTATGTAAATCAATTATATTGATATTTTCTACGGCTTCATTCATTCATTCATTCATCGCTTGTTTATCCTGCAGAGAGGTACCTACTTTTGTACGCTCTTCCCGTGACTACCAGGTAACTGGGCCATCGGATAGATGGAATGGGTGATCAGATTCAACGATCGAATCAGTTTCTTTGAATATCGTCTGGGTACATGTACAGTACCCATGTATGCATGATAGACACGCGCACAGAAATAACACAAAAGGGTACCTACCTAATCATTTCAAATACAGAACAGGAACTCCTAAACGCGAGATGACCACAGGAAAAAGCGGGTTTAAATAAAAACCTTGTATATAGCATAAACTATATTTCCTAGTCGTCTGACCCCTGATACTACTGTAAAATAAAGCATCGGAGTCCTGGAAATAAAAGAAGTCTCTATCTATCTGAATCGGACTCAAGACCTCCTCCCATCTAACACACATACCAAGTCCACTAGATGAGATCGACAGCCATACCCAAAAGAAACAAAACCCCAGGAACTAGGAACCTAAAACCACGAAGAAAATCACCATCGAAAAGTCCGACACAAGCCAAGACAAGATCAAAGCGAATAATAATAATCCCCCGGACTCAAACCGCTAAACTACTAATGTATGCACATGTATGTACATGCACCTAGCGGAGATCCTTCCCGCCGATCCCCTCTGGTCCTGCCTCTACGGCGTACGGCGCACGAGGCTGCAAGAACTACCGCTGCAAAAGAAAAGACTGAGGTCCGTAAACCCCGACTATCGACCCGAGTTCACCGACGGGACCGCAGGAAAGGATAATCCCGGCTGCCTCGCTGCCTCCCATGACGATAAACGATGGTGCATGCATCCCATCCCGAACCTTGCCGATGCTAGGTGCCAGCCTGCCGCTACTGTGTACTCAGGAGGGGCCTAGCCTAGCCTAGGTCTGTCTTTTTTAGATACTTTACAAATCTACGGAGACTTTTTTTTTGACTGTCTAATCTTTCCGGTTGACCGCCAGCGGCCAGCCCTGCCTACCTACTGTGTATGGTGGAGAAGGTGTGTGTGGGTTGGGTTGCGCGGAGGTTTCTCCTGGAAAGGGAAGGAAAGGAATAATACTTTGTACATCATGCCACGGAAGCAAAGAAAAGAGAAGATAAGTTCCCGTGATTGGATTGGATATATGTATACCTAGGATAGGATCTGGGAGAGGAGAACGCAAAAACGATGGAGGAAGATATCAGAATAAAAAGAAAAAAAAGAGTACAAGACAGGACATATGGGAGGCCCTGAAACTGTCAGAACCAGAGAAAATTAGAATCGGAATTCCATTCCATTCCGTTATTCGGCACCAGTGACAGGATTTGACTTTGGATTTATTTATTTATCTATCTATTTAGCTTGAGCAATTTAATCCAATCCCACCTCTACCTGTTCCTCCTACTCTACTCCTATTCTTTCTGCCTTATATACTCCTCGGCTGCATTGTGAAAAGAATTCTCATCCCATATGCTGCGGCATGGGCAGATTTATGCACATTTCTATCTATCGGAAACTCATACATACAATAATAATAATAATAATAATAATAATAATAATAATACATGTGCCTAGCCTACCTACTAACCTAGGTGCCTACCTACATAAGGTTAAGGTATGTATGTACCTACCTCCTAGGTACAGTACTGTACCTAATAATCTATCCATACAGGAGCAGAAGAGGAGAACAAGCTGGCAGGATCAGGACCAGAATAAATGAAAATGAAATAGAAACAAAAAATGCAAAAACACACAAGGCATCTCAATTGCTGATGAATGACCCAGTACAGGGGAAAAAAAAGTAGTATACTTCAATTCATAACAAATTCATAACTTGCTACCCATCTATTATCATTGCCTGTGCCCTATAAAAAGAAAAAAGACACAATCGGCATACGGAGCATACCCATGCATTCATCTCAGCTCCTTGTCACATACTACGCTACGCCATGTAATGGATCAAAGCAAAGAGAGAAAAACAGACACTCCGATACTGGTATCATACATTCGTCAATAGCTTTGCTCAATATTCTTTTTTTTTTCTAGCTGAACTGAACTGAACTGAACCGAACGTCACGTACTCCCTAAATCAACGCCATAGATCCGAAAAGTTTTATTAAAACACAAGCCAGCAAGAAGCAAGTAACCCCTCAACGCCTAGTTTTCTTTCTCGTGTCATGACAACATCTAGCTACGTCTATCTCCGTTTTCTACCTAAAGTTGGAGCAGGCTCGAACGCATCATCGTCGTCATCGATATCATCGCTCAGAACACTCGCGCTTCTTGTCGTCCGGCTTGGTCTTGTTCCCGTTCCTGTCCCCGTCGGAGCGGCACTGCCGCGGGAGCTCGTCTGCGGCGGAGCGAAGTTGAGTGTCGACTGCGTCTGTTTCCCTCTCGAGGCAGTGGTGCGCGCGGGCTGTCTCCGGGACGTAGAAGCGCCAACCGTTCCGGAAGACGGTGCTGGGGACGGCGCGGTTCGTCCTCGACGATTGGTCGTCGACGTTGAAGCTGCGTTGCGGCTTCTGGTCGTTGACCGGGGCTGCTTGACGAAAAGGGCCTGCGAGTCGTCATCGTCGTCGTCGGAGACTACCTCTGCTGCATCCTCCTCGTCGTTGTCGGCGACCATGACGACGTCCTCTTCCTCGTCTTCTTCCTCTACATCTGCCAGTCGTCGCCGACCTCTCGACGGAGCAGCAGCTTTCGTCGCTGCGGCCCCTCTGCGTGAAGTCGTAGACGCTGCGGCGGTTCTGCCTCCACGGCCCCTACCACGACCCCGGTCAGCAGTGGTGGCGGGCCGCGCACCATCTTCAACTTCTTCATCCGCATTCGGATCGCCATCCTCGTTGTCGGAATGGATCAGAGCACCCGGCTGGTCCTCCCACACCCCGTCGAGATCGGTATCCCAGCCATCGGGCTTCGGCTTGAATCGTTTCTTCCCTCTCGTCCGTCTCCCGGTTCCCTTGGAGAACATCTCCTCCATCTGGCTACGGTACCTGTCCATGGCGGCCCGGAGCGAATTATGGGCTTCGTCCTCCTCATCCAGTTCCTCGTCCCGATCGAGAGCCATCAGATGCTTGATCTGGCCCTCCAGGGACTCGTTCACGAACATCTCCATAGCATGCTTGTCGTCTTTGTCCACGAATTGTGAAACAGCGTCGCCGAAAGAGTTCTGAGGGAGGATAGTGAGGGACTGTGCGGTCAGGAACTCCTTGACGAGCTGCTCGACCTTCACGGTGTCGAGAGAGGTGAGGTGCGATACAACCGCCTCGGCGTCAATGTCGTCCTTCGTGCGAGTCGTAGTCGTCGTTTTCTTCTTTCTGTAGAACTGTACCACGTCGTTGACGTTGGCTACCTTGCCAACGAACCGGTTCGAGAACCGCTGTGGGTTCTCGCAGTCGAAGCTCCCCCCATCGGGAGTAGAGACTTCCACGCGAAGACGGACCAGCGGCAGGGGGACCTCCAACTCTTCGTCCTCCTGCTCCTCTTGATGCGAGAGCCACTCCGCTTTCGCTTCCTCGATCAGCTCTTCGACTATGGACATGAGGAAGCGTGTGACTTCTGTTCGGTTGTTCTCTTTCCTAGCCAGCTTCTGAGCGCCCTTTTCTTGAGACAGAATAATCTCTCTCATCACAAAGGGTCGCACGGTCTTTAGACGGATGGGCTCTACCCTGAACTCGCGGCCAGTAATGCTGAGAATGGCCACATGCTTTGGAGTCGCCTCTCCCGGCACCAGGGATGTGGCAACGGAGGATCCCGGCTGCATAACGTGGAATTTGGTCTCCGGGTTGAGACTGGGATGGATCAAACACTCGTGCTCATGACCCCAGATCACAAGGTCGAGGAAATCTGGGAGGAAGGCCTCGGGAAGGTAGCCTGTTTCGGAATGAGCGTAGTGGTTCTGATGCACACACATCAGGTTGAACCAGTCGCTCTTCTGGGTCGACGGCTGAAAGAACTTGACCTTGCCGTCTCGAAACGTCCGAAAGAGACGCTCGTCGCGGACGTTGCTCATCCCGTAGAGCGCCAATTTCGTTCTTCCCTTCTGGAGAAGAACCGGCTTGATCTGGATGTTATCTGACTCAGGCGTACGGCCAAAGTAGTTGATCAAGCCGGCCACCTGGAGCAGGTCGAGGGCAGCCAGATGGCCCTCACCCGAAGGGTCATCGTGGTTCCCGTGGATGGAAAACACAGGGATAGCAACGTTGATGTCCAAGTCCTCGTAGTTGACGTGGTTGAATGCGCCCTGGAAGTTTTCACTGGCATCACTGAGCATCTCCAGCTCGCAGGGCTTGTCGCCCAGGCAGTTCATCCGCAGGGAGCGCATCACCTGGTACATGGACTTCCTCGACGGCTTGTTCTCGTGGAACAGGTCGCCGGCCAGCAGCACCATGTCGACGTCGCGCTCCTTGGCCAGACACATGACCTCGTGGAAGCTCTTCCAGCTGTCATCTCCACGGACCGGATCCCGTTCGTTGTATCCGACATGGTTGTCGGTGGAGACGAGGATGCGGATCGTGTCCGCTTCTGTAGACGGTCAGAAAGGTAACAAGTATCCACCAAGAGATACTTACCAGTAAGAGCAGGCATGTCAAAAAAAAAAAAGGGAAAGACTTGGACGTAGAAGAGATACTTTAGATGAAGTGGTGTCTGCACCTGATATGATAGCAGCAGCGCGTAGCCGTGCTGCCTAGATACTAGACCACAAAAATATCACAACACCATGGGGTATCTCTTATTTACCGGAAACCAGCCGAGTATGCAACACTCGGTGCAGCACCACCGAAAAGGATCGATAATCGATGCATCTGTCTATCAGGCTCGCCGCTCGCGTTGAGGCGCGACGCGATCACGTGACACGACCATCCGAACCCCCGCCGCTCATCTCGTCTTCGTCTCGCATCTCCTCTCTCCTCCCCTCAAGTCACCCGTGAGAAAGCTCTTTCGCGCCCGCGCTACGTCCACTGCTGCTCTCTCGACTGATCCAGACGCCCCTGGCTCAGTCGCACACGTTTTTCGTCTTTCCCGTCCAAGAACTTTTATGCAATCAGAGTCTACTGCGGTATCTCAGCATACTCCACTAGACCCGTCTCCCGCAGTTCCCCTCGACGCTTTCCAGCATGGACTTGACCTTCGTGACCAGCGGGTCTCCGGCCAGCTCCCTCCTGGGGTCGCCGGAGACCACTGTCACCCCGTCGATGTGGCGGACGCGTCTTCTCACTTCTCCTCCGCCGAGGACGAGGGTTCGCCGCTACGACGGCTGAGCTCCAATTGGTCCGCTCAACCGTCGTCATCGGCCGACCGCATCAGTCAGTACGAAAATGCCTTGATAACGTCGCCCAGGAGGCAAAGCGACTTCGGATTCAAGGTGGTCGCATCGCCGAATAAACCGCGCCTGTCGGTTGAGGAATTTCCCAATGGTGCGTCGTGCCCGTGCTACCTGTACACTTTGCAGTTTCTAATTCCCAGACAGAGGTCTTGACTCATATCCTTTCGCATCTTCCTCCCTCGACTCTGTCTTCGATCTCGCTCGTCTCGCGTCGCTTCCACAGCCTGGTGACGACGCGGCATGCCTGGCGGGTAGCGTTCTCCCGTTACTTCGCCGGTCAGCAGAGCGTGGAACCAGCGGAAAAGCATGGAAAGGACCATCCCGATCACTTGATCGCTGAGAGGCGCTTTTTCGCGAGGCTGACAGCGCTGGCGTCCTGGCGCAGCGAATATATCTTGAGAACCCGTCTGCTGCGGTCTTTGTCGAGAGGCAAGCCCGCGCAGTTCCAGTCTCCCACAAAGCAGGGCTCGTCCCGAGGCGGCGGCCAGAATGGAAGCGCTGTTGTCACCTACACGTCTCAGCTTCTATACCCGGTCAGTCACCTTGACGCCACATTCGGAGGCAGCGCGAGTAAGAAACAACCACTCTTCATCCATGGCGCCGCTGAGCAAGGAATCGCCTCCACGAGCGATCCGTCCGCTGGGAAGGTTGGGACCCGTTGGGGCTTGTCCGACCAGCAGTTATTCCAGCACTTCGCGGACCTGTACCCTGGAGATGCGGAGTACGGTCTAGGTCCGGGTGACCTGGTCGGTCAGCCCAATTGCATGGATGTTAGCCAACTGCACGGGATGGTATACGGCGAAGGCTGTCCGCAGGGCCGGATCTATTTCCTCTCGTCGGCTGAGCAGCGCGGGCGATTCCTGAGCGTCGCCGATTCTGGCTCTCAACCTCGACTTGGAATACCGGCCGTCAACATGATTACCACGGCTGTTTGCTCCGTCTGGATCGCGAAGTCCCCAAATGTCCTGAAGATGACCAATGGTCTTGTCGGACTACTATGCGGGTCTTCTACTGGAATACTGACGGCGTATTCTCTGGGGTCTAATCCTGCCCATGACAAGCGTTACGAGCGCGGGCAGGTCACCGCGAAGTGGGTGCTCAGTCCCGGAGTTCCCATCGTTGACATTGCGGTGGACGAGAACTTCTCCGCCAAGCGTCACTCCCAGCGGCGGATCTGGGCTGCGGTATTGAATGCTCTGGGGGAGGTCTTCTACCTCACCGAGATTCCGGTGCAGCAAGACGCCCCTCCAAAGCTTAATCCTGAGCAGCTCGACATGCTCGCCTGGAAGACCGGCAGGAGCGTCCGCTGGGAGCTGATTGAAATGACCAGACGCGTGGCGCGGCCAGACCCATTCAACAGGCAGCTTGTGGATGGTAGCTACAGCCCTCGGTCGTCGTCTGACTCCATGGGCCTTGACGAGCACCAGATAGCTGCCGAGACGAGGGAGATTGAGAAGTTCTTGGCGTTCAAGCCCAAGCATTTCCGAAAGGTGTGCGAAGGATGGGATATGCGGCGCAAGCTCAAGGTTGACTTTGCCGGGGATGACCAGCATGGCGCTGGCGAGTCTGTTGTCATAGTCAACTGCGGCTTGGATGAAGGCCAGGAAGCCTCGGTGCGCCGTTTCACCAGATGCAAGCTGAAGGTCGACCATGTGTCGACGTCGGAACCATACCCCGGAATTCCCCCTTCGAAGCCGCAGCAATCCATTTTCGGAGGTCCAAGTCCTGTTGCAGAGAGCCCTGGAAGCCTGCCACGGTCGAGAGCGTCCAGTCATCTCGGCGACCCTGTCTCCTCCGTTGCGAACACCGAATGGCGTATTACTGATTTCGTCTTTGGCGAACAGAAATCGATTCAGATCACGGCCACTGCGCTGGATCATTCGACTTACGCCCAGCTGACGACTGAAGAAGATCCACTGCTGGCTATGTGCGGGAGTTCATCTACGTCTTCCGCGATGTCGTCGCCCATGCCTCACATGGGTCAGCCGTCGTCGGTGTCGGAGATCCCTGGCCAGCGGGCCCGGTATCTGGCTGTTGGTACCGCGACTGGGTCGGTGTATGTTTGGGACATTCGAGCCCCGACTTCTCGCAACGTGGAGATCATCAATTCTGTATCGCCTCTTCGGGTCATCCACACGGACTCGCCACAGATTTCCTGCCTTGCGCTGACGTCCCTGTACCTGGTGCATGGTGGGAATGACGGCCTGGTTCAGGCGTGGGATCCCCTCGCCTCGACTACGCGTCCCATCCGTACCTTGAACTCGCGATTCTCCTCGCGCGCTCGTCGTCGACTGATCCAGGCTGAGGCTTCCATCCAGGGCGTAGGAAACAACTACTACGCGGCAGGCGCCATATGTCTCGATCCCGACCCCACAGTTCTGCGGGGGATGGTCTCGCTCGGGACGCACTTGCGGTATTGGTATTACAGTTCCTCTGCTGCAGACCAGTACAAGAGCAGCAAACGGCGACTCCGCCGGTCTCAGCGCGGCATCAATGCTTCGCCCGAGGGGCAGCGGTACACCAACACCGGGCGAGGTGCTCTCTGGGACCATATTGAGGACGAGGTAAAGGAGCTCGAGCGGCAAAAGAAGGCCGACGAGAAGGAGCGACAGCATCTCAGCGGCCGCTTCGGCATTGACTTGCTCGGGCCCGATGCCACCGAAGAGGAACTCATTGCCTACGCGCAGATGCTGAGTGAGGAGTCGTACACCAGCGACGAGCTCAAGCGCAGGCAGAATGAGGGCAGTCCCGCCACGAGCAGCGCGTCCAGCGAAACGGTCGGTCCGAACGACAGCTCGTTTGCGCGCGAGTTCTCCTCTTCCACGTCCCCCGAACTGGACACGGTGGAAGAAGACATGACTCCCGAAATCGCGGAAGCGATACGCCTAAGCCTGCTGGAAGTCGAGGACAGCCACAGTCCGTTCGACGTGCCCGACTCCATCCCGATCAAGTACGCCAAGGGCGTCAAACCCGGCTGGCACGAACCCTCTTCGTCCCCTGGGTATGCTGCTGCGGAGAGCAGCAGACAGCAGGAGCTGGACGATCTTGAGTTCGCGCTGCAGCTGAGTCTGGCGGAGGAGCAGAGCCGTGAACATGAGTGTGAGCAGACAGCGGCACCGGAGGATGATTTCCCTGCGCTTGGGACGCCCTCGTCGGAGAGTAGACGCAAGGGGAAGGGGAGAGCTGTATGATTTGATTGAATGTGTTTGTTTCTGCCGTTTGGTTTAGTTGGTTAGATTTATTTAGATTTGTTTGCATTCTGCTATTTGACATTGGCCTCAACAGCCAATGCAGTTTTAATTATATTTTTTAAACCTGTTTCAGTCCACGTTTCGCAGTGGGAGTGTAATGGGGGGGGGATATTTAATTTGATTCCATCCTCGTTCTCATTCTTATTCAATTAGATTGGATTGGATTAGATTAGACGAGTCGGTCGTGTATCCTATTTATCTATTTTATCTATCTATTTAGAACTCTCCATGCAACTGGCATACCATGGCATGAATTGTCCTGCCTACGACGTTCAACGTACGGTACAGTATAGTACAGTACAGTAGATTCGTCAAGTTCACGAGTCAGAGAAGAAATCTTATTCATTCATTCAGGCGCAATGATAAGGTTCTGATTCAACAAATCCACTCACTCTAGTTTTAGCTAGCCAAGGTAAGCTAAGCTTGCGATCGATTTTGTCAATTGACATGGAAGGAAGGACAGGCTGTGTTGTGTTGTGTTGTGCAGACCAGAGCCAATGAAGTTGATGTATGTCTATGCACATGTGTATTTTGCAAATTATAGATACATATATATATGGAATAAACGATTGATCGAATGAATTGAATTGTCTGCTTTCATTAATTTGATTCAATTATTGATATTGACGTTGGTATCTTATCCTTATCTTATCCTATCCTATCCTATTTAGGAACATCCTGCTCCTGCCTTACCTACAGGGTGTTGTTACAATAAAATTATCTCTCATGAACATGGTTTATGTTCGGTAATAAGCAAAGCACAGAGGTATAATAAAAGAACCGGATCTACTCTGCCTGCACCGCACCCGCATCTCCATCTCCAGCCCCAGCCTCAGCATCAGCCGGAGAACCAGCACCAGCACCAGCCCCATTAGTCTCCAACCCCCTCCCAATGAGACCGCGAAAATCGACCCCAACCTCGGTCAACTGCGCGGCCTGCTCGTGGACGATATCCATGCACTTTTCCCACACGCCGGTGCCGCGCTGGACGCTGCTGAGCTGGCGGGCGAGGATGGCGTTGAAGCCGTCGAGGTGCTCCTTGGCCCATTTGATGCAGGCGGAGGACATGAGCGGGGGGAAACACTGCTGGTAGATGCTGATGGTGTTTTTGATGATGGTGAAGTAGACGAAGGAGATTTGGAAGATGTAGAGGGGAAGGTCGCCTTCGAAGATGCATTGTCTGTAGTCTTGTTAGTAAGTCGAGTAGGTGTGTTTTGGGGAAAAAGGAGGGAGGACGCACCTCTCTCTCTTCTGGATGATTTCAGACCGCGCGTTGAGGTATGCTTCCCTCGCGCGATCCTCAAACCCCAACCGGGTCAGCCAGCTGACGTTCGTCTTGGTCGCGTTCAAAAACGAATGCGTGTCCACCAGGGCCCGCGAGAGGATGGTCGCGAGCTTGTTCGCCCGCTCGTCGACCTTCATGTTGATCACGTCCTGCGCGATCGTGTTGCCCTTGAGCCCCTTGGCCAGCTTGCGCAGCCGCTCGACGTTGGCCACGGCCTGCTCGAAGTGCTGCAGCGCGATGTCGATGTCCAGCTCGTCAATCTGCCCCTCGACCCAGCGGAGGTTCTGCTGCTTGCCATCCACGTCGATGCGCACTTCGGGCTTGTCCCGCGTGTTGTCCATGCCGTCGAACAGATCGTGCCGCCTGACCGAGACGTGTCGGGTCAGGTAGCTGAGGGATTCGGTCGACTTGCTTGCCGCCTCAGCCTCCGCGCGGAGAGCTCTGCGTAGATCCTCCACGGTCTTGCGGAAGGTTGCCAGGAGCTCGCTCTTGGCGGAACTGTTGCGTTGGTCATGTCGATAGGTAAACGACTTGGCTCCAAATCTGATGTTGATGGCGTTGGTCACACCACGGTCTTCTGCCTCCTCGCGGGATTGTCCAGCTCCGAGGTTGGCACCCAGGTCGATCATGTCGATGTCCTGCAACTGCCAGCACTCCTCCGCCACGAGCTTCGTGGGAGCCGGGCCCCTCTGCGCCTGGCTCTGGTCGACCCGTTTCCGCTTCTTTGCCGCCACCAGGAGATGGTCGTTCAGCAGCACGATGTGCACCGGCCGCCTGGGTTTCCACGTGGCAGAGTCCAGCTCGACCCAGTGGCCCGTCTCCATCACGATATGCCGTCCAGGCACCGCCGGGAGGAACTTCTGCGACCCTTCGACCGTCTTCCACAGCGTCTGGAGCTGGACGTTCCACATGCTTTCGAGGTTGGCTACCGAGCTGCGGTTGGCTCTCTTGGCTGCGCGATCCTCGCTCACGATGGACATGGGGTTGACCCCGTTGGACAGACTGGTCTGACCGAGAGCGTTGGTGAGCTCCGACATCAGGGCGCGGAGGGTCCGCATCTCGCCCTTGAGCTTCTCCGCCTCTCGACTGATCTTGATGAACTGGGTGCGGTTCTGGTAGACATTCTGCTGCAGGTCGGTGGAGGTGCGGTTCTTGACCTTGCGGAGGCTCTCCTGGTACTCTTGGATCTCCTGCTCGGAGGCATTGGCCAATAGATTGGCCACATCTGGTCTCGTTAGAGGGACACATGATACCAACATCCATACCGCTAGAACACTCACATTTATCCACCGGTAGACTGGGATCTCTCAACGCATTGAGATCCACGCGGGGAGGCTCGTTGGACGCGGTGCTCTTTGCGGCAGACGGCTGGGCCCCCGGGACCTGAGTTGGCAGGCTGGGGACGGGCGGAGCGGCGCTGATATCGGGGGCCTGGTTGAAACGCGTGGAATACCGCCGCTTGACGAGATCAGAGGTCGCACCGCTCTGCTGGGGCCTCTCGCGCGGAGCAGAGGGGAGGTTGGAGCCGGAGGCCTTGCTGTTGGCAGGCAGCGGGCCGGAGATGGGCTTGGGGGCGCTGATCTGGGGGCGTCGCGACTTGCTGCGACGCAGGGTGAGGCCGCGGCCTTCCATGGGGGAGACGACAGAGAAAACAGATGATGTAGATCTGAGATGTCAGATCTGAGGAGATCTGGCGATAGATCTGGTCAGGACATGGAGTTCAGGAGACGACCAAGTGGGACAGAAAGTCCGAGGCGGAACAACGATGATCCATCTCTCAAAATTATCGCCGCGAACTCCAGTTACGCCCGAGTCGAGCAGAGGAACATCCAGGAGCCCATCCTTAGCAGGCAGCCAGCGCTCTTGTTTGCTCATCGTTTGGCCGTTGTCCTCCTCTCTCCCCTGTCTACCCCGTTATCCTGTCTTCTCATCGCCATGAAGACGTCGACTCTGGTCGCCGCGTCCGCCGGCACCGTCCTCACGGGCCTTCTCGGTATGGCTTCCACCCCGCAGGACAGCACAGCACACTAGGCTATCTGCATCCGGACCGGCTGACCCTCCAAGCAGCGTACGCAGTGTGGTTCGACTACAAGAGACAGTCTGACCCCGAGTTCCGAAAGGCCATCAAAAGAGATAACCGGCGGCTGGCACGCGCCGTCAAGGAGGAGGTCGAGGCACAGGGAGCCAAGCAGCGGGAGGCGATCAAGAAGGCTGTCGCGCAGGCCAAGGACGAGGGATTCCCGACCGACCTGGAGGAGAAGGAGGCCTACTTCATGGGCCAGGTCGCCAAGGGCGAGTCTCTGTGTGCGGAAGGTATGCCTGATGTGCCTGATATGCTCCCTTGCTGTGATATAGATAAGGCGTCTATCCAGACGGCCGGCTGATGCACCTGTCAGGATCAGACAACATCGAGGCGGCGCTGGCGTTCTACAAGGCGCTCAAGGTCTACCCGCAGCCCAGAGACCTGATCTCGATATACGACAAGACCGTCCCCAAGGACGTGCTGGAGATCTTGGCGGAGATGGTGGCTATGGATAGCGGACTGAAGCTGGGCACCTTCACGGGCGGCGAGAGCAGTGGCGCGGAGGGCGGCCACGGCGTGGAATAAGCGTGGATGGAAGAAAACCAAAATTGATTTTAGATCACCAGACCCCTCTGGTGGACCTCGATGCTAAGGCATTTTATATTTATTCCCTCCATCTCTCTTGCCTGCAGCGATCATCGTCTTAGGGCTGGTGGGCTGGTCACCGTCCACCGCTTTCCCTTTTCCACCGATCCGAACCGACTCTGTCCTGTATCCCCAATCTCCACTACTCCTGTATACTTCTTGTACATTGCATCGGGCCCTGGCCGCGAGCGTGGCGGACCACTTGGCCCCCTCTCGGCGTCATGGCTGTGCTGTGTCTGGCCGTCTGGGCCCCGGTGCCGGTATTTCACGTTGAGTCCCCGAGACGGGCACTATGTGCTGTACTTTTAACGACGAGAATTGATAGTTTACGTATCTTGATATCTCCCGTCCCTGGTGCTGGACCACGTACAAAACCTTTGGGACACGACCAAAAATACTCCTGGCAACCCCGTATTTCTTCTCCGGACACATCGATAGTGGCACGCCGAGGCCCGTAAGCACGGCTCGACCCCGTTGGTTGGTCCCCGGCCAGAGTCTTGTCCCACGAGTTAGATCTTTCGACGGTTCTTCTTGTCGGCGCCGGCGCTGTTTGGCGCGGGCTCAGGCTTGCCTGTCCTGGAACTCCCTGACTCCTGGGCGCCGCCTTTTAAACCCCCTCGCTCGCCGCTCCGAGTTTCTTCTCCATCCCTCGACTCCTTCGTATCTCCCAGGGACCTCCTGCGGATCGCTGTTGTTTTTCTCAGTCGCTCTCTCGTTCATTCCCCATTCGCTGTTTCCCTTCGTTCTCACATACCGTCGTTCGCTCGCTGTTTCGCATTTTGCGCTGCCACTCTTTTGCCGACCTGTCGCATACATATAAGTTATCTTTGCTATATATCTCCCTCCGACCTAACTCCTAGTCTTGCCTTTCTGCGTACTTGCAGGTCAAGTCAAGATGGTCAAAGTATGTGGATCCGCTTTTTCCTGCGTGTAAAGTCCCCTTCCACTAATGGTACATCTAGTCCGCCCGCGTCTTCACCGTGCTCTGCGGTCTCGCAACCACCGCGGTGGCTGTCAACCCCATCATCGTCGACGGAAAGGACTTTGTCGACAGTGTCACCAAGGACCGTTTCCAGATCATTGGTGTCGAGTATGTGTTGTTTCCAGCATCCGTCCGGGAGCGATGCTAACATCGATATAGCTACCAGCCCGGTGGCTCCTCCGGCTTCGACGGCAAGACGGACCCTCTCAGTGAACCTGAGATCTGTCTGCGCGATGCTGCCCTCATGCAGCGCCTGGGTGTATGTATCTAATGTGATTCACGGGCCTTGGTGAATCTCTGCTCACTCGACTAGGTCAACACCGTCCGCATCTACAACATCAACCCCGAGCTCAACCACGACGAGTGTATGTCCATCTTCAACGCGGCCGGTATCTACCTGGTCCTCGACGTCAACTCGCCCCTGGAAAACGGCGCCCTGAACCGCAAGGCGCCATGGGAGTCCTACAACCCCATCTACATGAACCGGGTCTTTGGCATGGTCGAGGCCTTCAAGAACTACCCCAACGTGCTCGCCTTGTTTGCTGGCAACGAGGTCATCAACGAGCAGAGTGTCAGGCTGGTTCCGGCCTACATCCGGGTTTGTCTCGCTTGCCCGTTTAACTTGAAAGCATCCTGCTGACTAGCCTAGGCCGTCCAACGTGACATCAAGGACTACATCGCCAAGCACGCGGATCGTCCCATCCCCGTCGGTTACTCCGCCGCGGATGTCCGTGACATCCTGATGGACACGTCCAACTACATGTCCTGCGAGATCAAGAACGCGACCAGCTCCCGCTCCGACTTCTTCGGTCTCAACTCCTACTCGTGGTGCGGTGATTCGAGCTACACCAAGAGTGGCTACAACATCCTCACCGAGGACTTCGCCAACGCGTCGTTCCCCGTGTTCTTCTCCGAGTACGGATGCAACGAGGTGCAGCCCCGTATCTTCACCGAGGTCCAGGCCATCTACGGTGAGGACATGACCCAGGCCCTGTCCGGCGGTCTCGTCTACGAGTACACCCAGGAGGACAACGACTACGGTCTGGTCAAGGTCAACTCGGACGGCAGCGTCAAGCTGCTCATCGACTACGCGAACCTCCAGAAGCAGTTCGAGAAGCTCGACCTGAACCGCATCACCTCGGCCAACGTCACCCAGACCTCCATCGAGCCCGTCGAGTGCACCCCGGACCTCATCACCACCAAGGACTTCCTCAACACCTTCGACCTCCCCAAGCGCCTGGACAGCATCCAGGAGATGATCGACAACGGCGTCGACCACAAGTCGGGCCAGATCGTCGACGTCAAGGAGACCAAGGTCACGCAGAAGATCACCGACCACAACGGCAACCCGGTCGAGGGCGTCGAGCTGAAGATCCTGTCGGACGGCGAGTCCAACCTCCCTGGCGCCAGCACCTCTGGTAACAAGTCTGGTTCCGGCTCGTCCAACAAGGACACCGAGACCAGCGCTGCCGGCGCGACCGTCGCTTCGGGCATGCTTAGCATGGTCGGTGCCGCGGTTGCCGTGGCTCTGACGATGGTGTGGTAATTTCCCTGATTTCCCCTAGGGGGCTAGGTTAGAACGGTTAAAGCATCATCTCTGTAACTGTCCGGAAATTAGGCTTTGCTTCTTTGTACAGAGATAACCATAGTTTTGAACAGTTGTGAGCATGTGCAACGGCTGGGGAATCTGATTGTTTCTACGCTTGTTATTTTCATGTAGTTATTTCGACCGCATAATTATTTAAAGATTCTTGTCCTTTGAGCGTTGAGCGTTGAGGCAATAATACAACTGCCGACGTTGGTACCGTTGATCCGTGATGATTTTCGATCGATGATCTGCGATACTACGAGATAGACTGCGCCGTAGGCGCCGTAGGTTGAGCCACCGCCGTTCGCTCGGACTCTGCTCCGCTCCTTAAATTTGGAGGTTTGAAGTCATTGTGGAGCTGTGTGGTACTTAAACGGTCTAAACCCTGATGATCATGATGATCGTCGGGCTCGGCACTATCCGTGGCCCTATAGCTCCCATACCATTGGTGCTATATCCAAACAGTCCAATTTATTTTGTTCCGGATGTGAAACTTGATCGGCGTGGAATCCCACCTTTTTTTCTTCTTCTTTAAAATTTTTTCTTTTTTCTATATCCAAGGGTTTATTGAATCTTGTGACTAGTGACTTCTGTGATGTAACAACAATAATGCCCAGACTTTAAATTCGCTGGCGATTCAGCTTTTTACTTTCAGGAGGGAGAGATTTCCGACCCGACGACCAAGACCGAGACAGCCCTGAATCTGTTAGACTGTTGGCCCACCTGTGACTTGTGCTGTGGCGCGGGATCATCACACAGTGTCAAAGTCAGGGGAAGCAGGGGTTGGGGCTGGGCTGAATTCAGACCCGACTCAAACTCAGTCTGAATGAATCTAGGAGCGGGCCGCTGTGGATAATATCCTAGACCTAATGGTAGGGTAGGGTATGGTAGGGTATGGTGCCAGGTGCAGGTGCTTCGATGCGCGCATTGCACAGGTCTGGTCAAGTTGGGGCTGGTTGGGACTGGACCGGTGAGACGGTAGGCTGTCTCCAGACTCCAAACATTATCCCATAGCATATCATCATTATTGTGTTCATCGTCGTGGTGGGTGCCTATCAGAGTAGGTAGATAGGAGGTACCTAAATATATTTTTTTTAAAAAAAAATTTTTTCTTCCTCTGAGGGTATTTAGGTATTTATATCTATAGTTATTTATTTATTTTATCTTTGTTTTTTCCCAATGTTTTGGAATATGCCCGACCGAATCAAAATCCAAAACCGAATCAAATCGCACGGGCTTGGCTGGCTGGCTACCTAATCTACCTGGTATCATGATCCCTTTATCCCCTCTTTCCTCCCTCCCAGTACTGTACTGTGTAGTGTGCACTATGCGCTACTACATACATTACGGAGTAGGACTACTATATGCTATGCCATGCTATTCTATGCTCTCTAGCTGTGGCTGTACTGTGTACTGTATACGTTGCAGCTGCAGCATTTTATTTTATTACTTACTACTACTGGGTAGGTAAATTATAGGGTCGTATCGTCTCATCTGCGACGGTGCGATACGACTCGATACGACCGTATCCATGCCATGCCATGCCAGTGGATGTTACAGTTACAGTTATGCGGTCAGGATTCGGAGTATATACAGTACGAAGTGCGGACTTCTCGGATCCCGAGCTGCGGATGTAGACTTGTGGACTTGGTGGTATAGTGTCTATGCTGTGCTATGTATTAAAAAAAAAGGATGCTGCGATCAGGATGAAGAAGCTGTACAGTATACAGCGTACGGTATTTGCAACAAATATGAGGAATGAGAAAGGGAGGGGGAGGGGGGGTACAGTGCCAGTACCAGTATCAGTACTTGCCGATCTTTTTTTTTCTTCTATCTACACCAGGTTGCGATATCTTTCGGCATCCCCCCCCCCCCCTTCGTTCAAGATACTTATGTTGCTGCTTTTGCTATATTGCAATCTGGGCTGGCTTTGTCTAGGATCTGTGGTCTATTACGGTGCCCAGGTACCCTCCAATGGCTTCAAAGTCATTTGGTCATAGAATAGCAAACCGCCAAGACAGTAGGCAGCAGGGTAGAGGGTGATAAAAGATATGGCAACCTAGTGTATAACGAATGAACGAATGGGCTTTCCATCTCAGGTTGGGTCAGGTCTGGTTGAGTCGCGATCTAAACCTATCTGTACTTTTATTTTTCTTTTATGATATAGTTATATATGATATATGAAAGCTTCCAGTACTGTGGGATTGCTAGAATAGGCACATCTTTCTTTCTGTAACACTACACCGTAGGCTTTAAAATCTTGTAACCTTATAACCTTAACTAGATTGACTCCACATACCATGAGCCATGAGCAATCGATTTCTGTGTTATTTTTTGTCTCTATTTTTTCTATATACCATTTTATGTTGTATACTACGGACCAGACATGTAATGAGATGATACATACAAACAGCCATATACAGTCATTCGATGCACTATATACATAACATAACATAATATAACATAACCATAAATCGACAAACAATACCCTAGACACATCCATCCATATAAAGATGCGAGTCTATCTACACAGTAGTATACTCATAAACCTCCTCATCCCTCTCGGCGGGATCGATCCCCTTCTCATCCGCGTTCCGCCGATGCGTCTTGCGCCCCTTCTTCCGCAGCAGCGCCGGGTCCCAGATAATGTCCCACGCATCGACGCTCATCGTGCTGTCGTACTTGAGCACGCCCATGCGGAACTCGTCCCCGTCGTGTTCGTTTTCGTCTTCGACGAGCGCGCTCTCCGGGGAAGGAAGACGCATCCAGTGCCGGACGATGTCGGGGACTTCTTCCTTGACGTGGGAGATGATGAGGAGGGTCTGGTCGTCGGAGAGGCCCGTGATGCGGGCGCGCGCGTCCTCGACGGCGGAGTCGATCAGCCAGGTGTCGAGTTTGCGGTTGATGCGGCGGGTCGCGGTGGAGGCGCGACGGCGGGAGTTGCCAACCTCGAGGAAGTGGAAGCATTTGAGGCGGAGGGTCGGGGACATGCCCGAGAAGGCCTCGTCGAGGATGACCAGGTCCGGTTTGTGGATGACGGCGCGGATGAACAGGACGAGACGCTGCTGCGGGACGCTGAGCTCCGAGAAACGGATGTGGTCGGCGTAGTCGGCGTCGAAGTCGTGGGGGGTGGGTTTGGCGGAGGGCGTGGGACCGCCTCCGCCCTGGCGAGGGAGTTTCGGGAAGAGACCCTCCGGCGTTCGGGACTTCCAGACGCTTTCGTGAGCTGCGGCGTCGGCGTTGGCCGGGGCCAGGTCGGCTTTGAAGAATTCCAAAGCGGCGTCCACGTCGAGGTCGCGCTCGAAGGTGAGCTGGGGTTTGGACAGGAAGGTCTCAGCGAAGGCGGACTCGACGGCCTCGCGGACGGTGAGCTGGCGCGGGAAGAAGGCGTGGATCTCGGGCGAGGAGTGGCCGATGCGTTTCTGGAGGTCGAAGACGGAGATGGCCGGCTTGCCGGGCTCAGGGAGACGGGATCGGCCGAACAGTCGGATCGGGAGGCCGTAGGCCTGCGGGTGGTCCGACGTGATGAGGGACAGCAGCGTCGTCTTGCCGGAGCCGTTGGCCCCCATGATGGCCCAGCGCTGGCCGCGGCGGACCTTCCAGTGCAGACCGTCGCGCAGTTCGCCGTTCACCTTTTGCTTCCAGCCGCCCAGGACGGTCTTGTCGCCGTATTTGACCTGTACTCCGTCCATTTCGATGATCGGCTCGCCGCCCCTCTGCGCGACGGTCTCGAGGAGCGCCTGCTTTCTCTGCGGCAGTACATTCAGGTCATGGAGAAGCTGACGGTCCAGGTAACCTTCCTTCAGGGCCTTCAATGCCTCGTCGTAGATACCCTCGTCTTCGGCAGCGACGTCGGTGCTCGCTCGGGTTGGGACCGGAAGAGTCTTCCAGACATTGAACACCCTCTCGATCTCTGCTCTCGAGCCCTGCGCGAGAACGCGATGGGAGTTTCCAACGATCAGAAGATGGGTGATCCAGTCCGGGATCTTGTCCTGCGGGCGCAGGGACAGCAGCAGTCGGGGCGAGCACTTCTCCGCGAGACGCTGGAGGAAGCCGGAGATGCTCTTGACGGTAGCAGGGTCGAGTCCCACTGAAGTTGTCAGCATTTACTCCGTTGATATATATAACATATGTATGGGTGTTACTTACTAAACGGCTCATCCAGAAGAAGCAGCTCCGGCTCGTCCAGCAAAGCTTTCGCAATGCGTGCCCGTCTGGTCTGACCATTGCTCAGGTTGGCCACCGGCATATCCAACAGCTGCTCCAGCTTCAGGTCACGGATGACCTGTTCCAAAAGCGCCTCATCACGGACCGTCCCCTCCTCTTCGCCCGGGAGCGGGTTCAAGGACATCTGTCCCTTGAGGTACTGCCGGACCGTCCAGTCGGTCTCCTCTCTGAGACTCTCGTACCTCGCGCTCAAGTACGCGCCCCGGGTGCCGCCCGTGGCCTGAGAGCCTTCCCCGCTGAAGCCAACATACTGAATCGCGCGACCGGGGTAGCGTAGCTTGGGGTTTTTGGCGGCGACCTCGTCGGTCAAGAGGTAGGGATAGGCGCGGGCGTTGGGCGGTATAGATACATACTGCCCCCGCAGAACTTCCAGCAGCTGCGTCCTCCCGGGAGTACCGATGATGGCCCAATGCTGCAGCGGCTCCTTGTCCGGAGAGTCCTTCGAGGCGCCAGGCTTCGAGGGCAGGACAAAGTTGAGGTTGGGGTACAGGGGAGGATTGTCCTTCGAGTTGGCCTCCGCGCTCGGATAGCTGCGGTAGAAGGTGCCGTTCTCGATGCGGATCAGCGGGGGCGCAGAGGAGACATGGCGGGCAGCGCGGTAGAGAACCGAGGCTCTCAGCGACCTGGACAGGAGACCAGGCCGTCGAAGCATGCCGGGCACGAACATGGCCTCCTCGTCGTCCAGCTCTCGACGCTCTCCAACTCTCTCTTCTCCGATGTCGCGTGCAGCCGCCAAGACGATGTCCGCCGGGCTGAGCCACGTGCAGTCACATGATTATCACATGATTCCCGGACGGCCCGTCTTTCATCCACGGATCCCGTAGAGGTCCTGTTGAACATAGTCCGGGATGCTTCGAGTCTCGCGGACTGCTGTAAACTATCTCTTGAACGCTTAGTTGAAGAGGGAAAAAATGAAGAGTGCACGTCTGGTTGATCGCTATGCTTCTTCCGCTTTAAACCGCCAAGACTATGCCCGAGAATGGGGACTCGTCCCGGCCGGGTCCAGGCCATCCTGAAGGGCCAGCCCTGACCATGTCGGGGAGGGCAATTCAGGCCTGCGATCGATGCCGATTTAAGAAGGTACTTTCCAGAATTTATGCATGTCGATGTTCTAGGCTAATAGGTCATAGGTTCGGTGTGATGGCGCTGTTCCTACTGTAAGTACCTAGGCATTTTTTGTTATTCTGTTATATTACTATTTTATCATTAATTATATATCCATTCACCAAGTCTTTCAGTCCTAAATAAAGAGCAAAGGATCTAACTGTCACAGTGTGGAAGATGTAAGCGTGCCGGCCTGGAATGTCTCACGACGGTGAAACTGAACCGAAAATCGTATCCCAGAAGGTAAGTCTCTCTTTTGGAAGACTCTAACAGCGCTGACATCGAACAGCTATACGGAATCCATCGAGGAACGCCTGAGGCAATTGGAGGCGGAAGTGCGCAAGTTGAAGGACTCCAACGATGCCAAAGATAGGCGCATCAGGGAGCTCGAGGCTGAGGCAAGGTCTGCCTCTCGACAGCCTGTGCCAGTTTCACAATCAGGACCATCTTATTCAGGGTCAACTCCCGTGATGAAACGCCTTGAGGGGACCTGGAAACACGGCGCCAGAGCGTCCACTGACGAGCCTCTGTCGCGCGAAGTTGGTCGTATGAACCTTGACAGACGGGGGATCGGGAGGTTCATGGGGTCTTCAAGTGGCATCTTCTTCGTTGGGACTGCCGAACAGAGACTCTCCAGCCTCAACAAGATCTCTGGGAAAGTTGGCGATGCGTTGCTTCGAGTAGACGTTGACGACCAGACCGTGGAGTATCCTCACCAGCCCCAGGTGGACAGCGCGGTGGTCCTTCCCCCTAGGGAAACCGCCGAGGCATACATCGACAACTGGTTCGAGTTCTGGAAGAATATATTTCCTATTCTGCATCGTCCTACCTTCATGAAGGCAGTGGACGATCTGTATTCTGTGCCGGACGAAGTCCGCGATCCAGCTTTTCTTGCACAGTTCTTCCTCGTCCTGGCCCTCGGATGCCGTCACTCTGTTCTGACAGGTACGACAAGTGGGGGTATTCCGAGCGTCAAGAGCACTGGCGAGGATATAGATATGTTCTGTCAATCTTTAAAGTTCCGAAACAGCATACTCTCTCTTAACGATCTGACGACACTGCAATTCCAGGAGCTTCTGACGCTGTGGTATTTGTATACCGGCAAGAGGAGTCTCGCTTTCCAGATGACCGGTAGCATGACGAGACTGGCACTGGAGCTGGGTCTACATCGGCATACAAGAAGATTTCACTTTGACCCGTTGACAACGGAAATGCGCAAGCGGACGTTCTGGGTGTGTTACATGCTTGATAGGTAAGAATACTCTAAATATACATACCGTATCTTACTGACTCCAATAGCTTCATTTCAGCTATCGACGGACTCCCTAAATCCTTTCGAGACCAGGACATCGACGTCGAGCTGCCGTCAGACGTGGATGACGACTTCGTCAATTCTGAAGAGTATCTATTATCCCTTCCTGGTGAACCGACCGGAATGCTCCTCTTCCTGTCTCTCGTCAAAGTCGTACGAGTCTTGTCCAACGCCCTCGAAATTCTTTACACGACTACCGATCGGAGACAGACGGTCACCAAGATCAAGACCGTTGAGCGGTTGCTCGACCAATGGGTGCACACGCTTCCGGATGATCTGCAGCTTGATCCGGCTGCTGCGCAGCCTCCCTGCGATAATGCGCGGATAGAACCGGCTGTTGCGTTTCTTCATCTGACCTACTTCTACGTCCGGTTCGCCGCGCATCGGGTTGCCATTTCATTTCACCCGACAGCTCCACAGTACCGGACGTCGCTCATGAGATGTATGGAGATTGCGAAAGAAATTATATGCCTGAACTCCCACTGCCAGCGCTACTTGCTAGTCTTGGATGTGAACCCTGGATCGCACGTTTATACGGTGTGGTCCTGCGGATTGATGTCCTTATTTGGCTTATGGGAGATCAAGACCACAGAGGGGCTTGATTTCAACTCTGAAGTGGAAGAAGATGCAAAAGCTGCTGCAAAAGCATGCGTCGGATTGCTGAAGTCGCTAGTCGCGTCCGGCAGGGATGAGCAAGTTAGGGTTGACAACCTTATGGACATAATAGCGGCGACATGGCCCGACAACACGGTGCCTGGAACTCAAGCCCCTGAAACTCAAACGACGCAACCCCCGGTCTCCGGCCCGTGGCCGACCACATTAACACCACAGAACCCGAGTCAGCAAGCGCCTTCAGACCAGCAGACCCCGTTCACGCAACTCCTGCAGTCCATGTATATGGATCAGACCACACCTCAACCTCAACACGACCTCGTAACTTCAAACCCACGCGGAAATTCTCAATCCCAGTCCCCTCACATACCCCGTCTGGACGAGTCCGCAACATCTCCATCCCTAATGATGGAGAGTTTCAACGTCGACTTCAGCAGCGCCTTTTCGCACCCGTACGAGCGCTTCCAGATGGACGCCTTGCCGGTTACGAACAACTCCCAGGGGACCCCTCCTACTACTATGAGTCCTGCTCAACAACACCAACAAGGGAACACACGGCAAATATGGGACGACCCAGTCTTCAACCTGACGTCCATGATGCCGGTCGTCCTTGGAGAGAATATGAACATAAATACGAATACCCCATCTGCGGGACATGAGGGGCAGGGACAGCCGTCAAAGAAGAGGGCGAGAGCAGACGGGGATTTGCAGTTTTAGTGGACCCACCGAAAGCTTGCATCGAGATCTCCGATCTTGCTCCATCATCCCTACTGCCCTATATCTGTGCTGTGCAATATCAATCTACATAAAAGATAAGCGTAATGCGGACCCACCGCCGTCTTCCGTCCCGCGCCGCTTTTCATGAGGGGTCCAGTCGTGAGGGGTTGATGTGCTCGGCTATGGAGGTGAGGTTCACAGTGAGGCTGAGCAACCAGCCCGGTAGGCCTTAAACCTTCTCTAGTCCATAATTCAAATGTACACGGAAACTGCATTAAGTAATCCTGACTGGTGGATTTAGCCATAGAAATCCCCCGTTCACCGCCTGTTCTGTACGGACAATTGTACATCGGTAAAAGGCAATATCCACTGATGTGCGCCTGATCGATGTGCCTCTGGCTTATAAGTGTCTCCTTGGGGACGGAAAATGACACATGCTCTTTTTGGCCTAGGGACTCGCTGACCTGGACACTAGCTTAGGCTCTAGGGTCGGCGGCGGCCACCAGTGCGTTGCCCTGCGGAGGAGATGTCCTGGTTTGAAGGGGAGGAGGGTCGTGTTGCAGGATCTGCCATCCATCCTGGAGAAAGCGGATATTCCGGCGGACTGTGAGGGTGGGGTGGAGAAGATGAGGTATGATTATTTGACGGAGCAGCCTGTTAAAGGTAAACATCCCTCTATTCTTACCTACGTAGTACTCCACAGGCCCAATAGGCCGGAGGGTGTCGGTTGGGGAAAACTGATACAAAAGATGATAAGGCGCCCGCGTGTACTACTTCCGCCAAATCTTGCACAACAACGACGACGAGACCTGCGTCCGGATCCTCCGATCCCAAGCACCAGCCATGTCCAAATCCTCCTCCGTCATCCTCTGGACGAGAGAGTACTACCGGACCATGCAGAGGAAGGTAACGGCGACGGCGACTGGTACACCTCCGCACTGAACCTCTCCATGCTGGCCATGTTCAACACGCGGGAGAGACACGAGGGGCGGTGGCGGAGGCTGCTGGATCAGGCGGGGTTCGAGGTGAGGGAGATTAGGCGGTTTACGGAGTTTAGGGATAGTGTGATTGTTGCTGTTAAGAAGTAAAGGAGTGAGTAAGTAAGGAGAATGTAGAATGTGTGTGGACTTGGATTGTTATCAGTAGATACCTAGATGATGGAAAGTAGATTTCTTGTTTCTTATGTACATCTCTTGTCCTTCTATGGTATAATATGGAAAGAGACCGGAAATTGTCAATTAGAAGTTGCTTTGGTGAAAAAAAATCTAGTCTAAGACTCTGGTTAACATTTATATACAAGCAAAGATAAATTGTAGAGTTTCGAAAGAGTTAGATGCCTGTTCCGAGACATAGATGGTTGTACTAGTAGAATGCAGCCAGCAACTTTGCTTATCCGGGCTACACGTGACAACACACGTTCATCTTCAAGTAGATACTCTTCAATAAATACCCAGGTACCTTAAGTACCTAATCAGCAATTCATGTCCTCGAAACCCCAAAGATAGTTGTCCATCTGCATAGCAAAATGCGGAATCCAGTTAAGATCATCACCGATGGCCACTCCCCCATAAAGATTCGGCCCACTCTTCGTCGAATCCGCGCCTGTCCCCACCCGTGGTCAACCTTTCTCCTCGTTTGGCTATTTCCCTGGAGGTATTCTTTGCCATCCGATCTTCCTTCTGTGGAAGAGATTCAGAGAAACCCTCGGATCCAGGACGAGCGTCAGGCCGGGATCCGACGGCTCTTCAATATCCCGGTATACCGGTCCCGGGACACGGCCGCTCCGCTCGCTCTGTCGGCTCTTCGAGGATCTCTGCGCCCGTGATTTCATCATGATGGGCTACGAATGTACGTACTTCTTCTTTCACCCGGAGCCGCACTGGTCGCTGGCTCGCATCCCAGATCCCCAGGATGACGATCCCGTCCGATACGCCATCCTAGCCAGCCTTGTCGAGGCGCTGGTGGATGCGTTCAACTGGAGACTGGAACTGGGGATTCGATGGGATAACACCACATCGGAGCAGCGGGGTTCCAACTTCACCAGGGAAGAGGCGCCCTCCTGGACGTCGAGAGTTGGTGCCGTTGAGGAGCCCCTGGATTTTATCTCCACGGGCAAGGGTCCTAATAATAATACCAACGGGGCTGCTGACCTAACAGAGGAGCCTCATTTCTTGAAGAGAAATATTAGGGCGCCTAACGGATATCTATACACGGTATAGCAATAGTTGGAATATTTTTCTGTCTTTTATGTCTGTCTTTCTTGGACGTTACATACTTGACAAGTATGTAAAGTATGTACAAACCTGGACGACACCGAGCGGCTTAGGCCTCAAATTATCAATTGTGGACCAAAAGCACCGCTCAACTACAGGAAGAAAAAGCCATGAAATCTATGTGCAATCCGTACTAGCGTTTTCCGGCTGATGTCAAATAGTATCTATACTGCATGTTGTCTTCCTCTTCGAAAAAGACAGGTAAGTACGCGACGAGGGACCCTAGAAACTGTAATTCTAGTCCCAGATTTAACGATGACTGTTTACAGATGGACTTGGATCGTTATCAGCAGACGATAGAAAGCAGGTTTCTTATGTACATTTCTTGTCATTCTGTTATAATAGAGAAAGAGACTAGAAATCGTCAGTTAAAAGTTGCTTTGATAACGAAATATCTGGAGTATAATACTCTGGTCCACATCGAGCTTGCAAAGCAGGGGCTTGTGTGTGTGAGATCATCATTGCAATTGCCAATGGATGTAGATGTGCAAGCAAAGATCAATTGCAGAGTTTCGAAAGAATCAGATGCCTGTTTGGAAAGCCATACTCCTGTTCCATGATCCTATCAGATCACTTTCCTAACCCTGCAAGGCATCGATCCACTCCAGCGCCGTCGACGGCTCCAGCCTCTTCACGTAATCGGGCTCGATGAACGCGTTCCGCACCACGCCCTTCTGATCCACCAACAGCGTGGCCGGGATGGGGACCTCGAGCGAGTCGTCCCCGTTCCGGGTCTTCAGATCGAGGCCCATCTTCTCGAAAACCGGGCGCATCGTGTCCGGCTGGCGGAAGACGATGCCCAGCTGCCTGGCGAACTTGTTACCCACGTCGGAGAGGACGGGGAACTTGAGGGCGTGCTTCTCCGCCATGGTGAGCGAGTGGTTGGGCAGCTCCGGCGAGATGGCCACCAGGGTGACGCCCTTGGCCTTGAATTCGTCGAGGTGCTTCTGCAGGGCTGCGACGGCGAAGTTGCAGAACGGACACCACTCGCCGCGGTAGAAGGTGATGAGCAGGGGGCCCTGGGCGAGGAGATCGGCGCTGGTCACCTCCTTGCCCACGGCGTCGCTCAGGCGGAACCCGGGGAGGATGTCGCCGACTTTGATGGCGGAGCTGCGGTCGAATGAGGCCAGGAAGCCTGCCTTGGCGGAGCCGATGGCTTCCATCATATCCGCCGGCGCGTTCTGCTTGAAGTCGTCGAGGACGGACGACAGCTGGCTCTCGAGACTCATGTTTGCTCAGATAAAAAAAAAATTAAGGGTCAAAGACCGGCAGTAGTGGTGGTAATCAAGACAGGGAGAGGAAAGTAACGTCGATGTTGTTGGGCAGACCTGGGACGAGGAGATAGCTGGCTTTTCAAGTAGTGCTGCATCTGGGACCGAGGATTTCTAATCCCTGCGAATTGATCCGAACTGGAGCGAGAAAAGGGATCGATACATCTTTCCATCTTGTGCTGTCGTGGTGTCGCATCCGAGGTTGGGCGAATTCGTGCGAACTGGTCCGAACTCGACCGAGCAGACCGATGACGACATGCTCTTGCAAGAACACTGACTTTTCCCCATGCTTCTCTTGTTCGCGAGCAGTGATACAGGGGAAGTTGAGTGAGATGAGCGAGATGAAGGAGGTTCACTCGACATGCATGCAAGGGAGACAGCTGGAGTAAGAGGAAATCCCCGAACGCGCTCCTCCGCTCCTCCTGACCCGTGACACTTCACTCCACTCCACAGTCAGTATCGCCCAATTCTTCTCCTCCCCCATAGCGCTCGCAGTGATCTTAAAATGCAGATGTCAGGAGCACTAGCAGCATCGGAAATATGGCGATGCGCACGCCCAGGAGCGAGTCCGACAACCGTCCTCCCAAGCGCATGCGACTTGGCACGCGAAGTTGCGCAGAATGTCGGAGACGCAAAGTTCGCTGCATTTTCCCACCAAACAGTCAAGTCTGTGAACAATGTGCCCTACACGACACTCCCTGTCAAGCTCAACAGCCAAGTCAGGACCTGGGAAAGGCGCCTGTGGACAGGGGACGGAAGACGGATGTGCTACAAAAACTGGAAGACCTGGAAGGCATGGTCCGCCATATCTGCAAGGCCATCAACTTGAAGATCGAGTCTTCAAGCCTGGCGGATTTTGAGACGAGTGCCACGGAAGCTCTCAGGCGCCTTCGACCGGCGTCAACCTCGGAAACAAGCGTGGAAGAAGACCTGTCCACACGCCGGACCGACTCTCTCAACGTGTCGGATTCCGACGGTCTCACGACGTCCTCGGACCAGAGGGATTGTTTCGAAGATGCGCCTCTGCTTCGGCTGTTCAAAGATGCGATGCTGATCCAGCGGGATCACGTCCAGGACTACAGACATCGTCTGGGCTTCGGTACGGACCAGAGCATCAAAACGTGCATCAAAACTCTGGACAGTTTGATACCGAGGCGCGACGATCTGATGTTGATCCTCGAACACACGGAAAAGTACTGGCCTCTCTGGCCGGTGTGTCCAGTAGGACCGGTCACCAGCTCGGACCGGCTCCAACAGGGGGGAATAGCCGCGGCCAGGGATTACATTTTCGATTCCATGAGGTCGGGCAGTCCTACTATCGTCGCCAAGGCCGTGCTCTGGCTGGCACTCTGCGTTCAGCAGTTGACACGAGACTTTAGATATCAACGAACAGATCTGCCCGCTTCGCCGAATACTCTGATGGATGCGTACATGAGCGGTGCAGAGACTCTCCTCTCCGTTCACTTGGACTCCCGTGGAACGAATGAGGGCTTGGAAGCTCTGGCGCTACAAACAAAGTTGTATATCAACATGGGTAAACCACGGAAAGCCTGGCTCACGGTCCGCCGCGCTCTGAATTTTGCTTTACTTCTGGGCCTGCATCATCCAGAGGACAGGGCGGATGAGCGTCAGAAAGCCCTGTGGTCACTGATTTGGCAAAGCGACCGACAACTGTCGTTGCTCTTGGGATTCCCGTACGCGATAGCGGACTCACACCCTGGCCTTTCGAAGGAGCACGCTGGACAATCCGTCGTAGCACAGGTGATGCACGAGATGAGCATCATTGCCGGCCACATAGGCGAGCGGAATCAGAATTATCGAAGCGTTACCTATTCCGTCACCGTGCAGATCGACCAGGAGTTGGAGCGGTGCAAAGACGGAATACCCCCGGGTTGGTGGGACGACGCTATTTCCAGCCCTGCCATGTCTGTCGAAGACGTCTATAGTCGACAGATAGTCAAAATACAGTTTTACCAGCTCTACAAGCTCCTCCACCTTCCGTACATGCTCAAGTCGTCCGTCGACAGGAGGTTCGAGAGCAGCAGGATCGCAGCCCTGGAGGCATCGAGGGAGATGATCAAATGCTACCAGGCACTGCGAAACAGCAGTGGCCCAGCGCTCATGATCTGCGACCTGATAGATTTCGAAGTGTTCAGTGCAGCAATGGTCATTGTCATCGATCTTCTTTCGTCGAAGTCCTCCCATAGCGATGCGTCTCAGCAAGCTGAGGATTGGGAACTCGTGCACGGTGTAACGAGAACCCTCAAACACGTCTCCAGGGAAATCGAATGCTCGGTGGCTGGGCAGGCAGCTCAGTTGCTCGAATACCTCTCCATGGCCCGCCACGGCACGTACTCCAGTCCGGAAAGGTACGAAGCCGTGATTCCATATTTCGGCAAAGTTCGAATCAGCCGGCCTGCGAGAGCCGCGGCGTCATCGTCGTCGCAGACAGAGTTGTCAACAACACCACCGAACGGTAGCGGTCCTCAACTTCCGCCGCCACAGCCATTCCCAAACATGGTCGAGTTCAGCGCGAACGCTTTCGTGCCTTTCAGCCCGAACGCCACGGCAGACGGTCTGTCCGACGCGGAATTGGGTATTGATTGGACGTCCGTTTTCGATGTGGATAGTAACTACGACTGGAGCCAGCTGTTCGAAACCGCAGGGGCTGGATGACCTGTTTGCGTCTTTGCTTCTGACCAAAGATGCAGGAAAAAACGAGTCCACCTTTTTTCGAGGTTCTCCTCGGCGCTGGGCCACGAGGGCACGGGTTCCCAGCGGCTTGGAGGGCCATCATCACAGGCACCTCCATCTCCATCTCCAGGGCAGCTCCTAAAACCTAAAACCTGGTGATATAACCAGCGGCGCTGGCGCTACTGTTTTACTTTCACTTCTCAGTAGATATAGCATCCTGTTTTGTTCAGATAGCCATTTTTTCACTGCTGAATGGACATATGTTGTAAAGTAAATCGTTACTAGAGGTATGGGTACATGTACATGTGTATGGATGTAAGACGTATGAGGTATGTTCGTTCGTTGGTTACGATTCACATGTCTATCTAATATATATAAACTAATAATCGAGAATAATCCACGAGTCGAGTCTTATATACCCGACCGACCCAGCTTACCTGGTATAGTAATATAGGGTAAGGTAGGTAGCAACAGCAACTAAACACTGTACAGTACGTACTTCACTACCACTCCGCCGCCTTCTCCAAAAACTTAAACTCCTCCCCGCCCGCCGGGTCGTCGAGTCCCAGCTGCGCCGCGACCTCTCGAACCAGCGAGACGGTCCCGCGGATCTGGGCGCCGGATGCGCCGAGGTTTTTGCATCCGAAGAAGTGACTATCAGATAAATACACAAGTATCAGCAAATCTTTCTTTCTTTCTTTAAAAAGGAGCCAACTAAGGAAGAAAAGAGAAGGATACATACCCCTTCGCCTGCGGCGCCACCCCATCCGCCAAACAGCACACAAACTCCAACACGCCCGTCTCCGCCCCGCCCACGATGCTCGTCTCCGCCATCAGTTCGCCGTAGATGCTCGCCACGGCGTAGTAGTCCAGGTCGCCGCCGGAGCTGGCCCCCATGGACGCGAGCACGCGGTCCGTGTGGCGGGTGTAGATCTTCGCGAAGAACTCCTTGCCGCGGGCGTGTTTGTGTTCAGAAGACAGCGGGGCGCGGAGGGAGGTGTCGGCCGTGAGGGTGGGGAGGAGGTGAGTGGAGTTGGTGGACAGGGAGGAGTGGAGGGAGAGGAGGCCGTTGATGCCCTAGTTTTCTTTTCAGCATGGTCCAGTTTGTAGATATTGCAGAATAGATGGGAATTGGAATTTTTTTTCCCCAACTGGGACACTTTTTTACAATAGTACATCCCATGGCTGGATACAAGTACATACCCTCGGAAATCCCACCAACACACTCGCCTTCAAACACGACTCCCGGATCCTTCGCGCAATGGTGATCTGCTGCTCCTCCGTCTGTGCCAGACGGCTTATATACGCCCACAACTCGCCGACTCCAGGTTCATGGTGGAACGCGAGCAGCGCGGCCGTCGTGACGACGTACCAGAGGGATTGCGTGCCCGTTGCGCTTTCGTCGGGGATTAGCTGCGAGAGCTTGGAGAAGTCGAGCTCTTTTCGTCGTGTTCTTGTTCGTTGGGTGTTGTCGGTGTCGGTGTTTTCTTCTCTGGAGCTGGACGAGAATGACCTCCTGTTCGCAGCAGGGCTGCGATTGAAGACGCTGGACCTGGATCCCTCATGCTTGGGGGATCCTAATGGCGGAAACGGAGATGCAGATGCAGATGCAGAAAAGCCGCATTTCTGATACAAGTTCAGCAGCATCCGCAGGTACTGCGACATGGCTGCACTATGATCAACCTCCTGACTACTTCCTAGACCTGTAATAGCTCTGGCCCCGGATCTGCCTGGAGCTGTGGTGGCAGTCGTATGCAGAAGACGACGGCCCGCACGCGACGCACAGCTCTGTGAGGGAGACACGCACCGGTTCAGGAGCTGGAGCTGCGTCTGCGGGGAGGTAGATTTCAAAGGCAAATACGCGGCCATCTTGGTCCCCCACGTTGAACAGGCGCAGTCAATGCGTATATGTAAGGTATATAAGTATGGATATGGCAGCTGTTATCTAGCTCGGCGCAGACCGACCGAGGAGCGGAGGCGGAGACGGAGGCGGTCAGGGACCGTTCCGGCGCTAGGCCGCTTCGGGTCTCGGCCGACCGGCGGCGGGGCTCGGCAGAGCGGAGTCCGCGCCAAGACTTTATGGAGTAGGTAAACATGCAGATTCTATAAGATTGAGTATAGCGGACTACGAGAATTCGAGTTCAGAACATACTACAGGACAACTGGGATTTAAGTCCTTTGTATAAATGCAAAAGGTCTTTTTGGATAGGAATGGTGAACGACGTCCTCCTGAGCTAATGGACTGCAAAATCAATGACACAGGCCGTGATTATATGAATGCTGGAGTTTCTGGCATGTCTAGGCCGACATGATTCATGGAAAAGTGAATGCGGGGGTCCTCCGTGCTTGGAAGGGGGTGGCAGGCTGTAACTGAATTGAAGAAGAGTTCCGGCCACTCGTTCTTTCTCATTCACTTCGATAATTCAATGTCCCTGGATGTCACTCTATTATCCCACAGAGCTTTGTGAGAGACTTCTTTTTCTCTCCCTCCCATAACTACCTCCAAACTTTGTCCTTGGGTACTGCGCATATGGCAAGAGTCCTGGAAGAGCTACAGTCATATGGAGCCCGTAACGTGCATGTATACAACGATGCTGGCCACCTTCTAGGTGGTCAGTATGTTATATCAAGCTGATTATTATCGAAATTTTGACCTCATGACAGGCTTCTACACCGATCCCGACAATCCGCACCTATCAAACGCAAATTTCTACTATATGTCCATTAACTTGGTTGTGCTCCCTGAGTAACTCGATGCCCCAACTTTTTTTGTAGAATCCAGAAATCAATTCGGCCATCTCCTTTCCGAGACCATTCACTAGAGATAGGGACACCATGAGGTACTACAGAGTTGAATGGCCTATAGAACTCATCCTGATACTGAGCCTTTAGGGGTCGAGGTTTTCCTGCGGTCGACAATTTGCCTTGCATGCACAGCCTGGGGTTCTTCGCAGAGAAGCGCTCTAAAATTGTCTTACATAAACTTTGAAGCGTAGGGAATTCCTGGTCCGGAAACGGCGTTTACTTGGTGCCAATCAAGTATTCGATATACCTAAACCATGTCAGAGCAGAAAAAAATACACAAATTAGAGACTAAACATTACTTCTCATGTAAGCGTGATGGCAAAACACCAATATCCTGTTCAGTACCATCCACCAAAAGTGTCCGGGATCCATCCATCCTCTAGCGCTCTTCTCAGTGTCTCCACAGCTTCGGGTGTAAAGAATTTCGAAGTGCATAGAGGAACAGAACGAGAGACAGCAGAAGACATGAGTTCTGTGAAAACTGTGCTCTCATCTGCTAAGGCTCGAATCACATGATTCTCCGTTATCATGCAAATAATTCCATGTTTTACCTGAGATCTGTACTCCTATAACCAGCGTTAGTTGCACTAATCGAAGCGAGTCAATTTGCTTAGCTAGCCTTCTCCTTTCTCTCCGCGTGGGGAAGCCAGCATGCCAACAGCAGCACGGGCCGTCTCGTAAGTCAGACACAAGAGGACGATGGAGTTCAGGTAACTGTGAGATGCAAGGGCACTGTATAACATGTTAATAGAAATAGTTGTCCGTACTTTGAAAATATAGAATGCTATCGACACCACGGCCCCGGGATGGCCATTTGTGAGATCGAATATATAGTTCCGAGCGTGCGGGTCAATAGTGTAAATTCCAAGTTCATTAACACATAATTTCGCCAAGACCTGTTCAAACTCATTTTTGGTATAGAAGAGACCTATTTGTGGTGCTCCATCCTCAGGTGATGGGGTTAACGAGACGCGTTGATGGGGGCCAAAGGTCACTGGCGCCTTACGGCTGACGTCGTTATATGACACTCCCGTTGATGGGCTGTCTGTCGTATGAGCAGAAAAGACAAACTTTTCTTCTTGAGATGCGACCAACGATATCTTTCATAATTCGGTTCCACAATGCATCGTCTCCGTATGAATCCCGTGCTTCGTCCAGGAGGAACACCGTCTCGTCGGCGAAAAGGTTTCCTGTCCCTAACATGCGTTTAGGGCCCTTCTCCCCGTACACGTTTTTAACGCACTCAGCGAGACTGTTCCAAGGGGCCGATTCATCGAGGTTTCCTTTCCATGACGGAAGATAAAATACCATCTCTCCTTTAGCGCGATAATACTTTTCCAACAGAAGTGCAAGTGTTGTTTTTCCACATGCTGGTGTCCCGCGTACGTGAACGATCCTTCGTAAGTCTAGGACTTCTGCAAGCTGTGATACCGTACCATCTCGAGTGCATGTAAACTCATTCAGGACCTGTGAAGCTTGCGGCACAGTCGACGCTGGCACCAGTGTCAGCTATGACCATGGCACAATCGTTTAAGATGTGGAACCTGTATAATTGTGGCTTAAGTACGGCTGAGCGGACGGGAAGCCCTGTTTTCCACACCCTATGGTCGTAGGTGCTAGACAAGCCTTTGAAGGGGGGTTTTGTGGGAGTTTTACTATCCCATTCCATACAGTCAGCACACCTATGATAATGATTCAAAAAAATGACGGGGGATAAAAGTTAGAGCAAGTTCCCGTTCCGGGGCGAGAAGATGGCGAAAAAAATGGTCCCGACGAGGGTCGAACTCGCGACCTTGGCGTTATTAGCACCACGCTCTAACCGACTGAGCTACGGGACCGTGTTTGTTGGACACTCTGTGCCTTGAATTATTTTACTACTGCACCAAATCAATCCTGAATTTCAACTGCGCCCCCCCCTCATAAGTAGATTAGAAGATTTTGCAGGTTAAAGTTCTTGAATATTATAACCTGCAGTATAATGATTGTCATGGCATGCCAATCACCTCCAGAAGCATTTGGAGGCAGTCACGCCCTTGGCTGTGCCCACCCACAGGGCCAAAAGACTAGGATACTGGCACTGCTCCGCTTGTATATTGCGCACGTAGTTAAATGTCAGTTGGGAATCACATGTAAGCTAGTTGACTTCAGATAAAATCACAGAATGCAAAAAGCGAATCTAGATCTCTCTATATACCTGACATCTTTCGCAGTCAACATAGAATATCAACATCAGGAATATGTACAGTACATCACATCGGATACAGAACACAGGGCTCTTTTCACGCCTTCTCCGGCCAGTACGTCTTGACGATGGTCTTCTTGTTCACCTTGCCCATGGCGTTGCGCTCGATGGCGTCCACGACCTTGAGTACCGTCGGGATCTTGTACGGCGCCATCTCCTCCTTCAGCTGCGCGCGGAGGGTCTGGAGGTCGAGCGGGTCGGTCTGTAAACGTCAGTATTCTACTCTCTGGACAGATGGAATGCAGAGAGGTATACTTACTCCAGGCCTCTGCTTCACAACAGCCGCCACGCGCTGTCCCCATTCCTCATCCACCAGCCCGACGACGGCAACCTCCTGCACCGCTTCCAGCCCCAGCATCTTCCGCTCCACCTCCAGCGCCGAGATCTTGTACCCGCCCGATTTGATCAGATCGACGGACGCCCGGCCCTGGATGAAGTACGCGCCGTCGGACCCGCGCCGCCGCGCGACGTCCCCCGTGCGGAACCACCCGTCGGGACTGAACTCCTTGGCCGTGGCCTCGGGACGGCGCCAGTACTCGCGGAAGACGTTGTCCCCCTTGACTTCGATGATGCCGTCCTCGTCGGGGGAGTCGATGACCCGGCCGGTCTCCTTCTCGACCAGTCGCACCTGCACCCCGGGCAACGGCCACCCGACGCTGCCGTCGATGCGCTTCTCGAGCTCGAGCCCGCAGCTGATGGCCATGCCGATCTCCGTCATGCCGTACCGCTCCAGCAGCGTCTGGCCCGTGATCTCGAAGAACTTGTCCTTGATGGGCGTCGGGAGGGCCGCGGAGCCGCTGACCACGAGGCGGAGGGCGCGGGCGCCTGCGCGCGCGGCATTCTCGGACTCCGTCCCGCGGATGTGCGCGTCGAAGTAGTCGACCAGCTTGGAGTAGATGGTCGGGACGGCGAAGAACATGCTCGACGAGCCGATGTCCTGCCACCGGGACCAGATGGTGGCGGCGTCGAATTTCGGGTGCATCTCGACGGTTGCGCCGGCGAGGAGGGTGGCGGTCAGGCCGTTGATGATGCCGTGAACGTGGTGGAGCGGGAGGACGTGGATGAGGTGGTCGGAGGGGGTGTATTGCCATGCCTTGACGAGGCTGTCGGCTTGGAAGGTGATGTTCTTGTGTGTCGTGACGCAGCCCTTGGGGTTCGAGGTCGTTCCGGACGTGTAGATCATCAGGGCCCGTCGGGACAGGGGGCATGAGGGGTGGAATGGAGGCTGCTGGATCGAGGCTGCATCGTCCCGCGCGGTGAACGGGGTCAGGGTCGTGAAGGGGACATTGGTGACCTGCTCGCGCAAGGCGGAGCCGGTCTTTTCGAACAAGGGGTGTATCAGGATCAGCGACGGGTCTGAGTCCCCGATCGTGTAGAGCAGCTCTTTCACGGGGTGCGTGGTACCTAATTATATCAGCACCGATCTCAAACCCTTGAAGTATATCAAAAGTGATACAAGAACATACACAACGGGACACACACCCCCCCCGCCGCCCAAACAGCCCACTGAGTAACAACATAATCATACCCCCCGGGCGCCAGAAACGCAATCCTCCGCTCCTCCAGATCCCTCACGTCCCGCAGACCCAATTCCTCGAGGATCCGCTTCTTCAGCGCCGAGACGTCGGCCAGCAGCTGGCGGTACGTGAAGCTCTCACCCTTGGTCCTGTCGATGACGGCGATCTTGTCGGGGTTCTCGCGCGCGTGTCTCTGCGCCTCGACGAACAGCGGGAGGGAGGGGATGGCCTCCAGATCCGGCGTCTGTGTCTGGTCCTGGGCCTGGGATTTGCGCGGGCGACTTAGCAAGCTGTATGTCAGGAGGGGGACTCCGACCGAGACGAGGGCGGCGATGCCTAGGGCAGACGCCCAGGTGTGTTGGCGGTGCGGGGCTGTTACCGTCATGTTGGAGATGTCTATATACCGTAGCTCTCACAGTCAGAGCTGGACAGACAGCTGTTTAAGTAAGCGGCACGAGCAGCAGCGCATGCCATGGCTTATATCGTCGCGAGACGTCGGCATCTCCATGCCGATCTCGTCGGTCGGCGCAGGAAGCGCGGGGTTCGGCGGAGCGGCCGCGCTACCTGCTCCGACCGACATGCCGAGTCGCGAGATCTGACCTGATCGTTGATGCAGATGCACAGACTCAGCAGGCTTGTGGTCTGCAGGGCTGTGGTCCGTTCTCTATCTGCTGGTAGTCGGAACAGCGCTGGTTCTCTACCAACAGACTCCCGGCTTCCCCGCGCCCAGACCGTCAGCAACCCCGCGGGGTATGGGGTAGTAGTATGTCCCCTACGCCGTATTCGGGCAAGGTGTCGCATGCTCAGTCCGCCAAGGATATGATCAAAAACCGTGCGCCAGTCAGGGAACCATTGGGATAAAAGAGCTATGGAAACAGCGGTAATTTAATTTACCATTTCCCCCTGCCCCGAGTCGAGCTTTGCGCAGCACTGTACTGCTGTGTAGATATATATTTGTCTTGTGCAAACAGGATAACAGGGAGATTCCCGACCAACCCAATCCGATCCGTCTCTACTACAGACAGAAAAGTCGCAATGGAAGTAAAGCAACAAGGCAGTTAGTTTAGTCAATACTACTAGCAGAGACAAAATCTGGATAGATAGACTAGACTTTATCTAATATTCAGACTAAGTAAGAAAGCTTTTCTCATAAAGTCGGTAAATCATATAAAGTAACTTGGAAACAAAAGAACGAGCAGTATCTGGGTAGTCAATAGTCATTATTTCCAGAAACTCAAGTCCTATCACTTTTGGGCGAAAAAAAAATTTGCATTTCCATTTACCGCAAATGGTCTTATCAGTAATGTATATACTCAGAAAGAAAACACCAACAAGAAAAACAAACAAAACCAATTATTTTTCTTCTCGACAGAAAATCAAGTCAAGTCTGGAAAATCCACCGCGGATCCTCATCGCCCTGGAAATCCTCGCCAATATCGCCCATAAACGCCGTGAGCCCCCTCCTCTCCCGCTCCTGCTCCTTCTTCGCGTTCTCCCGGCGCAGGAAGAAAAACTGGATCGTCGTGACGACCATGTTTGCGATGAGGTAGCCCAGCGCGAAGCCGTGGCCCAGGAAGAAGCGGGGCTGCGTCTCCGTACGGTACAGCTGCGTGCCGATGACGGAGCCGCAGTTGCCAATGGAGATCTGCATCGCGTTGGCGATGGCGCGCTTGGTCTGGCCGGAGACGTTGTTGGCGGGCCAGGAGAGGACGATGGCCACGGCGGGGTAGATGCCCGCGGCGGCGAGGATGGTGCCGAAGTAGGACACGCCGGGGGTGTGCTGGGCGAGGAGGATGATGTAGCCGATGGCGGCGAGGGCGGAGGAGCCGATGATGAAGGGCGCGCGGAGACGGGTGCGTTCGGATAGCACGGCCACGATGAGAGTCAGGATTGTCGCGACGGCGTAAGGGGGGACCGTGAGGAGCTGGGCTTGGGCGGCGGAATAGCCGAGTTCTTTGATAATGGTCGGCTGTCGATGTCAGAAGAGAACTGCGTATAGAGCCCAAAGATATGTTGAACGTACCAAAAAGAGAGACAGAGTGTACATCGGCAGAGCCATGGTGTGGAATCCCAGTCCGTACAGCCAGACCTTGACGTCTTTGAACGCCTTGAAGACCGACTCCCACGAGAAGGATTCTTCTCTGACGGAATCGCTGTCATTCTTCAGGCGGAGCTTGATGAACTCCCTCTCCTCGGGAGTCACGAATTCTGCCGTCGAGGGCCAGTTGTACACCCAGAAGTACGCAATGGCCGAGAAGACGACGGTGAACAAGCCCTCCTATAAACCGGTTAGCCTGTTCTCAGAAGCACCAACCTCTGGGCGACTGGCACATACCAGGATGAAAATCCATCTCCAGCCGTTGTAGCCTCCGGCGCCTCGCATGTGCGCAATGCCCTGCGACAGTAAGCATCTGAGCAGTTACAATGCCCAGAGCGCAGGCGACCTACCCACGCAAGGATCCCACCAAAAGCACCGGCCAGTGATGCCGCGGTGAAGAACAGCGCAATGCGGAAGTGCTGCTCGTTCCGCTTGTACCACATGGACAGGTAGAAGACGACACCGGGGAACAGACCGGCCTCGGCGACACCGAGGAAGAAGCGCGAGCTGAGATAGCCCGAGTAGTTCTGGACGACGCCCAGCAGGGTGGAGACGATGCCCCAGACGAGGGTGAGCGTGGGGAGCCAGAAGCGCGGGGTGGTGCGCTTGAGGACAATGTTGCAGGGGATCTCGAAGAGGACGTAGCCGACGAAGTACAGCGTCAGGCCGTTGAGATATTGGTTTCCGCCTAGCCACGTCAACTATCGTCCAGCTCCAGTTTCTAGACCTTTACACACTCATGTTGAGATCCTCCGTCAACCCCTCGAGTTTCGCATTGCCAACTGCAAAATCGCACATCAGCAGGACGTCCATAACAGACTTCAAAATCTCATATCAACACACCATTACTCCGATCCAAAAATGACAGCAGATACAGCAGCGTGACGGGCGGGAGCAGCCTCAGATCCAACTTGCGTAGGAGCGCCTTCTCGTTGATGTTAAAGTTGGCCTCCGCGACGCTGCTCGAGGCGGGCGAGGCGTTCTGGAAGCCCTGTTTTGGGCTGCCCGCGACGTCTCTCTTCTCCGGTGCCTCTGCCATGGTAACAGCAGGAAAACGCTGCCTGGGTTAAAGACCGTAGGCGCACGCAGCAACCCAGGACAACAGAGGAAAATCTATGGAACAAGAAAAAGAAGAAGGGAAAAAAGCTGGACCAGCCGCTTAGTAGCCACCTAAAAGCCTGGGGTAAGCAGAAAAGAGAGAGAGAGAAAAAACGGCGAGTCAAAAAATACTCCGTCGATCAGACGAGACGGTAGCACTGTACCACACGTGCGTCCCGCATGGCCATAGCATCAGCCGTCTGGCACATCGTTATCAACCACGCGAGAGAAACAGAAACTTTGCCGGTGGAGTCCGTTGCATCATCCAGCGTGGTGATGGACAGGGGATGATGAGCATCAGATCTGCCGCTTTGGGATGGAGGTCGATGAGCAATGCAGGTTCCAAAATGACGAGATGGCGTTACAGCCAGCGGCGGACCAGTGAGTGAACAGAGAGCGGAGGTCAACCATGTGCGGCTCAGAGCGCTCCAAGATGCGCGGAGACATGGAGCTGCAGTCTCCATGCTGTGTTTGATATCTTATATGCCCGTCATCCTGAGTAATCGATCTTGTACCATATCAGCATCTAGAAAAAAAGAATTAATCAATATAAAATCCATCAAGATCACTTCTTAGATGCGCGTATCATAACCCTCCGTTGGGGTTCTGGGGCGCACCTGGCGACTTCGCGGTCCAAGATCACGCAATCTGCACAAAGAATGAGCGATGGCTCCTCCCAGGTCCATCTCCCCATCTTTTTCCCCGGGGCCTCGAACGCGGCCGTTGAAACACATGGCTACGACGCTGGCAGCCGGGCAGTGATTTTTTATCCTCCTCATCACGTTCTCTGACATGGAGCTCCGCGTCGTGAGGGGGTGGGCCGCCGAGTCTGATGTTTCCTGTTACAACTTAACAAGGTTATCGTTGCTTATGTAAGACAGCGGACTGGGATCGGATCTGCATACACAGACCACGAGTTCAACCGCGCATTTCCTGGACACGAGGAAGGTCAGGAGCAACAAATATTGATCTGCTTTGAATATGTAGTTTACGTATCCTGTAGTCTCTTGGTACTGCACAGCCATGCCCCCGTGCACCCACCATGCTGAAAACTGCAATCTCCGTCCGTAATAATAAGTCATTTCATTTTTTTTTTTCATCACAGTCGTAACCTCTGTTCTATAGTACATGATGGGTATTCGTATGGGTATTCGTGTCATGCCAGAAGATGTAGAGAAATTTTTCCTGTTGCCAGCCCGCCCCAGTCCATGTCCCGTTTCCCACACCGGAGATGCATGCGGAATAGACGCCAAGGAAAAGAAAAAGAGGAAAGAAAAAGAAAAAAAAGAACACGAAAAACATGACGATGAACCCCAAAAGAAAAACACACGAAACACACATCAAACACACCAAACATATAACACACACAACATACACATAACACACACCCCAAACCCATACATAAAACCGGGGGTTTCATCTTATCGTTTAATCATGCTGGAATTCTAATCCTCATGCGGAGCTACGTATATAGTGCTGGGAAAGCAGACAGTGATAGAGAAACTTTTGGTACGCCCACACAGAAAAAAAAAAAAGAAAATCACAGAAAG
This sequence comes from Thermoascus crustaceus, assembly GCF_041956765.1. NCBI lineage: Eukaryota > Fungi > Ascomycota > Eurotiomycetes > Eurotiales > Thermoascaceae > Thermoascus > Thermoascus crustaceus. The sequence continues at coordinate 2,969,338 of NW_027192530.1, read as the reverse complement.
AAAAAAAGAAATCTATCCAAAACGTTTGCTTTTGGAATCGCCAATACCGTTGCTTTTCCTTTCCCGTTTCCCGTTGTATATTATTCTTTTGGACGACCTCAAGGCGCCATAACCAATGCAAGCAGAGCCATACGACAGTAGAGCCCATATCTCATCTGGAAGAAACAAGTCAGCGTGAAATGATCTCGTCAACTTCGGACATCAACACTCACCTGTCGGAAGTAAGCAGCCCTCTGGTCAAAGTCAACCTCCTCCTGGATCTCCGCGTTCCTCGGCAGCGGGTGCATGACCACCATGTGGCTCTTCGCGTGCTTGAGAACGCTGTTGTCCACGATGAAGCTGTTCTTGAGGCGCTCGTACTCGGCCAGATCGGCGAAACGCTCCTTCTGCACGCGCGTGCAGTACAGGACGTCGGTCCGGGCGATAATCTCAGGGGTGAGCTCCTCAGACTCGAGGGCCAGCTGTCCAGCGGAGACGACCTGCTGGCGGACCTCCTCAGGCAGAGACAGAGCCTTGGGCGCAACAACCTGCACGCGGACGTCGTAGAACTGGAGCAGCTTGATGAGAGAGTGGACCGTGCGTCCGTATCTCAGGTCACCAAGGAAGGTGACGGTGAGGCCGGTAACAGTTCCGAGTTCCTCGCGGATAGTGAACAGATCAAGGAACGCCTGGGTAGGATGCTCGACGCTACCGTTTCCACCGTTAATGACCGGAACGGGTGAGAACTTGGCAGCGGTCGCGGCACTGCTCGCTTCTGGGTGACGCAGGACGATGGCATCACCGTAGCAGCCAAGAGTGCGGATGGTGTCCTGCAAAGTCTCTCCCTTCTTGGTAGAAGAGTGCTCCGTCGAGATCACCATCGTGCGTCCTCCGAGACGCTGCATGGCAGCATCGAAGGAAGCGGAGGTTCTAGTCGACGGCTCATAGAAGAGGTTGCACAACACGCGACCCTTGAGGATGTCAAGGACACCCTGCCGCTGAACTCCGAGACGCATCTCCTGCGCGACGGTGAAGAGAAGATGCAGGTCCGCACGGGTGAACTGGTTGACGGATAGCACGTGCTTGCCCTTGAACGAGGAACGCGACAGCAGCTCAAGTAGCGAGGGCGACACCTGCGACGCAGGAGTGTAGAGCGGAGGTCCAAGCTCGCTAATAGTCGGTCCGACCGAAGTCTCCGCAGGCTTCGTCCGTGGCCGAGCTGGCGTACCAGAGATGGAAAGTCGCCTGTCGAGCGAACTCTCCGGACGGGGGTGCACCATGGGGGACATGGCCTTGATGGAAGGAGATGGCGGAGCAATCCTGTGGGATGACATGTCTGCACCCCTGATGGCGTCAGGCATGACTTCTCCATCCAGGCAAGAAGTCTTGCCCTGGAAGATGACGCGCTGCACAGCTCCCCTCATGGGCTTGCCAAGGAACGGAGACCAGGCCTGATCATTCTGGTACAGGTACGGGCGGTCAACCTCAATCTCGACCGAAGTGTCAGCCTGATCGTGGAGCTCGAAGATCCTCTTCGGATTCTCATAGAGCCTCTCAATGATGTCCTCGATGGTCAAGCGGCCCTCGGAAACCGCGGTGAGCAGCAGGGGAAGGGCATCCGCGATTCCAACGACAGGAGAGGCTTGCTTGCCAGCCAACTGGTATGGAATGCTGCCGATGGAGAAGACATCGATCGTGCTCAGGTGCTCCCACAAGGCCTTCTGGTCTTCCGCGGTAGGCAGGAAGTGGCAGTCAGGGAAGTCAGCCTGGGAGAGGAAGAGGCAGTAGATTGAAACATCGCAAGTAACCTTGAGGCCCTTCTCCTTGCTGAGAGCGATGATGTTGATATCTTCCTTGGAAGTCACGCTCATCACATGGATGTTGCGGTTGTGGAGGCTTGCAAGCAGCAGAATGGAGGCAAGGTCCGTGGCTTTGGCATCGGTGATCATTGGCTTGCTCGATGGCCAGGCCGCGAAGTGGCTGGTCACGGCTGCAACCTTGTTGATGTTTCCAGACAGATGGTTGAAAGGAATGAACAGAGAACCAACCTCGCCAGTCACTTGGCCGATCTGGTCGGAGTTGGTGGCAGTCGCCGCAACCGAGAAGTTGAAGTCGCAGAATACTCCCTTCTGGGAATTCTGCTGAGCCACCTTCAAGGCAACGGCGTCCGTGACAAAGCTGTCAACTCCAACTGGCATCACCCGCACCATGCTGAAGCCGGCCGCGATAGAAGCCTTGGTGACCTGCTGGAGGTCATCCGAGCCAGGGCGAGCAAGTCCAGGAACGAAGGCCGCGATGTTGATCAGGCCGGGCAAAACCACGGTACGGTGGCTCGTCTGGTAGTCAATAGTCAGCACGTTCAACTCGTAGTGGCGTGCAATAGCTTCGATCAGGATCTTCGCGTTCTTGACGTTGGTCACCAGAGGGGTCTGGTAGTCAACGGCCATACGACGCGTCCGGTAGCCCTTGCTCATGTAGTTGGCAGGTCGTCTGAAGCGGTTGTTGGACGGGAGGTTGATGTACAGATCGATAAGGTTGTTGGCCAAGTGCTGAGTGAGAGAGTACTCAGACTTGATATCCTCCTCCTGGCCAGCAAGGACATCCAAGTACTTCACTGGAATGCCATGTTCCTTCAGATAGTCCGCAGTACCCGCTGTGGCGAACAGGTTGAAGCCCAGTCGGTGCAGCTTGTGAATCGACGGGAGCATCTCAAGCTTCTCTTTGAACGAGCCAATGGAGAACAGGATGTTCTTCTTGGGCAGGCGGAATCCGGTGGAGATAAGAGCCTTGATGTAAGCTTCATATTTGTCGCGGCCAAAGCAAGCAACCTCTCCGGTGGATGCCATCTCAACACCCAAGACAGGGTCGGCGCCGGACAGTCGGGAGAAGGAGAACTGAGGCACCTTGACACCAACATAGTCCTTAGGGATAGTGATAGGTGGGTATTCCTCGAAAGGAACGCCAATCATCGCCTTTGTCGCCATCTCAATCAGGTCGACACCCATCACTTTGGACACGAAGGGGAAGGAGCGGGAAGCCCGAACGTTGCACTCGATAACCTTGATATCGTTATCCTTGGCGATGAACTGGATGTTGAATGGACCGGTGACATTGAGGGCGTTTCCGATCTTACGCGTGGCCTCCTCGATTCTGCGAACCGTCTCGGGATCCAAGTCCTGCGGCGGCAGGATCAGGGTCGCATCACCAGAGTGCACACCGGCATTTTCAACATGCTCGGAGATGAAATGTCCAACCAAGACACCATTGCGTGCGACAGCATCCATCTCAATCTCCTTTGCATTTTCGATGTACTTGGTGATGACAACAGGGTGCTCGCGCGAGACCTCGGCCGCTTGGTTAAGGTAGTTTGCCAGATCATCCTTCGAGTACACAGTGTTCATGGCAGCACCCGAGAGCACATAGGAAGGTCGCACAAGCACAGGATACTTGACTTTCTCGCAGAACTCAGTCGCCTCCTCGATGCTAGTGAGTTCCTTCCAGGCGGGCTGGTCCACGTCGATACGGTCGAGCATGCGGGAGAATTTGTAACGGTTCTCAGCGTTATCGATCATCTCAGGGGAGGTTCCGAGAATGTTGACATTCAGGCGATGGAGAGGGAGAGCGATGTTGTTAGGCGTCTGTCCACCCATAGACATGATCACACCGCTTGCGGATTCCAGCTGGTAGATGTCCAGAACGGTCTCCAGGTTGATGTTCTCGAAGTAGAGCCTATCAGCCTCGTCGTAGTCGGTGCTGACGGTCTCCGGGTTGTAGTTGACCATAACGGTCTTCTTGCCTTGCTCACGCAGGGTACGAATAGTCCTGACCGAGCACCAGTCGAACTCAACGGACGAGCCGATTCTGTAGACACCCGAACCCAAAACCATGATACCGTGGTCCTCGAAAGTCACGTCATGCTCCGAACCATTGTAAGTCAGGTAGAGGTAGTTGGTATGGGACGGGAACTCCGCAGCGACCGTATCGATCTGCTTGACAACTGGAACAATACCCGCCTCAACACGCATGCGTCTAATCGCAAGCTCGTTGGAGCTGAGGAACTTGGCCAGCTGACGGTCAGAGAATCCCAGCTGCTTGGCCTGTCGGATGGCAGAGATGGGCACATTTCCGGCATTGTAGGTGCTCAGGTGCTTTCCGAAATCGCTCAGACCCTTCAGTTTACGGAGGAACCACTTGTCAATGTTCGTCAATTTCCAGATGTCGTCGACGCTGTAGCCAGAATGCATCGCGTTCGCGATTGCGAAAAGGCGTTGATCCGAAGGAGTCTGGAGCTCTCCCTTGATCGACATGAGCGCGTTAGTTTCGTTAAACCCGAGGTTGTGGAAATCAACCGATCGAATGGCCTTCTGGATGGCCTCTTCGAAAGTCCTTCCGATACTCATGACTTCACCGACACTTTTCATCGAAGACCCAAGCTGCGTTGACACACGAGTGAATTTCTTCAGATCCCACCGTGGGATCTTAACAACGACGTAGTCCAGAGACGGTTCGAAGCACGCGCATGTGACCTTAGTAACAGAGTTCTTGATCTCGTTGAGCGGGATACCCAGACCGAGTTTGGCAGCGATGAACGCAAGTGGGTAACCAGTAGCCTTCGATGCCAATGCAGACGATCTCGACAAACGAGCGTTGACCTCAATAATGCAGTATTCCTTCGAGAAGGGGTTGAGGGCGTACTGAATGTTACATTCACCAACAACACCCAGGTGACGTATGACATTGACAGCGGTCGTTCGCAGCATGTTGTAATCTTCATCGGAGAGCGTCTGGGACGGAGCAACGACGATGGAGTCACCAGTGTGGATGCCCAGAGGGTCAAAGTTCTCCATGTTGCAGACAGTGATACAGTTGTCATTGGCGTCTCGCACCACCTCATACTCAATTTCCTTCCAGCCCTTCATACTCTTCTCAATCAAGACCTGAGGACTGGCGGCGAAGGCCTTCGTGCAGAGCTCTCGCAATTGGTCCATGTCTTCAGCGAAGCCGCTACCAAGACCTCCGAGAGCGTAGGCAGCACGGACGATGACGGGGAATCCAATGTCTTCGACAACCTGCAGTGCCTCTTCAAGGGTCGAAGCAGAGGCCGACTTGGCACACTTCTCGCCGATAGATTCCATGCTGCGTGCAAACAGCTCACGATCCTCAGTGGTGATGATCGTGTCGATCGGAGTACCAAGGACCTTCACCCCCAATCCCTCGAACTCATCCTTCAGCTGGATACCGACTTGCAGAGCAGTCTGCCCACCGAAGGTGCAGTAGATCGCATCAGGGCGCTCATGTTTGATGACCTTGCGCACGAAATCTGCGTTGACAGGGAGGAAGTAGACCTTGTCCGCCAGACCCTTAGAAGTCTGGATGGTGGCAATGTTCGGGTTAATGAGGATGGTGTAGATACCCTCCTCTTTCAGAGCCTTGATTGCCTGACTTCCGGAGTAGTCGAACTCTCCAGCCTGGCCAATGCTAAGACCGCCACTTCCCAGAACCAAGACCTTCTTAACCGAAACTCTGGGGTTCTTCTTTCGGTTCTCCTCGATAGTGCCACCAGGGAAAGAGACGGGCTTCTTCAGGGCGTCTGGGGAGGCCAGCGTCTCCTTGATGGCGTTGATGAACACGTCGAAGAGGTACTCAGTGTCTCTCGGACCAGGAGTGCTTTCAGGATGGAACTGGACGCTAAAGAAGGGACGGCTAACATGCCTGATACCCTCGTTGCTGCCGTCGTTGGCATTGACAAACAGCTCCTCCCACCCTTCCGGCAGGGTGTTCGCATCCACGGCGTATCCATGGTTCTGGGAAGTGATGTGACACTTCCCAGAGATCATGCTCGTACACGGGATGTTGTGTCCACGGTTACCGAACTTCATCTTGATAGTGTTCGCACCGACCGACCGGGCAAGAAGCTGGTGGCCAAGACAAATGCCGAACACAGGAGTTCTACCCTCCTGGATGGTCTTGGCGATGTTGCTGACGGTGGTGGAGAGCATGGCAGGATCACCTGGTCCATTGGAAAGGAACAGACCATCGTAGTCCTTGCCAGCCAAAGTGGGGAAGTCGTAGTCCCAGGGGACGACAAGCACCTCCACTCCGCGGGAAAGCAAACAGCGCAGCTGGTTGTACTTCATGCCGACATCCAAGCAGAGGACACGAACCGGACGACCCGAAGGGTGCTTGAGAGCAACCGACTCTGGAGGAGAAAACAGGCGTGGTTCCCGGATGGACACTACCAGTGTTGGTCAGAAACAAGGCTCACGTACGCACCAATTCGGGGGTAGATAGACTCACCCTCGGCAACAAGGTTCTTCTTGTTCGGGTCCACCCACTCAATCTGCTCAAAGGACGATCTCCAGCTGTCCTTGTCCGCTTCGTCGGCTTTGCCATTGGGCGCGGTTCCGTTGGCAAGGCCATTTGGAAGGTCGGCCTTCTGGAGCATCATACGGCCCAGCATGCTACCCTCCTCACGGATCCGCTTCGTGAGGGCTCTCGTGTCGACCCCGTGCATGGCGGGAACGCCCTGTTCCTTCAGCCATGTTCCCAGGGACGACTCGGCCAGGAAGTGAGAGTAATCCTCGCCGGAGTATGTCGCAACGACGAGCGCCGCGATGTGAATCTGACTCGACTCGAAGTGCTTCTGGAGCGACCCGAGGATCTCGTCCGCGGTCTCCCGCGAAGGCACACCGTAGTTGCCCACCAAGGGAAAGGTGATGACCAGGATCTGGCCGCGGTAGGAGGGGTCAGTGATGGACTCCGGGTAGCCCACCATACCGGTCTGGAAGACCAATTCGCCCGCGACGCTCTTTTCAGCGCCGAAGCTGTAGCCCTGGTAGACGGTGCCATCCTCGAGCTCCAGGGCAAACAGCTTTTCGTCGGAGCCCAGGACCCGGGACGACGCCGGGGGGATTACGGCGCCATTGACGGAGGGAGGCATGACGGGGACGGGCTGCAGGTCCCTATTCTGGTTGTATGCCACGGCCCCTCCGGATGAGGGGCTCAAGGGAAGAGCAGCGTCGTGCAGGCGGGGGTTCCTCGGCGGCGTGCTCTCCACGGACGGATTCCTGGCGTCGGAGGAAGATGTAACGAGCTGGGGCATTAGGTACTGTTGCAGAGGTCCTCCCGGGGACGAGATGGCAGAGAGGGTCTACCGTTGCATCAGCAGCCTTCGAGACAAAGAGGAGAGTCTGTTTGCTGCTTCTGCACGGGAGGAGGGGGATGATTGAAAGAAAGAGAAAAAGGCGAGGGGAAGATGACTGCGAACGGCAGAATAAATTTTTGTGTATGGAAGTGGGCTGGCGGGGTGAGCTGATTGGGGCAAGGCCCCGTTCCGCCGGACGTTGGGGCCTTTCTGCCGGTGGCCACCGCCTGCAGCGTCGACGGTTGAGCCTGTCAGGGCGTCTGGAGCGCTCGTCAGGGTTTCTCTGCTACGGCGGCGCTGCCTGCTACTGGCAGTCGCTTGCGGCGGCAAGCGTCAGCGTCCTCTGGCGCAGGGCCAGCCCTCCCGATCCCGCTCTTGTTGGGCCCGATATGACTGTCCGAGGAACTTCCAGCCCTTTGCCTCCATGGCACATGCCACACTCTGAACAGATAGCATGGCCGCAAGATCGACGCGACGAGCATGATAACTTTAAAACGGCTGTAGTCATGATTTAGGTTAGGATCGACATGGAGTGAGGCCGTTATTGTATGCACTCTGCAGCATTCCAAAGGTCAGATAGCTGCGGCTCGTGCGCAGGTGGACGGGTGTTCTTGGAGGACGACTACCTAGGTATAGCGCAAGCCTTCTCTTCCCCTCTATCTACCTACCTAAGATCTGGCACCTGAGGCTCCGCAACTGAAAATGCTATCTTCCGGCATGGTCGAATGAAAGCGGAGAAAAAAAGGACACGCGACACATCTCCCACTATGGAGTGGTGGGGGAGAAAACAGAAAAAATGACGCCCGAGCGGGGGGTCGAACCCCGAACCTTGCGGTTGCAAGGACTTCCTAAGTGGGAAGGTAAAAGCCGCACGCTCTAACCAATTGAGCTACCCGGGCTTGGAATACAAATGTTCTTTACAATATAAAAGTCGCTTCCCAATAACTACCCAGTGCACTCGACATGTCATATTTGCAGCCCCTACTATTATGTGCAGTAAGCTGGAAAGGTAAGACTCGGGCGCATTTAAAAATGGCAGGTGGTGTGCTTTTTTTTGGTTGCAATGTTGTAATTAATCCGTGGTCTTTCATGTCCTTGAAAATATATATATACATTCACATGTGGGATTGTCTTTGCATCTTCAAGGACCGCGTTAACCATTCCCGCAACCCTTTTGTCGAATCGTCCCCGGTCACCTTCTAGATCGCCCACAGGAATCCCAGCTGCTCTGTAGCGTTCTCCATATATCAGGTCACTGCTTCAATTGGTGGGCTTAATGACGGATGCAGCTAGGTCTCAAAGTGGTCTAAGACCGTATCATGTTTGACCACTACCATTTCAAAACTCAGGAACGAAGAAGCCTCTGCAGCCTACAATTCAGCTGAAACTTGTTTCAAGAGGGTGTATATACAGGCAGGTATCTGGATAAGAAATACACAGCGTAGTGATGCTAGTTCTGGTGTATAACTATCTCACAAACCCCTCAATATTGGGTCCATGGCCACGCTAGTCCCGAAGCAGCTCTCCTGCACCGACGCGACTAGACCGCTTCACCCGCATCCGCCCGTCAACAAATCAACGGCCGCGAGTCCCTAACCCACACCTCCTCCTGGGCTCATGTGAGATCGCTATCGCCTCCCAGTCCGTCTGAGCGGTTTGCCGCCGTGGAGGGCCCTTCGAACTTCTCAATCTCCCTCCCCCCCCCCCCCCGGTTCCCCTCCGCTCTCGAGGCCTTCCGCTTCGGGTGATCTGGGGTTGTACCGCTCTTGGCTGTTTTCCCTTCACCCGTCTCTTACCGGACTCGTTTTGGTCTTCACCGCTCAGGAGAATGCAGAGACAGTGATAACGAGTCCTTGTCCAAGGCATTGGGGGACTAGGAACCATGCTGGCCTCCCTCCTGCGTCCCAAGAAGCGCAGGGTGTACGGGGATCGCTCTCCCTTCTCTTCCCCATGCACCGCGCGAGAGACCACGCCTATCTTGTCCCGGAGACATCAGAGTGATGCTCCGGAGACGGAGGGTGACGAGACCCATGATGAGGATGGCACTGGATATGGCCATGAGGACGAGGACGAGGATGGCCCGGAGGACTCGACTCCTCTGCTACCCATCTTCTCCGCTCCTCATCTTGGTGAGAATGCTTATCAAGGCATTGAATGGGACTTGCTAACGTGTCCACAGATGCCCTTCCGGTTTATAACATCACCCATGCCATCCGCCTCCTGGTTGCCACTCGCTGTGAGACTACTCTCTCCTGGGACCAGCTGCGGTCCCCGCAAGTCTCCCAGTTTCTCCTCAAGCCCGTCCAGCAAGAGATCAGAGAATCCCACTTCTCCCGGGCAACTCTGTGGGCATTGATGGCGAACTGCCTTCAATTCAACAAAGAAGTTGATCTGTATCCGGGAAACAGCGGCACGAGCCGGACTAGGGCAATGGTGTGCGAGCTTCTTGCGATCAAGTTGCTCAAGGAGTACACCACCAGGGAGTTAATTGACGCCTTGTCCTATGATTTCTATCCCCTCCAGGGACAGTCGCCCCCCACGACCGGAAGCACCCTGCGGGCATCGGGCTGGAGCTCAGGCCAGAAAAACAACCAGCTAGCTGGTGCTGCCCGAATCTCCTGTCTCGAGATAGCGATTAGGGCACAAGCCAAACGGTTCCTGGCACACCCTTTGGTTGTTCAACAGCTGGAAGCAATCTGGGCTGGCACCATCGTCTTCCATTCTGCTGCGGACAGTCTGCATCGTCAGCCTCCCAAATCCAGTCCCCACAGTGAACCTGGATACGGATCTTGCAATAGCAACCACCAGTCCTCCAACTCGTTGCGCGGCAAACCGCAGCCCAATGTGTCGGGTCAAGATGCTGCAAACGCGCGACGGTCCGTAACACTCTACGACCCTCGAGACGCCTCTCTTTTCAAATTGTCTAGATTGAGAGTGCCTCGGTACCGGCAGTTCTTGTCGACGTGTTCCTTTGCCGTATTGCTCGCACTCTTCCTCGCGATCATCGTGCAGCGACCCTTGGAGATCACCACGCTCGAGATCGTATTTTGGCTCTGGAGTGCTGGCTTTATGCTTGACGAGATTGTGGGCTTCAACGAACAGGGTTTTAGCCTCTATCTCATGAGCTTCTGGAACACATTCGACCTGGGTATCCTGCTGTTGCTGTTTTGCTACTACTGCATGCGCCTCTATGGTGTCCTGATGCCGTACACACGCAAACAGACCGTGGCCAACCAGGCTTACGATATCCTGGCGGCGAATGCCGTGCTTCTGTTCCCTCGACTATTTTCGGTTTTAGACCATCATCGCTACTTCTCGCAACTGCTGGTGGCTTTCCGCATGATGGCTGCAGACCTTGTGGCCGTTTTCTTCCTGATCATCATAGCATGCAGCGGCTTCTTTGTGGCATTCACCTTCTCCTTTGGACACGGGAACACCCCAGGCTCGATTGCATATGCCTTGTTCCAGATGCTGATGGGCTTCACGCCGGCTGCGTGGACCCTTTGGGACGAATACAATACCCTGGGAAAGATTATATTGACCCTCTTCCTCTTTATATGCCACTTCGTTGTTGTCACCATCCTGATTACGGTTCTGACCAACTCATTCATGGCCATTGTGCAGAATGCAAACGAAGAGCATCAGTTCGTGTTTGCCGTCAACACGATCTCCATGGTCAAATCTGACGCCTTGTTCTCTTACGTGGCACCGACGAATATCCTCGCGTGGCTTATTACGCCTCTGCGGTATTTCATGCCATTTCGCCAGTTTGTCAAGCTCAACCGAACGGTCATCAAGATCACTCATTTCCCTATACTGTTTACCATCTGCCTCTATGAGAAGACTATCCTTAGCTCCACCGTCTTTGACCTGACGGACCTGGTCGAAGCACGGGGCCGGTCAAGAGCTTCGGCACACGCAAGAAAAGGGCGTCACAGTCACCTCGATGCGTTCAGCCCCAATGCGCGTCGACTGGTGCGAGAACCCTCCATAGCTACGTACCAGAAGGACCGCGCCCTGGAGGAAGTCTTCCGGCGGCCGTTGAGAGAAGACACGTTTCAGAATGTCCAAAGGACTCTCAGACGCCGACAGGACAGCAATATCGTCAAGGACTGGATGCGAGGGATGGGGCCCGAGCCCGCAAATCCACCTGACGAGCAGGATCCTGCCGAAGTAAATCGTCTGGAAGCAACTCCCAAACTACCACGCAGGTTCGCACGTCGGAGGACACTAACCGGAACCATCCGTGGCTTCCATGAAGCTATGCACTCGTTTACATCTGATAACGATCAGTTCTTCGGCTACCGTTTCCAGAGGCCAGCAGCCCCACGTCGCAGCAGGGATAGTCGGTCACTGTCTCCTACCCAGACCAGAGAACTCTCGCAGCACACTGACATTGAAGGAGACGACGAGCTGACCAGTGACAACAACGCCGACGATGACTCGGTCGAGGACAAGCAATCCCTCACGGGCGGTCCTAGCTATAATGATGAGGAACAGACCGCAACATCCATCGAGAGGAACACCCAAGCAGTGCCCAGCTCTCGACCATCGACGGCAAGGTTGACGTCGCGCAGGAACAGCCCTAGTCGACGCCCTGACACGCCCCGTCATCATGCCCGCAAGGCGTCGAGCGCGACCATCCTCTACAACCCAGTGGGTATGGAGACGGATGATGAGCCAGTGCAGGTTCCGCCCTCGCTCCCGCAGAGCCCGCCGAAGTCTTCCAAACATGGCAGCGGTGCTGTGACTCCTGCGCACACGGGCCGGCGGACTCCGAAGAGACCCGATGCCAATGAAAAACGGCCTCGTCCCATCATGCCGCCGCGATCTGGGTCTATGTCAGTGCCGGACCTCGGGGAATTGATGATGATGCCCAATTCCCGTGCGCGCAGGAACAACCCCTCGTCCATTTTGGGCCTGGGCTCGGATCTGGGAGACAACAAGGCCGTCGGTGGGGGCTTTGTGGGCCCCGCGCCATCAAGCTTCACATCGCAAATGGCGTATGCCACGGGTGGTCTCCACCAGGGCGGCAGACAGAGTGACAGCCGAGATATGTTGAGCAGGCTCGTGCTAGCTCGGATGAACAATCTGGAAGAGGGTTTCCGCGAGGTGATCAAGGAGGTTAAGGACCTCCGTCAGGGCAGGCCTAGCCGGAGCCAGAGCAGGGGCGCTGATCGCGTGAAGGCAAACCGAAAGAAGCGCATTGAAAAGAAAGAGACGAAGAAGGGGCCTCAAGAATCCAAGAGCAAGGCCAGCAGCGACGACGACTGGGTTGACGAGCACAGCCGGTCTGAACAGAGTGGAGACGATTCCTAGAAAGAACACTTTGTCGTAGCCAACGTGCTCTCCTCCGAGCATCAAAGCTTTCCTTCCTGCTGTATATGCGCCGTGTATGATATGCGTGTGGATACCTCGTTTATGTCCTGTTTTTACGTTTTTTTCTTTTCTTCTACTACCGGGTCTGTTGGCGACCCAGCTGGGCTGGATAAGTCTGTTTTCGTTGAACCTTTTCGATGCTCCAACAGATACCCTGACGGTTGGAACATGACGTTTTTCCTTTTGTCTTGTTGTTTGAAAAAAGAAATTCACGCATGCATAGATTCGTGTCTTGGATACATAGCTAGACTACAGGTAGTCGATCGACTCTTAATACATAACGCAATGACGCCTGCTCATACCCTTCCTCCAGTATCCGACTTGCTTTGATAGAAGCAAGAGTCACCAGAAGTAAAATGAATGGATCAACTCCCCCGAGTCCACCACTTACCCGTCGGCCCCGGCGCCGGCCGGGTCGTCCCCTGATCCGTCTGCTTGTTCGGATCGATCTCCCCGTGCTGCTGGAAGTAGGTCGGGTCGTGCTCGCCCAGGTTCTCGCCCCGGCGCTGCATGTAGCGGAAGGCGCCCCACGCGGACGTCGCGATCGCGGCGATGCTGAGGAGGGCGAAGTTGCGGGATCTAATATACACACATATATATAAACCGTCGTGTAATTAGTTATGTGTTATTTTTGTTTGTTTAGGATGGATGGGGTGGGGATTGAGAAGTAAGAAAGAAACGAAACAATTTAACTTGACTTACCTGGCTGGGGACTTACGGCCGTGAGTCAGGGCGCCGCCGGTTGCGATTGCCATTATTATGGAGTAATATGAATGTCTCTGTCTGTTTGTCCGTCTGTCTACCTAACCTTGGTAGCTGGGTGGATGGGATAGAGATAGGGCACAGATTTCCTCTGTACATTGCATTAGACGTAGAGAGGCAGGTATGTAACTAGTCCTGACAATCAGGAAGTCTACCAGAATCTAACGCAGTCATGAGTATGTGGTGGCAGAGGCAATATATCCGCAAGCCACTGGTCTTCATCACTCGCCACCTCTCCTACAGATTACCCTGTTCTGGCAGGGGGATACCGAGTTGTACTGGACGGGATGTATCCCGATCAGATAACGATATCGGTGGAATGTATGGGTCGCTTCGTCGCGGTGACGTCAGTGGTAGCCTTATCTCACGTGCCTAGATTGACTGAGTTTGGGTTCGGAAAAAGGAAAAACATCAGCCGGAGGAGCCTCGTTTTTCTCTCTGGTGCACCCGTTGCCTAGATAGGCAGGGTAGATGATAAGGACAGGATGAGGGTGCGGTTAAAAAAAAAGAGATGCTGACAATGGCAGATCTACTGTCTGTGCTGACTGTTAGGTGATACCCCTGGAGGCACATGAGGAGAGTCACCGTAGACTGGTAGCCATGTTGTACAGTTGGACATTACCTAGTGTCCTATGGTCGCATGTCTAAGCATTACACTACCGGGCAGGTTCTCATCCTCGTAGGTCTCAGTCTCAGGAATAATAATGAACTTCGACCACCTCGCAGAGGCCCAAGCGGAACGAGTCTTCCAGGTCTGGATACAGAACCTGATCGGGAATTCACCCGAGGAATTGGCCGGTAAGCTCGCCGCCCAGCACCGCCCCAGCACGCCAACAACCGCTTCACGATTTTGGAACGGCACTTTCAACTTCTGTTACCGGGTCACCTACCAAGATGGATTCTGTGTCCTGGTGCAATTTACGGCCCTTGGTCGACCCGGGTCGTCTTGCGCAAGGAGAAGGTCGAGGACGAGGTGGCGGTCATGAATTATCTTGCTCAGAATACGTCGATACCTATTCCAAAAGGTCTTAGGTTCTGGCAAGTGTGCGGTCGGTCCCTATATTGTCATGACCATTATCGAGGGGAATCCGTTATCTGGATACCTCAGAGACCCACTTAAAGAGACAAGTACTTTAAACCCCAAGGTTCCCGAGCCTATCTTGAAAAGGGCTTATTACGGCATGGCTGAAGTCATGCTTGAGCTATCCAAAGCTACATTTCCATGTATTGGAGCTCTAGGACAGGACGAGTCAGGAGCTTGGACCGTGCAAAAGCGGTTACTTAGCTTCAACATGAACCGGCTTTGCCCAATTCTCCAACATCCCGCCCGGCGTGTTCGCAAAAGAACACTTCACCAATGCGGCTGATTACTTCAAGGAGCTCGCCATGAATTCCAGCGCAATGATGCAGTAGCAGATGAAACTGACTGCCGCAAAAAATACATAGCTGGCTGGCTTTTTCGCAAGTTATCACGGCAGATACCTTCCAAGGAGCATTGCAATGGCCCATTTCGACTTTTTCTGATGATCTGAATCCTGATAATATTCTTGTTGACGCATCAAGACTGATTGGCACTGGGGCTATTGATTGGGAATTTACCCATGTTGTCCCAGCTGAATTCAGCTATACTGCTATTGTTGGAGCGTCCAGAAGAATGGGACTCGGATCTCAACCACTTCTTGCTGCACTCCATCCCCAGGTTCCGCTTGTTCCTGGAGACTCTCCAAGAGTGTGAGACTAGCAAAATCAGCGAGGGCTCCTTGTTGCATTCATAACGCCTATCAAAAGCCATGGAGAACCTAATGGAAAACGGGTTGTTCTAGGTGTGCCTTGCAGCCAGGTACAGCTCTATGTTTGATGAGATCTACTGGACCTTTATTGACCCAAGGTATTACGGGCCTCTTACTGCGATTGAGGATCGATTGGCCATTATGAGTGAGGAAGAGCGGATGAATCTTGATGACTTTGTTCAGAGAAAAATGCAGCAGGCGAGGGAGGGCACTTTGATTGCTCATCACAGCATCGATGAGATGGTTGATCTTTAGGATGCTTTGGCCCTGATTCCTGCTATGGAAGATTTTCGTGCCAAAGACCTGATTGTTTTCTTTAGGATGCTCGGTGTAGCTCCCACAAGATGCCAATAGTGTAATAGTAATTGGTTATGATAACAGGTCTTGTCGCAGGTCTGCGAGAGAAGAGGTAAACTTATGGCTCTTCGTCCGGTTTCTACGACAATGGAAACCAATATCAAAATCTTTCTCTTTTATACTTTCCCCTATATCTTGCAAATTAAGATGTCTGACTCTCCATAACAGATTTGCCCTTGGTACGGAGAATCTGCATGGGTGTCGCATAGAATCGTCGTCAGGTAGGTTAAGGCGGTTTACAAGCGGCGCCGATTTGTATAAGACAGAATAGTCCCCCAAAAGCCAAATCTGCCAAATTACCTGACTCGAGTCGACAGGCACGGTCCCAAAGTATTTCAAGTGGATCCAAAACAGGGAAGTTTTAGTGTCGCATCACTCTGAGTGGCTATGTTGTCCGTGGCCTGGCCCTGCAGCACGCCTGATCGGCGCCACGCAGTGCAAGTGTATCGTGCAACCTCCCGCATCGTCAGATCTATCGATCTGGACAGGCAACCGTTTTCTCTATTTCGTTTTTCTGTCCTCTTTGATTTATTGCCTGCTCATATCTCGCATCTGTCATCTCTTTTGCTATTGCGATTGCTCTTGGACCTTCTGTTGACCACTGCTGCGACATCTCGTACAGTCGCGTGGTGCGGTCCTGGTCTGTTGAAATAGATCAACCTTGTCCTTCGACCTTTGCAGCCTGCTGCTTTGAAGTGTCGACTAAACTACCTAACTTCCTGCACTTCTGCCACCTCGCAACATCACATCTAGCAGCAGGATGCTTTCCAACCTAACTCAACTCCTGCGTTCTCAGGACGCCGCAGATGACAAGCGGAGCGACGATGTCTGGAGCTCGGAGCAGGACCAGGACCAGGACCAGACGTCCGAGATCGCACCCGACTCTCTGCGTCGTTCATTCCCCATCAGGATGCGTGTCCCGTCTAATAGTCCTCAGGAGGAGGCTCGTTCGCCTCAGGGATCGCCCACCATCTGGGAAAAGCAGTGGATGGATGACTGGGATAGCAGACAGAGTGAATGGGCCAGTAAGAAGTCCTGGGAGGGCGAGAATCGTGATGACGGGTCTTCGAGGCAAAACTCAGAGATACAAGACAAAGCCATAGACTCCAGGGAGAGTGGACCTACATTGCCTACAATGCCTGCTGTTTCGGACAATCTCTGTATGCCGTTGCTTCTCTTGGACGACGGAGACACACTGGTCTACATCGAACCGGCTCCGCAGTCAGAGCCCGAAGGGACCTCTCCTTCCACTGCATCCAAGTCATACACCGCTCCTCACCGCGTGCGCAGCCAGAGCCTCCTGGGGACGGGGTCCGAATTTTTTAGGAGGATGTTTGAACCCAGGTATCAGACGCGCGTTCTCAGACGGCGAGGCCTGACGGGAAACTTCCCCAAGGGCATCAAATACATCCTCGATTTGACCCCTCCCTCTGAAGGGGACGATGCCGTCATCTTCATGACCGAGTTGTCCTGCCCTATGGGTGTGAGAATATGGGCGCAGTCGCAGCAGCGGTGGCAGCTGCCTCTCTCCTGTGTTGGTGGCCAGGAGGAGATTGAATGGCTAGATGTGAAGATAAACTCGCAAGGCACATCTCCAACCTCTCCCTCAGAGAAACAGCAAGCGAAGGAAAAGCAAGCGAAACCGGTTCCATCTGAGAAATCACCCCAGAAAACCGATGTACCGAAGACAGATCCCACGTCCCAACCCCCGGCCAAAGTCCCTGGTCTCCCGCGGGACTACTCTCCCGTCCGTCACCGTACCTGCATTGAACGCATTCTACACACTTTGGAAGGCCTCGAGCCGAGACTCGACACTCCCCCTAAACTCTGGACCTTTTTCGCTGTGGCGAAGCTATTCGATGTGGCCGCGAAGCCGCCCATCTGCGATTACATCCTGTCGTGGCTCTACGAACAGTCAAACGCCCTCTTCATTGAACTTCACCCGGAGACCACGTATCGTATTGCCTGCGGGATCCAATGCAGCAACCTCTGCCGCGCGACCTTTGCCATTCTCATCGGAGAGGAGGCACTGCTTCTCACGCATAAACCTGAAAGGCTGTCCAATCTTAGGAGACAGAACAAAACCATCTATGGCCGTGTCCGCGAGAGGCTTGACGATACAGAGCTGCAACGTCTCGAGTATGCGAGCAAGAGCTTCATGGAGCGGATCCTGCGCTCCTTCATCGATTTCGTCGGCGTCGAGATGCGCTGGCTGACGGAGCTGAACGAGTTCCAGAAGCTCGCAGACTCGACACTATCTGCAAATTCGTCTTTCGTTTCTATCTTTATTCGCCGTCTCAAGGAGTATATCCGGTTTCATGTCTGCAAACTCCTATGCACACATCGAGGCACACAAGTACCGAAACATCGCGAGTGGAACGGCACGGATTCCAAAGATTATCCGGGAAATGACTGGATCAAGGCCTATTCCAACATGCGATGCGTGGAGCGTGTCATGAGCCGTACTTTCTGGTTGTCAATCCAGGACACACTGAGCAGGGGCAACTTTTACATAGAGTCCCGTCCCCAAAGTTTCCCCCTTCCCGAGTCCGTCGCAGACCTCGCCAGGCACCTACCTGTGTTCAACGGGCAGGAAGATGCCAAGATCGCGGACGTTACACCATTTGAGCTGAATCATTATTTGATGCTCGTCAACCAGATACCCGGTGCTGCGACTGCTCCGTCCACGTCTACAGGTGCTCCCCCAGCTCCATTCGATCTGGCCCAGCTCCTGCAGGAGGCAGCCATTTATGTGGAACAAATTTCATACAAGATGCTGGAGTCTCCTGTCCCCGAGACAGAAGCATACGGTGCGCAGTTCGAACTGGTCGACACCCTGACGTGTCTCAGCCACGACGAGTTCCGGTTCCTCCCACTCTGGGCCGGCGGAGACGACGACGGCTCCGGGGGCGTATTCACGGACCCCAACATCCCCATGGTCGAAGCGGGAGGTTTCTCAGCGACTGGACCGAGCATCCACACCGGCAGCACCACGCCTTCCGCTGATTCCTTCAGCGTGATTAGTGCAAGCGAGGCAGCGAGTACGGCGCAAGTCGCGCCGCACAAGGCCACGGGTGGCTATGCGACGGACGTCATGTCGGTGAGCTCCCTCTGGGAGAAGGTCAGCATGAATAAGGATCAGGATCTAAAATCTGTGGAGACACTGTTGGAGGATCTGGATATTGACGAGGACGAGTTCGGGGCCGACTTTGCCAGTGTGAGCAGCGGCACGGTGGTGATGGACTCGCCTAATCTTGTTGATCCGCTGAATGATGAGGAGGAGTTAAACCTGGAGGAAGGAGAGCCAGATCTATCGGCGGATCACACGTAGAGCCGGTTGCATTATACCTTGATGCGTGATTGGTATGACTAATACTTTAATATTTGGATGTGAGGGTTGGAGCCATGATCACCCTCGTCGTCGATTACGAGGTATCCAGCATGAATTTTGCGATAATGGCGTGTTTACTTTACGACAGTACTGACGATCAGATATTGGTTATGGGAGTGAGACAGGCAATGACTAGTAATACTTGACGATATGATATGGATGCCATCTCATTGATGGGTTGGTGTTTTAGGCGGGATTGCAATGTTCACTGGTTTGGCTTCAGTGATATCTGAGGCCACAGACTGGGAATTTGCTTAGAGTCATAGTGATATTCTATCAGCATATGAGCTCTAAGCTTCCGATCTTATGCAGTTAGCTGGTTTATAACCGTAGATCCAAGTATCTCACGGTCCAGACATAGGGCAGAGCGCGCACGTGACGGAATCCGGGGCTCTGGGGCCGACGTCACCGAATCGCGCGCCCAGACCGCGATCAGAAGATCTCCGTCAAGGAGACTTCTTGACCGCTCGTCGACATATCCTGATGTCTTTAGTCTTCCTGACCAAAGATTCTAGCAGGTCTTGACCACAGCTGATCCGACCAGGCTTCAACCATGGCCTCGTCTTCGAAGCCGCCAAGCTCGCTGCTCTAGTACGCGCATTCCCATCCAAGTTCCTACATCTAGGGCTCCCTAATGGCATCGCATAAGATATTGATCAAGCTAACAATGACAACAGCTCCTGCATCGCCTACCGCACCACCATCCTGGCCGAGCACTCCGCCCCCGGCTCCTCCTCGACGGCCGCATCCTCCCTCGCATCCATCATCCTGCCCAAGATCACGCACGACAGGCCCCAAAAGCTGACCTACACCCACGACCGGCTGTTCGTGCACTACATCGCCGACTCGGCCTCGGGGACCTCTGAAGATGGCACCCAGCAAGAGATCTCGTCGTACGCGCCGCTCAGCTACCTCGTCGTCGCGACGGCCGAGCAAGGCCGGCGCATCCCGTTCGCGTTCCTGTTAGAAATGAAGCGCAAGTTCCTGACAACGTACCCGCCGTCGAGCACTGATTTCGCATCCCTACCCGCGTACGGCTGCGCCGCGTTCAACTCGGAATTGCGCGCGCTGCTGGCGACGTACAACACCGCCCCGCCGTCGGACTCGCTCGCGTCCGCGCGTCGCGAGATCGACAGCGTCCGGGACATCATGACGGAGAACATCGAGCGGGTGCTGGAGCGCGGGGAGCGCATCGATCTGCTGGTCGACAAGACGGACCGGTTGGGCGGGAGCGCGCGGGATTTCCGCGTGCGGAGTAGGGGTCTGAGGAGAAGGATGTGGTGGAAGAATGTCAAGGTTATGGTGTTGCTGGTTGTGGTGGTGATATTCTTGGTGTATCTGTTTGTCGGGATGGGGTGTGGGTTGCCCGGGTGGGAGAAGTGTGTGGGGAGGAAGGAGAGGGAGTGAACTTCCCGTCGTCGTGAGGCACTGATGAGTTTTTGGGTCGGAATGAGATATGTCCTTGACGCTTGCTTGCATGGGATGGAGACGTTTGAGGTGAGGGAGGACGGGGGATTATATATCATACCACCCCTTCCCCTTAAAAAGAAAAAAAAAAAGGGAGATCTCCACCTCAAATGGTACGACCTTTATTTACCTTTCTGCGAATTCTGCGAATACGTACCAGTCAGCCAGCCAGCCAGTTGTCAGCGGGTCGGGTTCGCATGATGTTATTTTAGTCTACGTATACCTCAGCTTGTCGTCTATATGAAGTCGATAATAATAAATCAATATATTGAACCTTTTCAGCTGTCCTCATGAATGTCTTATACCATTACTATAATATTTGTCCCACTGCTCTGTTCCATTTTGAACTGAAGTTGGGTAAGAATAAAATAAAGAAATAAAACAAAACTGGGAAATGGAATAGAATAGAATTGAACTGACACCGTATCCTTATGTAACGGCGGACCTAAGACTTCTTAGGCGAGGGCTCGTTGGGTTTATCTTGAGGACAGAAAGCAAGAGAAAGAGATAGATGAATAGGCCGTTACTAGCAATGTTGCTATCAAGATTGCTATTTGAGTTGACCACGGGGTCCTAATCCCCATGGTTAAGGAGTGTCTTATATACATGCTGAGTTCTGCCCGGAAACACCTATCCGGTGGATCATGAGAATGGATCATGGAGGTGGATCGTAGACCTGGATCGTGAGAATGGATCGTAGACGATCCAGTATGGTCACATGACTTCCCCTCATCAGTGATCTCTAGGCTGTGCTGTAACCCCTTACTGTTCGTACATATCATATCATATCAGTTCAGCTCAGAACATAGTACCAAACCCAAATCCAACTAACTAATCCAGAAGGTTCAGAAAGAAAAAAAAAAGATGAGTATCATACCATGATTTGGTATCCTGCACTGATATAAAGGAGCTTGGTAATGTATATACATAAGTAACGTAAATAATCCATTGGTCAAGTTAGGTAGGTACCTAAGGTATGAGGTACCTCTTAGGCAGGATTCCAGGAAGGTCCCTAGTATAGTATAGTATGGAGAAATGTCCCCCAACTGGTTTTTACCTTAACTACCAGTCTCAATTCTAAGATTTGTTTAAATGAATATCTTTCTGATATCAACTCCATCTTGTTGGATGGATACTTATTTGTCATCAATGATGGTCGGTCGCTTTCTGATCACTAGATATTGTAATGATAAATAATCTTTAGCCACATGGACGGCACTATTAACCTAACCTACTTCTTTTCCCCTCCTTCTCAGCCTCAGAACCAGAACGAACATAACAAACATTAATTAATGACCTCAACATTCGCACCATCCTTCCTTCCCCCGCGCATGGACATGTACATCCATCACCCTTGTATCAGCACAACCATAGCGTCGCGCACCCGGACGCGGAAATCGAAACTCTGTTTCCGCTGAGGCCCCGCTCATGGTCTGCCTTCTTAGGCAACAGGGGCGTACCTAGGCGGGGGCCAAAGAAGAGGACGGGGGACTGTTCTCTCGGTGAAAAGATAAGGATACTGTAGAGGGAAGTTTCTTTGCTCACCTCCTCGCATCCTCCTCCTTGATGATGAGGCCTAGGCGGCCGCCAGGTGCCGCTTTTTTATATATTTATAGTATGTTATGTGGCCAACAGCATACCCAGTACATCATATTGCATTATATTAATCTTGATCTCGTCTCCTTAAGGGATAGTGACACAATCGCTCGTCGGCTCGGGACGACACGCGTCCACGAGACTAGACTGAGGTATGTATGTACGTAGTGGAGAACTTACTGGCTTTGTCAATTAATACCCCTGAACTCGAAATATGGCCCTGGGTCCTTCTTCATCGACGGGGAGGAGAAGTTACTGACGTTACCAACAACAAAATTCGCCCTTCCAGGAGAGGAGACTCCAGAAGCGCTCGCTGCTACATTGGTGAAAAAGCTTGAGTGGATGTTCCGGATGTAGAGGAAATGAAGCAGGTAAGACACCGTGTAGATGATGATGATACCTAACCAGCAGTGCATAGCTGTCGATGCTGAGCTCTGAGCTCACCTTTGAAGAAGCCGTTGTACATCAGCGTCCCGACGAGCATGTGGAAGATCAGCTAGAGCGATATACCCGAATCTAGAGGTCTCGGAGATCTCTGTTAAAGAGGGATACCAATCTCTTTACATAAGGGTTTGAAGGTCCCGGGTAGGTGTTAACCTGCAGTATTAATGTCAAAGGGTTAGTTTGCAATAGCTTCCGGAGCATTAGATCTAGAGCTGTTAAAGGAAGGGGTGGATTACCTAGACACAAAACTGGGCTCAAAAACGCTATCAATTAGATTATTTTTTTTTCTCTATTACTCTCATTAGTTTTTGATGTAGGCGTTTTCATAGGTTAAATCAAAAGGTTCTATTTGCTTGAAAGGTCGCGGGTTTCATGTGTTTTTACTTGTTTCTTCAGGGTTCGCTTTAGGGGGGGGAGGATTTTTGAATGGGCAAAATGTGTATGTAATACAATATGATATTGTATGTATGCACGCCGAATGGTTAGTAGAAACATAAGATCGCACAAAAAGGTATGTAATGGACACGCGATGTGTGACAAATGTAGATCTCAGCTCTTGGGATATAATAAATCTGGAAATTGGTCTATGAGGCATTTTACCTCACCACATCATGTCCCGATATCAGAACTTCATAAAAATATTTCTTTACTCTAGTCAAAATATTACTCATTGCAGGAGAAGTGATTACTGCAGCGCGGCCGTGGCGTAGAACGTCTATCTGTATGCTACTAAACCGCACTCTGTATCAAGGTTCTCTTCTCTACAGAGTACACGAAGATACCATATCACCACGCAGCTATTTCTTGTTCTTACATGAATCTACAACGGAATAAATGAACGGACAGTAAAGTAAACTGAATTGAATTGGATATCCAGACCTACAGAAATACAACATCTACACAGATATAGATCTACATGTTGGAAATGTCTCTCACCCTCAAACCCACACCCTCATCAGCAAGGCATGAAAACCCAATCTCAGTGTAAGTCTGCAGGCGAGAAGCGGACAGAAACGGAAGATCCCTTGTTACTACAGTCATTAGTCTCTTTTCTGAGATTCCGTTTCTGTCCTGTTTTCCTCTACGCCAGCCGTATACCTCGCGAGCCATGGATTCCCGCAGTCCTCGAGAGGAAAGCGGGTTGTGGTTCACGAGGAGATAATACTGGCGCCGTCATCGATGTGGATGACGTTTTGATGGTTTGATTGGCAGATTGATTGGTTGGGGGATTGGAGAGGTTGGTCGGTAGAGTTCGGGCTGCGGTAGGAAGTTCACCGGTTGGGGGGTCTTGGTTCTTGGTTCCAAGGTGTGGTGGTGCGTTTGGGTTTTCCATACCTTGGTACTTCCGGAATCGTCCACTCGTCTGGGGTGGATGGAATGGAAGATGAAATGGCGGGAGGGAATGGGGTACGGGAACTTTTGAATCTGAGCATTCAAGCCGGAGTGTTGTGGTGGGAGTTGTGATTTGGTTTCAAGAGCTGAAAGATGGAAACCGTGCTGTAGTGAGGCTTCAAACCACAACGCCTGCTACCTACCAAGGTAGACGAAATCAAGAGTATGGGACCGGAAGCTACCCGTGGAACGTTGAACCTAATATTCAATTGGGAATCCTGCACCAGATTAGTAGTAACGACTCCGTATCACAGCAGGCCCAGGAGAAAGCAGAAGCACGAGCATATTGAACATCAGGAAATTGACCTCTGATTCAGCTGTAGCTCTGACGGGCGGTACCTATGCATCAAGGTGGAAAAGATGACGCCGATAACAAAGCCATCGCCAACCAAAACCAGCCCGAAGCCACTTTCCCATCCACCGTCCGCGGACCCGTCCCAAGTGGTAAAAACGGCGGCCCGGGCTCAGGGTGGTATCTCTTTTTTTCCATTCACATTTTTGTCATATTGTGGTTACCGCAATATTCCACCCTATCAGTAGCCGTTGCAACATCATCACAGGAAAAATAACATGTCCCCCTTAAAATTGCACTTAAGCCTGAGCGGCACGGGCCTTGGCTCTCGCCTCCCGTCCCTTGCCGATGCGCTCGAGGATCTTCTCACGGTCCTTGTCCAGCTTCAGCTTGGTGATGACGACCTTGGAGGGGTGGATGCCGATGGGCACGCTCTGGCCGTTGGACTTCTCGCGGACGACACGCTCGACGTGGATGACGTATTTGAGACGGTAGACGGTGGTGACCTTGCCCTCGCGACCCTTGTTGGAGCCCCGGACGATGGTGACCTCGTCGTCCTTGCGGATGGGAATAGCGCGGACCTGCCAGGCGTTAGACGTAGATTCTTTTTTTTCTCCAATCCGTGTCCCGTGTTGTTTCATGTCTTTCAGCTACTCAGTGGAGCAGCTTTCGTGTAGGGTGTTCTGCCGCGGGGAAAAACTTGGTGCAGGCGTACGTTGTACTTCTCACGCAGTTCCTTGCTCAGAGGAGCGCTCATAATCACTCGACGCTCGCTGGAAGGAGCGCTGAAGTGCGCCTTGCGCGACTTCCGGCGCGAGCACGAGACTCCTATCCCCCAGAACTTGTCAGTATATTTCCAATTGCTGTCTCCATGCCGCTCCGGATACCGAGATCTTCATGACGGCGGCGAGATCGAGACCGGGAAGTCGAGAAGAAAAAGGGGACGCACCTCGGTCCTGGATAGTCATTTTTGCAGAGCCTGTGGTGGATGTGCAAAAGGGCTCTGGAAAAGGGTCGTGGTGCACGTAGTTGTCGTGGTCGTCGGAGGACTCTTTTCGATCTGGGCTTTGGATCTCGAAATGTTGGCCGAAAATGTGCGCGAACAGTGTGCGTCACATGACCGCACCGCTTAGCTTAGCCTAGGGTTGGCCGCCTCGCGCTGATTGGCTGTCCGTCTGCGGCCCCTCGGCGCCGGCGCGTGAGAGGTCGGACATCGTGAGCTTCACGGCCTCGACGAGACGATGCGCGGAGACTGACGCGCTGCGGCGTCTGGGGAGCCGCTGTCGATGATCTCTGTTATGCTGGCGGAGCATAAGTGAGAGGTCTAGTCTTCCATTATTTATCCCTCATCGTCGCATCCTTCCCAGCTTATCCTCCCAGCCGCTTTGCGCGGTCAGAAGCACCATGATTGTCGCGCCCTCCACCGCTGGCAATCTACGACCTACCTTATCGCGGCGGCTCTAGGCGTCCGCTGGTGGTAAGTAAGTACTCTTACTGCTGCCAGCATCTGCGAATCTCTGAAGGCAGCTCGTCTGACCTCTGACAGCTATGGTGACACTTTACCATGTCATACTCCGGCTTCAAATACTCTCTGTACCAGTATGGCCCGGGCATCGGGGACCAGAACACACAGTATCCTTCGAGTCGCGGACCTTCTACATCATCTACTCCGAACCTGCAGAACTCATCGCGCGGATATGGCGCCTCAAGTTATGACTGGCAAGCGCAGAATACCCAGGGGATGCCCATAGAGGACAACCAGCACCTTGGAAACAGTCGGTGGAGGCTACCTTACGCTCAGGACGAGTCTTCGTACCAAGATTCTCTATCGCGGCGCTCTGGAAGTAGCGCGCAAACTTCAAATAGCGTCTCTTTTCTGTCTACGCCGGCCCCGCTTGAGCCCCAGCCGCGAGCTCCGCTTGAAACACCCGCATTGAACAGCCTGGCATACGCTTCTGGATTGGAGCTGGCGGGCCTAAAGAAGAAAGCTCAGAGGTCGAAGACTGCGAAGTCCACAGAATCTATAACACAAACCACTGTGCAGTCACAGAGCAGGATGAGGTCACCGGCAGGCATGGCTCAGTCATACCCGTCCACCAGTATGTCTTCGACTGCGGCAGGCATGTCTCAAGCGTCTCAACAGCGTCTTGCTGCTTCTGCAGTTGCAGCCTTATCTTCCGATGCCACTTCGCGCTCATATACCTCTACTTATCAGATGCCACCAAGCTCAGCCGCTTATTCACATCCAACTACCTATGCCTCTAGTTTAAACCTTGTTTCCTCGGGTGACCATATATCCACCGCAAACGAGCCCTCTGTTTCCCAGTCGAGCACAAAGAACTTGCGGCAAGAAGTGTGGAACCAGCACACGTCTCATTCTCAGCGAGACTCCCAAGATCAGCGTCATCAATATAGCTCCGCGTCCCATCTTCCATCAGTTATGGAATCTACAGGTTACAACCCAACACACGAGTCTTCCACCGCTTCTTTAACACTTCCAGATGTCAATTCAGTTATGGGAATCTCTAAGCCCACTGACAGACAATCTATCTCTGCAAGTGCAGCATTGCCTGTATCCTCACCACAGACGTCTAGAGCTGCAATGCAACTCTCGCAAGGAGAAAGCTCAGGGCAGCACGCAGGGCTTTCACACAACATGTACAGCAATTCTATATCCACTCCATCTTTGACAGGGACCACATTGGACGACACAAGATTTGCTCGCCAACCATCCCCCACAAACAACTTGCCAGGCTACATTGATCCGACGCAGGTGTACAACCCTTATCGTCAAGAATATGAACGGATGAAAGCGGCAGAGGCGGAGGCGGAAGCTGAAGCAGAGGCGCAAAAGCAAGCGGAAAAAGAGCAAGAGGCGGCCAATCAAGCTGCTGCACAGACTCAGGATACAGCAGTGCATGATCATAGCAATTGTGGTGGGACTGAGCAGGATAATACACACAGCGCGTCACATAGCCATTCCTATCCTGTGCCACCTACTCCAGAAAAGAAGAAGAGGGGGCAGGCGCCGCGGAAATCAGCGGCTGCCGGTGCTAACGCGTCTGGTTCCAACGCGACTACAAAGAAGTCTCTAACCGACGCGACTGAACAGAATATCGACCCGTTGCTACGATCTGCTCCTCAGACAGGCTCTGCTCAGACAGACGGGAATGATGATTCAGGGGAAATAGACATGGAGAGCGAATTGAAGTTGATGATGCAAAGGATGCAAGAATGGCGGTCGAAGGATCCTTCTCGGTTTGCGAAATTGATAGATGTGCTGAAGAAGGTATGTCAACACATCAACATCAGAAAAAAAATGTAGTTCTCTTTTAACATGTCCGACGTCCATACTAATTGCTGTCCAGGACCCGGCTCCAAAGGGGACGGCAACTGAAACCCCGTCCCAGAATGGCGACGGGGAAGCAACTGCTAGCACCGCTCCGGCCGCGTCGACGACTACCCCCAATCAACCGAGCACGAAGTCCCGCGGATCTAATGCTCATCTTATCGACGGGCTGCCAGACTTGGGCAGATTCCCTGCGCAGCGAAGGAGAAGATGTAATAAACACAAGGGAAATGGATCTACAGGGGACGTCACCGCCTTCAGCCAGAGCCCCGGCTCTGTTTTGTCTATGACAGCAGCGTCTTTTGGAAACACTTTCACACAGCCCGCAGAACCTATCCGACCTGATTCTTCAAGCGCCTCGATCCTTCCAGACGCTCCATCTGCAGCTAGCAACAATGCTCACAATGAGACTCCTACACCATCCGTAGTCGCTAACGAGGCTCATAATGACCCGCAGACTCCTACACCTGCAACCGGTAACACCCAGAACGGGGCGCCGAGTACTGCAGATGGACCATCCACAGCCAGCAATGAGGCACCGACTAGTGTACCATCTGAGGCTGGTAACAAGGCTCACGAAGCACCGAACACTGAACAACCAACCAAACAAGCTTCTGAACAGCCAAAGGGCGAACCGCAAAAGCCGGGCATGACCATCTGGTCAGAGCCCAAACGGCAGGCCGTGGCCAAGGCGACCTCGCAATATCTGGTGGCCATCCCGGCCAACAGGGACAAGACAGGCTCTGTGGAGATGATCCTGTCCCTCATCGACAGTAACCCAAGCTACATTGAGTTGTGCGAACAGATCGAGGCACGCGGCTATGTGATCAACAGGAGCAGCCTGGCGAAACATCTGCTCGCTACAGTACCAGATCTTAGCAGCAATGCACCCCAGCCTCCGCAGCACAAACCTGACCGGAACTTCAGGGTGATATTACAGCCGCCGCCTGGCTCCATCAACCGCGTCCAGCCGCAGAAGCCAGTGCAGGGGCAGCCCCAGATGGTGGTGTGGAAGAATCCTCCTATAGCACATGTTTCCACAATGCCTGCCCCTCCAGCAACTACTGGGCCTGTCCCTGCTCCTGCTCCTGCTCCTGTACCCGGTCCTCCGCCCGGATCTCTACCAGCGTCTGGACATCTACCTGCTCCTGGACCTGGACCTGTACATGGACCTCCACCGCCGGCGCCTTTCCCCGCAGCTCCACCGCTGCAGCCGCGGCCCTCACCAGTGTCACTTCCGTTGCATAGACCACCGCCGCCTAGTGTACGTCCGGGTGCGAAGAGGTCTAGGCCCAGGGCACCCCCTCCAGCTCCGCCGCCAGATTCAAAGGCAGCGAGAGCAAGAAAGCATCTGTTTTCCGAGATTGTCGACCTGTCGGCATTGAGCGACGATGAAGATGCGGACCGGGCAGCAAAGGAGCCTCGCCTTGAGGGTCCCTCGCAAGAACCTCAGGCTGATATCTCTGTCGCAAAGGCTCAACAGCCTCAGAAAGAGCAGAAAGAGCAGACCGATCTACCTCAGACTGCAGTTCCTCAGACAGCAGCACCTCAGAGTAACTCTGAACATACCTCGTCTCAGATGAATCTCTCTCGCTTTGCATTCTCCCCCAATGAAGCCTCGCGGAAGGAGGCTTTGAGGCACCGCAATGACATAGTAAAGCCCCTGAACAAGGCAGAGGCTTTGCGACGGAACTTCTACAACCCCAAGACGATTGCCAGGGACGTCCTGATTGCGGCGGGCCGTCACCCGACCGAGCGTCCACTGAACCACCATCTCCTCTGGCTTCGGGACATCTTCTTGATGGTCGACTACACGTCCGATATGGAGACGTTCAGGTGGGATCTGGTCGATCCAGGTGGTCCTCCAATGCCTGTCGTCGAACCCGAAGACGTCGCTCTACTGCCGCCGACGTACCCTCTGGGCACGCGCAAGAAGGGACCCCGAGTCGCAGAGTCACGTGAGATGCGCGACGCAGCCGACGCAGCGAGCTCCGACGGGCCGCCAAAGTCGAACGTCACCGCGGTCACTCCGCATGAGCACAAGTCCTCCAATCTTTCTATTTCTTGTTCATTTGATGACGACATCTCTCCTGCCACCCCTCCTACTCGACCTGAGAAGAAGCGCGACGAGAGACGAGACGAGAAACACGTGACTCCAATGGCGAGACCGGCGTCTTCCACCCCGTCGTCTTCAGTCCCGAGCACGCGACGTCGCGGACGTCCTCCCGGCGCGAAGAACAAGCTCCCCACCAAAGCCGCGCTGAGAGCCGCGGGGGCATCTGGGTCGAAGATCGAAGTCGCCATCCCGGTGCCGTCGCCTCCGCGAACCTTCAGCGTCTACCGGTGCGACTGGGAGAACTGCCAAGCGGAGCTGCACGACCTCGCGACGCTGGAGCGGCACGTGGCCAAGATTCACGCCCCCAGCAGCAGCAGCGACCACACCTGTCGCTGGCTGGGGTGTTCGCGGTCTCAGAAGCGATTCAGTTCGAGCACGGAACTGCGCCGCCATCTGCAGGCCGACCACGTGGGGCCGATCGCGTGGAAACTGGGTGACGGCCCATCTGTGCGCCCAACTGGTGAGAAAGCCAGAAAACCCTACTCTCGTCCTTCCATCGAAGTTGAGGTCCCATGTTAAACAAATCCTTCCCATCTGTTCTTTCCAAAAATACAGTCATTGAAAGCGAGAGATATCTGAACGACTCCTCCGGCTCCGCCATCACCCCCGACGCCTCATCCACCACCATCATCCAACCAGACGACATGGACCACGATCACGACATAGACCAAGACATCGACTCCGACTCCCTCATCTTCCCCGCAGGCTACACCCCCATCCGCGCCTACAACCGCGTACACGGCAACCACTCGAATCCGGAAAAGGCTCGCGCGGTGTTGGAGGCCGTCGAGAGGATGAAGGTGCGGATCGGGCCGGGACTGGAGCAGGGTGGGTGTGAGATTGCGAATCCGGTGAGGATGAGCGGGGTGGGGAATGATGAGGGTGTTTTTCGGTTGGTGGGATCGCAGGGATAGCAGGGGTTGAGATTGAGGTGGTGGGATGGGATGAGACGTGATCAACATCGTGATTATTTTTATACCCCGGGCGTTTTTTTTTCTTGCTTGCATTGCATTTCATCTGCAATTCGTTTCGTTTCTACAGACAGAGAGAGCGCGGTGCTGGTCGATTCATAGGATATGATAACGGTAGGTAGGTATCTGGCGTTTATTCGGGCGGGTTTGCAGCAGCTACAGTTTACAACTCGTTGAGATGAATATGGACATGGACACGGTCGAGTGAGTGACCAGGAAATGCACTTTGAGAACTGTATTAAGTTATTTTCCATTTCAAGTAACATGATTGATGGCAGGGTGTGTCATAGCATAGCATAGTATCACATAGCTCAGCTGAATACAATAAAATAATGGAAGCCCATCCATCGACTTCAATTCAATTCAACTCAAGTGTCCTTCCTCGTTGATGTGTCTCCCCACTCCTATCGACACGTAGTGTTAGACGTGACTCCAGCCTTGACGGATCTGACCTCGATTCATCCCTCCTCTCTCCCCTGTCGAATTGATCGTTTTCAGCTCCCCGTGAGAGCACCAGACATATACGACACCCCCTCTCCATTCCCACTCTCCTTCTCAACACCTCTAGTGCCAGAACCAGCCTGTCCCTGTCCCTTGTTGCTAACAGACCCCTCAGCACCAGCACCAGCCTCAGCGATCTTATCCGCGGCGTTGACCTCGAGATAGTGGTAGAGCACGACGAGCAGCATGGCACAGGAGCCGAGGAAGATGGCGAGCTGGTAGAGGTCGTCGTCTGTGATCATGGTGCCTCTTTCTCTTGCACCTCTTTTCTTTGGTTTATCAACGGGATACGGTTATGATGGTCGGGAGGCAGGTAGGGAAGGTCTAAGGATGGATCGATTGTCGGGTGTCTTTTCCGATCGCGGAGGAAAGAACAGGAGTTGGTCTAGATGTCTGCAAGACTTGTGGAGATCGATAGATCTGATCTGATCGATCTGCAGATGGAGGACAAAGGATGTGGTGTTGACCTCAGCTCTGGCAGAGCAGCTTACGACCTACTCGCGAGATCGGTCAGGATCAGACTCTGACGTAGTAGCTAGCTGTAGAGGAGAGGAAAGAAACAAAGATGATGTCCTCAGCATACTCACCGTGTGTCCTGTAGAGCAATGGCTGGAGTGGTTGATGATGCCTACATAACCTACCTAGGTACATAATACGGAGGAGGTATCTTACAGCTACGGATGCGCCAGCTGGTCTGAGCCCGGCTTGGTCGCACGGCCGGCGCGCAACGCCCACGGACCGCGCAGACACAACATCCAGCACGACCAGAGGCCAGTTCTGACCTGCAGAAGCCATCGTGCATCACGGCCGTCCCAGGACCGCAGCGCTGGCTTCATCTTCATCTTCTGGAATCTCGCTTGACGACTCACTACACAAAAAGGAGAGCGTCCGTCGGCCGTTAACGGCTTAGCGAGCCGTCATGGCGGCCCGTTGGAGCTGCTAAGTGTCTGCTCCAGCTAATAGTGCTGCGACGCCCGCCGTCCTGGGCACGCGCCGCTCCACTGCCTCGACCTCACGCCGATTCGATCTCTCGGCCTCCGCCCAGCCGGTCTCGCGATGCGCTTTCCAGCGTCGTGATTTCTTCTTCTCTCTGTCCTCTCCCGTCGCTGTCGCCGGTCCATCCGTGCCCTCGCCACGGTCCCTGCCAGTCTGGCTACCGACGGCTCAATTCATCTGCTTCTGCTGCTGCGGCTGCCGCCGGCTTCTACGACTACCTATATACGCCACTAACATTACGAGGGAGCATCGAAATGGCGGAGCCTACGGTGTCGGGCAGAGCAAAAGGCTCAGGCCCCTCGCTCCTGGCATGTCTGAGTTGCCGACAAAAACATCTCAAGTGCGATGGCAAGACACCCGTCTGCGGACGCTGTGCCTCCTCGGGCCTCGAGTGCCAATATACGCCGTCTCGACGCGGCTACAAGGGGCCGTCCAAGAAACGTCGTGCAAACCCCGCGTCTCCTGAGCAGACCGCAGCCGACGTGGCCGCCGCGGCCGGCCTCGAGGGCCATGGCATGGATATCCCTCCAGACTGGAACCTCCAAGGCGGCTTCGGCTATCCTCTGCTCTCCAGCGGCTCCAGCAGTCCTGCCAACAACATCCCCGCTGCGTCACAGCCGGGGAGACAGCCCACAATCGTCACGAGTCCGCTGACCCCGGACTCCTCGTCCTCCATCGGTGGGGACGGCTATCTGGTCGACCTCTACTATTCGTACTTCCACCCCTCTCACCCAGTGCTGCCGCCGCTGCGTCTGTTTTATCGCTTCTGCCCTCCCCCGTACCTGGAGCATGTGCTCAAGTTCATCGGGGCTCACTTCACGCCCGCCGTGTCCAGCGAGGTGTACCGTCCCACGGCCGTCTCGTCCGTTGTCGACCAGGAACCGTCGGTCGAGAAGGTGCAGGCTCTTACTCTCCTCGCGGTTGTGCTGCATTCGCGAAACGAGAGGCCCGAGGCAGGTGAATGTCTGGCCCGGGCAGTCGACCTGGCCTTCGAGCTGGGGTTGAACCGCAAGAACTTTGCCGAGACCATGGGTGAGGGCGACCCCATCCGCGAGGAGTGCCTGCGGCGGACGTGGTGGGAGCTCTTCGTCGTAGAGGGCATGCTTACGGCTCTGGGAGTGAGCCAGGCCTTCAAGACGAGCATGGTGCCGCTGGAGGTTCCGCTGCCGTGCGAGGAGCGCATCTACCAAGACGGCCTGAACCCTCCAACGCCGCCTACGATTTCCCAGTTCGACGACAGAGTTTTCGCGGACGAGGAGATGGACTTTTCTTCCTTCTCACACCGCATCGAAGCTGTCCGCATCCTAGGACGCGTCGTGGCTCTACAGGACACGCGCGAGGGCCAGCAGGACATGGTGGAAGCCATCGATGCGAGGATCGCCAGCTGGTTCCACCACCTCCCCGAGTCCAAGTCGGAACCCATGCGCCCGGACGGCTCTGTCGACGAGATGATGTTCCAGGCCACGATGATCATCAACGGTGCGTCGATCTACCTGCACTTTCCCCGGTCTGATCTCCTGTCATCGCCTGCGGTGGCAGCGGAGGTCATCTGCGGCCACCAAGGACCGTATATGACCCCCGCGTTCTCGCACCACGTCCATGCCATGAAGGCCGTCAAGGCCGCCAGCGAGATCTCCAATCTGGCGTCCATGCGGCAGCCTATGACGAAGCACACGCCGTTCTTCATCTGCGCGCTGGTGCTGAGCTCGATCGTCCAGCTGGCCGCCTACTCGGTCAAGGCCGGACACATGCCGGATCCGCGTCGCGACCGGCTGACGCTGACCATCGGCGTGTTCAAGTCACTTGGCCGGACCTGGGCCATCTCGCAGTCCATCATGCGGCAGATGAAGGCTGTGGCGCGGGACGTGCTTGACATCGGGGTCCGTCCGACGCAGGACCACAGCGAGCTGGACTTCACGGCATTCCTGGAGGGCAGCCAGTTCTGGCTCTCAGACAGTTCGGGGAGCTGAGCCAGCGAGTCCATAGTCGACACGGTTCGATGTGCCCATCCTTGCTGCTGCTTTATCGTGTCCATGGGGAAGCATGCCTGCATCGACGTTGTCGTTGGCTCGTGCGGAGGTGGCTCGCGGGAAGGTTCAGCCGACGCCGCCCGGCAGGGGTTTCCGCATGGGGCGTTGGTCGGGCCGGCCGAAACAGGAAAGTCGAACGCCGCTTCGGCGACCAGATCCAGCAGCCGCCATCTAGTCCCGCATCCAAGAGGCCGGTGCAGTATATATCGCCCAGCATCCCCGCATCTGTCTCGTCTTCTCAGAAGCGCCTTGGAAACATACCCCAGTCGAGATACCCCAGAGAGACATCGTCTTGACAGTACACCTCGTCGACCGTTTTCGTTGTTCAAGTCTCTTCACCATGTGCAAAAGCGCCACATGCCCCACCTGCCGTAAGTATTTGTCTTCGCCTGTCTTCGACGGTCTTTCTGGACTATCCGGACGCTCTTGTCGCTGAGATGGCATGCCGTGTCCTCTCGTCTTCCGGCTGCCGTCGTCCCTGGGGCTCTTTCTTCACTTCTTGCCGGAGGATCGTCAGCTAACGAAACCAGACAAAGCCACCTGGTTTGGCTGCGGCCTGCACATCCCCATGGTGATGGACCAAGTCCCCGAGCAGGACCGCTGCGGCTGCGAACCCAAGGTCGAGAAGGACGGCAAGCTGTACCCGCCCAAGGCCGACAAGCCAAACTGAGCCCGACAACCTGGTTGAGCATGTGCCAAGCATGAGAGCATTCTTCTTTCAATTTTCCGGTGGTCGTGATGGTGGTTCCGACGACGCATGGTGTTTTCTTCTCTTCTCGTTCGAATGGGTTGATCTGGTAGGATGAGCATTAGCGTGGGTGTGAGCTGAGACGAACATATGGAAGTGTTGTAGCGGATTTAGACAGGCGGAGTTGAGTGTCAAGTAACTGTTTGTTGCAGTGGAATTCAAAGCAGATTTTCATCAGAGCAAATTTCTCATCTTGCTTCTCTGCATGTTTCGACCGTATTCCTAAAGGCTCGATGATGAGCCGGTAGAGTGATAGTCGGTGATCGTGTAACGGATTCCAGCTTGCAATGCCAACTCGAAGCCATGTTATTATTGTTGTTTCTCGTTCCGGGAAGGAGCCTTAGTTCAGGTATGACCTTTTGGTCTCGAGACGCAAAAGTCGAATCGGTAGCATGCAGTATGTCGAATATCCGCAACATCGTGTGATCTGTGTCCAGATGCAAGTCATGCCCTCGGGGATACACCACCGTTAGACCGCCTGTTACCAGAGGGAACCTAACCGAATGTCCCGACTCGCCCGAGCAGAAGCGGGAGCCCGAGTATTTCTTCAAGATTCTTTGTCCGGATCAAGCACAACAGGAGCGTAGTTGCAGAGAGCAAACTCGACACTGTTAGCGAGTGTGGCAGAGACAGGGCTAGTCCCCTTTGCAGGTGCCAGCAATAAGTGTGACCGCGAGTGTGACAGTGAAGCAGCGGTCGTCCCGGCAGCCCCCCCAAAAGCAAATCACACGAGACCAAGCCGAATCACGCCAGACAAACGGCCACATGAAGCGGGCTGTCAGAGCGCACTGATCACTGGTAAGCCCTAGGATAGGTAGGACCGTAGGTATGGCAGGGCGGCCTACGTTCCGCTGCGCTGAAGCCCGAAGAGTCGCCGCCATGGGTCCTTGCTCGGGAGCGCTGGGGAAACATCGGGTCTGTTCCCCGATGTGGTCCCCGAGAGCCCTGTTCTTGTTTCAGGTCCCTAGGCCAGGTGCCTACTTACCTGATGGGCTGGGTAGGTATATATACGCTGCAGAATCCGTACTCTCGTTCTGTGCGGAGTGTGTGGAAGCTCTTATTGGGACCTTGGAAGCATGCAGAATAAGCCCTAGTGCCCGTCGGCTATGTAGGTAGGTGCTAAGCACTTACTATTTTCACCGGGTTGGCCCAACGAGGATCAGGAAGACAATAAGACAAATATATTATTCATTCTCGCTGGATTACTAGGACATTGGAGGTTGAAGTGGCGATTCAGGACGATGATGGAGGCAGATGGATAGGAGGAGGATGGGTTATGAAGACCTCCGCACATCCTCCCCGAATGGGCAGGAACCACTTTGACCTCACCCGAGTACGTATCCAGGTACCTGAGGTACTGCGGGCATTTGACATCTCAGATACGTGTACAGTACATAGGGTTCGGGAAACAAAGAACCTGTCTATCTGTGTTTCCCGATCTATCTATCAAGCTAGCTGCCATGGGCGTCCATCAATTAAATGGATAATCAATGAACTAACTCAGCAATTACATTAGGTAGGCTAGGTACCTACCGGGTTCTCGCAAGCCCCATCGATATCCACAGATTAGAATAGTAAACGAGTGTGGATAAGGATTTGCAGTTCTGTTTCCTTTTCTCCGGAGTTTCTTCTCTTTTCTTTTCTCTTCATTTCACTCTAGTTCAGTTGGACGTTGGGATCTATTCATCATTGAGTAGTGACAATACATAGTTCCCGAGCAATTAAGGCCTCCATGCGAGGTACATGTACCTAGCTGGGTAGGTAGAGCACTACAAAGGAAAGAAAGGAGGACGGCGAAACCCTCCATGGCTTTCCGGCACCCGTACGAACAGACGGACTGGATATATTTCGCCACATACACACACAGATCTCTTCCTTATTTGCTACCAAGCCCGAGACTCACATTCCCCACTGCAGTTCCACAATCACAATTACACCAATGGTCTGCAGCATTTCGTTAAGCAACCCTATCTGTTAGTCATCAATTACTCTGAGGTATTCATGTGCAGCGACGACGCTCTCGAAAACCATTGATGCATCGATACGATTATAAGTAGGCTCCTCGCACATGTGGGAAATATGCCACCTATTGCAATGCTGGGACTATAATCATACTAAGGTTTAATCCCGGGCATCCCGTATGCACTGAGTACTACCTTACCAGGCCTAGAAGCTGGCAGCCAACGTGAACACATACTTAGATTGGGTGAAAGAGATGACCGTTGGAACGTCTAGTCATATTCCAGTTAGAATATCTATTTACATATGTAGTAGAATGTCTCCTTGAACTAATTCTAGCAAGGGGGTCTAGACCTATGCGATTACTAACAGCGAGTAGGTACATAGTTACAGCTTTCTACCGTTTTCTCGGAGATAGAACAATGGACAGAAGTCTCAGCAAATGGAAGGTTCTTACAATAGTAGCAAGAGATCCAGCCACGCTCTTGGAGATCCAGTTTTTCTAGGCTAGGCCGTTTCAAAAGTGTCATGGTATCACGAACAGGTATCGTCAATCTACTAGTCAATGCAGCAACTTGTCCTGCTGTGTTGCTCTTATTTCCACAACAACCAGGCTGAAATATAGGCTCCATAGGAGGAAAGTTAGGTAGTATTCTATCGATTCAATATTCTCCATGCGCCCTAGTTGATCCTCCCTGAAAACACGTAAAAGTGATGAATACATCCTCAAGACACAACTACTATTAACAGTTTAGGTACCTAATAACCCAGAATAGAAGTTATCTGTGACACTGGTCTTCTAGCACGTGGTGGGGATATAACATTCACAGAGTACACCTTTTACCTACCTATACCAGCCTAGCAGGGACGTTCCAATTCGTGGCAATCTACCTTCCGCATGCCGCAGCATCTGCCTATTCTGTCTTAAAAGAGGGTCCAGACTCCCTACTCCATAGAGTTGACAGGCAACCAAGCCCGCATGCCAAGAATTCAGGATCTGACCGTTCTTTAAGTGGAAGTTTATCTGCGCCTCAATTTTGGGGGTCGGATCTAATCCCTTGACATGACATCTTAACGACAGCAGTAACCAAATCCTGCGGAGAACTCGTATGTATATAAAGATGACAGAGGGATGTGTGTTGCATGAATTGGTAAATAGTTCCGCTTCATATACATATTTACCTACCTTGGTAATTATAATTTGCATACATTGTCGGTAGCCGTTGTTCAGGACCAGGGTCAACATGTCAATTTCAACAATATCCCAAGATCTGAAAGGGAGTCTTTCACCAAATTGCTCCATCCTCGTGGACCCAGACAGCGACGCTTTCAAAGATCATCTGCGCCGTTGGAGCTCTGTCGGGCTTCAGACGCCCGCGGCGATTGTCAAGGCCGCTACTGAACAAGACGTAGCTGTTGTTGTATGTACAGTACAATAGCGGGATAAACCGCGTGCACCGCTCAGAACTAAGCGTTTACTTCCAGGTCAAATACGCAGTTGAACACTCAATCCCCTTTGTCCCCGTCGGCGGCGGGCACAGTCTATGGTCGACGATCGGCCAGGACGGGTTTATCCTCGACCTGAGCCTGCAGAAGGCTATTGAGATTGACAAAGAGGCTGCCACCGTCAAGATCCAAGCCGGCGTTCTGACGAAGGAACTCAATGTCGCTGCCACAGAGGCCGGGTTCTGCATTGGTACCTATCTTATCTTTCCTCCCCTCTTGAAGTTTCCGGGGAGAGACCCTGTTGCATTAGAGTCCGGTCATCCACTCACTGATCTGCATTATACAAACAGCAACCTCAAATGCCCGGTCTGTAAGGGTGATCCCCGCCCTGCTAGGCGGAGGCTTCAGCTCCATCTCCCCCATCCACGGCCTGGGCATCGACAACTTCCTCTCAGCGCGAGTCGTCACCGCAACTCACGGCCTCGTCGTCGCCAGCCCAACGGAGAACCCCGATCTTTTCTGGGCCCTACAAGGAGCTGGACAAGCGTTTGGTGTCGTCACTGAGGTCACCGTGAAGCTGCACCCGCTGAGCACGCTGGGCGCAGAGGATGGCAAGTTCTGGACCTTCACATTCATCTACGGACAGGAGCAGGTGCAAGCTGTTGCGGAGACGCTGGAGAGGGTTTCAGAAACGCTTCCGAGAGAACTCATTGGGATGGCGTTGATGGCGGCGCCTCCGCCGAATTTCAAGGTATGTAGATCGGCGCTCTATCTTCGCAGGATCGGTATACTAGTGAATATACAACTGATACCCGCTGATACATAGGCCCTCCTTGAAATCAGCATCCAATTCTTTGGCCCTGAAGAGCAGGCCCGTCATGTCCTCGCACCATTCTTCGATCTCAACCCAGTCAACCAAACGCAGACCCGGATTTCATTCGATCAGATCAGTGACAGCACAGATCATCTGGATAAGAAAGGAGGGTACAAGTACCTCAGTTCTACGGGAAGACGGAAAATCAGCGCCACAAAATTAGCGAACGGATTCAGATTCTTCGCTGATGCGGTTGACAAACACCCAGAATTGAGGAAATCGATGGTCGGGACGTCCTTTTACAATCCGTCACGGATGCAGGAGGTGCCTGACGAAAGCACGGCTTGGGGACATCGGAATATCTCTGCTTGGGTGTAAGTATTTTCCTTTCACGCCTTTATTTATTTTCAAGGAGAAATATGTCTAACTCCCCATTTCTACTTTAACCGCTTCAACTCTTCCATGGAAGCCACGCAGATATGTTCGCAGATATATAAAGAAGTACTAACCACATCATACTCAGAATGGCCTTCCCCTTCACCGAAGACGCAGAAACCTTCCCTCTCGCGGAAGACTACGCCCGGGAATTCCTCGGGCACGTCCGTGAAGAGGATCCCGAAAAGATCGCCTCATTCCCAAACCACACGCGCGAGCGGCCGGCCCATGAGCGGTATCCGGGTGCATGGCGGTTAGAGCGCCTGCATGCGCTGAAGAGGGAGTGGGACCCGAAGGGAGTTTTTCCGCAGGATTTTTTTAATCACTTAATGTATAGAACCCAAAAAATCGAGTGACTCTTTAAGAAGGTTGTATCGCAGATGCCTTCTAGTAAAGTATCTAAGGAAAGTCTAAAGGACGTTACCAGGGAGGACCTGTCAATTGCGGCTTTAGCTCAGTTGGGAGAGCGTTAGACTGAAGCGTCAAAACTTCAGCCTGCCATCTAAAGGTCGCCTGTTCGATCCAGGCAAGTCGCATATCTTTTTTCTCTTTTTTTTTCTTTCCCCACCACATCCTTTTTTAGATTTCTTTTTTAGCCCTTCGATTTTACTATGTCATAATTTGCGACCGGTTAAGAAAAGCCTCTCATTTTGTTAACTTACTCTTGTTGAAATCGTCTCCAACGCTGCATGCCTTGCAAGCCAAATAGCCGATTCGCAACCCTCAAAACCCTGCAGGACCTTCAACATACGCCCCATGGTCGAATTACCGGCCGTGCGACGCGCAAAGCTTTCCAACACATTCACTGTAAGTTAGTGTTGAGTAATGAGTCATCCGAGTAAGTAACTAACGTAATCCACAAGCGACCCGGCCACCCCATCTGCGCCAGCAACGCTATATAGAGTTGAAGCTTTAGTATCTACCCAAAACAGCATGTAATTACTTAAGATGCAATACGTTGCGGGCATTGCAGTATCTTATGCCCTAGAATATGGCATTCGCTGCACCTCGGCGGCGCACGTGTATGTGGCGGAGAAGCTGCCTCTGCAGTCATAGTAATTGGAGTTTCAGGGACCTGATTCTGACTTTGTATGAGCTTCTGAGCTTCCTGAACTAAAAGACCTCCTGTATGAAATAGCTGATTGGTTGATCTTTTGTGTTTCTGCTTTTGTTTCTCATTTGCAGCGCGTAAATCACAATTTTCCTTTGCAAGAAGGACAGCACTATTCATGGCTATTTGACAGCCCTTGATAAGCTGATTCAATGCTGCATCTGTAGGGCTTGGAGGGCTCTGTGTACACTGTTTTAGAAAGGCCTTGATTGCAGTTGCTTGATGCTCCAATTCAACAATATTGTGAGGTGTTTCCAGTACCTAATTGGCCTGTGGATTCCCAGAACGGCTTCCAGGAGGAGTAGGGGTCTTGAGGTGTATATTGAGCTGTATAAAAACCTTTCCTGGATTGAATGGCACAAGCCCAGTTGCTGCAAAGCCATTCTTGATGTTTTCTGATTTAAAAGCTTCTGAACAAGCTTTAGGATATGCTGTGAGCAAATCCAGCTTGTCAATGTGATTGATTCCAAGCCATGCTTTCCTCTACTAGTGGCCATATAAGCACTTCAGAACTGCAAAACAGCCAACATCAAGAGGCTGTAAGATATAGGATGAGTGTGATAGCATGCAAATTGGTATAATATTGCTTTGGCTGCAGATCTGATTAAATTGAGGAGTTAGATGGCTTTCATGCCCATCAAGAATCAATATATGATATTTCCCTTTTGTACAGGCATTTGTATAGGGAATAAAGTGGTTTTGAAGCCATAAGATTCCAATCTCATCAGTAGTCAATCCATTAGGACTTATCTCAATTCTCCAGTCGTGTGGCAAAGCCTCATTCTCATACCAGGCCTGTAGATGTGTCTTTGCTTTACAGATAATACATGGTGGTAGAGTCCATCCAGCTGAATTGACTGATTTAATGACTGTGACCCATTCACGATCGCCAGGTTGTATAAGAGCTGGACAACCATTGGTCTCTGCTATAGTAATCACCTTTGCAGTAGAAATTAGACCCATTGCAAAGCCTGTCTTATCAAAATTGTAGATGCCTTCTTCAAGAATGCCGTATTGTGTGATAGTGCTTTGACACGCTCAAACCATTCATGGATTTTCTTTAGATCTTCACATTTAGCGCGTTCATGATTGTATCTTTGTGAATATCTGGTTCTCAGCTCTTCATGGCGATTTATAAAGTTGTAAACTCAGTTCTTGCCAACATAATGTTGAATAGTTGACGGACCACGTTCAGAAAGAAGAATGTTTGCCATATCTTGAACAGAGGCTGACCGAGGAGGTGCACCGCATCTATCCATAGAGATTATCCATTGTACAAGGGCATCCTCTTCAGTAACTGTCAATTTATGCCCATTGGCACGTCGTTCAGTCTTCATAATCGAGCCGCGAAGTCGGTCTTGTAGGGTGGAACGAGGCACACCATATAAGCGTGCTGCTTTGCGAGTATTCAGTGAATTCTCTGAATTTTTATAGCAGAAATAGCCAATAGGATTCTCCCCTCTTGCTTAACCCTTTTTTTTGAATTCGCACGCGAATTTGGTGGCATTGTGACGCGTTGGATTCTCTAAAATTATATAGGAGACGCGGACGCGGATGGGCTGGCCGGGTCGCTTGTGGATTACGTTATATCAGCGTGCTCTTGAAAAATCTGCAAGTCAGGCTGTGTGATGTTGAAATCGACTATCGATGTTTGAAGGCATGAAAAGCAAGCTTTGACGCGATGTGAAATGCTACCCTATCAGCGCGTAGTCTTTGAAAGTTTATAAATCTGGATTCTCACGGTCAGACTTATCCTGAAAGTGAGAAATCTGCCCAAGATTCATGACTTGAAGAAATTCTTTTTCATGGCGTATTATCTATGTCATTTATTGTTATTTCTACCTAAACGACCTTGGAACTGTAATCTCAGAGCCGGGGTACTATTCTAACTAAGGATCCGACTTTGGTGCTTGTCCCTTGGAAAATTTGAAGAAAGCCGTCTTACTTTTAACATATACTGCATTAGGTAGATTCTTCTTTGGAAACTCGAGCAATTTCCAAAGGATCTACCAATGATTCTTCCATTTGTCGGTTGGCAGCCAGGGTAGGTAGGTACCTAGGCATCAGTGATTCATTAGCTTTCACAAACTATGGGCGCTCTGATTCCCTTCAATATAAATTACTGCAACTGCTTGCGTGCTGTCTTGACATCTGACCACTATCCTCCTTGACAATCAGGACATCGGCGTACAGTTCAAATACTACATCAGTAAGAACCCTACATTTTGTCTATCTGGTACGATCCCAGTTATTCCAAGTTACCTAGGTAGTACTTGTCTTCACGAAGAAATAGCTCTTACCAGCAATAAGCGCTTATGCACCTATTGCACCAGTTTCCTCGACCTTCAGGAGGAAATACACGCCATGATCATGGCCAGTCTGGATGACCTTGCAGCACTGCAAAGGCTACTAATAGCCTTCCCCTGGCTAGCCCCAGCATTCTCAGCCTCCTTCCGCGGCATAATAAGGACAATCCTAAACCGGTCATTGCACGAAGAGCTCCGACAATACCTGTATGCGATTATTCCCGCCCGTTCCGCAGGCCCTTAGGATAAGGAGGAATTGGAAGAATTTCTCGATTGTCACCTGGAGTGGAAGGCAGATCCTAGAGGCACCCCACCGGCAAGTATACCCCGTACCCTGGCATCTCTCGACTACATGGCGAGTACACTCGATGCGGAGTTCTTTCTTGAATTCTGCATCCGGGTGTTTTCGCGTCAAGAGAATGGGAACTTCTTCCATTTCTCCCAGGACGTGGAGCCGATAAACTTCCGCATGCGCCGTTTCCAGCTGTTCGCGGAGCTCTTCCACCAGCCGGGTGATGACTCGTGCGATACCGGTCACGTCACACACTGGGAAGAGCGGTTATAAGCACAGGAGCTGTTCTGGATGCAGTACGAGCCGTTCGAAGTCGAGGAATGTAAATGCATCTGCTATCTCCTTGTCGAGTGCCTCAGGGCCAATATGGGGAAGAAGATCCTGTGGCCCGGCCAGGACGAAGATCTGATTCAGCATCGGGGACTGCCGCAGTTGCGGAACTTTATCGAAGATGATGTTCCTTACACGAAGTTCGGTCTGAGCTACGTTCGTCGATTTCTTACCAAGGCACTGTATGGATTTTCGATTCTTGATCCCGATGATGATAATGAGTTTCTCTATTCGCTTTCTTCCTGGTCGCAGTGGAGATATCGTCTGCGTTATGGAATCGGACATACGCTCGCCAGGCCTACGCGTGAGAGGCGGTGTAGGAGATGGAAACCAAGCTCTCCACCTCTGACATGTTCATACATCATGCTTTGTACGAAGGGAAGAACCAAAGCACGACTCGTTGGTTAGTGCTTCAGGGACAAAGTGGACGTTTGGCCGATGCTACAACAGATGTAATCTGAATGACCATTACAATTACCATTAAAGCCGATATTGTAGTGAGATGCAACTTGAAGAAGGCTGCCAGAGAAAATTCTGTTAACATACCTAGGTAGGTAGAAGGTAAGTAGTGATGTCCCTCTAAGAATGTCGCAGTTCAAGTTTCCATTACCTCTTATTATAACGACTCCCATGAAAGTACATGAACATACATAGACCGTTGAGGAACACAGAGTTGAAGCAATCTATCTAAACTAACTATACCATAAATTTGCGGCAGGCTTCGCATCAATTGTGCGAGCTGTGGGTTGGCCGCCGATTCGCAGCCAATACATGTAGAAGAAAAGATACAGGAATATAGTACAGAACCTACGCCTCTGGCGTGGCACAAAAAAACAAGACGCCAGCATCTTCATTGTGGCTACTGTCCGCTATTTTAGTCAGTACGGTTGTTATCTGTGTTCTCTCCAGTGTTCATTATCTCCTCCACAAACGTCCTTTGCGTTACAAGC
The DNA here is from genome assembly GCF_041956765.1 of Thermoascus crustaceus. Classification (NCBI taxonomy): domain Eukaryota; kingdom Fungi; phylum Ascomycota; class Eurotiomycetes; order Eurotiales; family Thermoascaceae; genus Thermoascus; species Thermoascus crustaceus. The sequence goes on along the minus strand of NW_027192530.1, from coordinate 2,924,991 downwards.
CCTGAGGCTCTTCCATCCATACTTGGGGACCCCTGTTGGTAGTTGTGTTTCGTATCAAGGAAGGTTGTTCGATAGATCGAAGGGGCCTTGGAGGGATCCCACAGCGGCAAACCTTAGGTTAGGTAGGTATGAGATGCAGCAAACTCAGAAAGGGTCAATATGGAGCCACAATGGACAAGATGAAGCAGATTGCTTCAGTAGTGTCAATGGTAGAGGAGGCTGCAAAGAGCATGGAGGATAGGTAGAGGAGAAAGAATAAAAGTGGGTGGTAGACGGTTTAAGTAGGACAGGGGACCTTGAATTGTTCCTTCCATCCGGTAACAATTTTCATGATGCCAACTGCCCAAATAGGTAGGTAGGACCTCAACTACCATACAGACCGATGCAGGCAGGAATAGCCCTAACAGTGCAGTCTTCACTGTCTCTGATATGAATGGACAGCGTCGCATTTAAGCAATTCGGACCCTAAAGCATCTCCACCTAGACAGAGGATAATTAGGTGGAATACTGCAAGTAGTGAGAATTGTGTGCTTCTAGGATGTACTCACATGGCGGCCTCCAAACCACCTACTATTATCCCCGACGTCGCTAATGAACAGACGCCTTTGACACTGTTATAAGCATAACCTCACTTGTGCACTACGAGATTAGTAGTACCTCGCGCCATTCCACTAGCTAGGCTTGCTTGGGCATTTTTACCAGCGAGCTACTGCCAGCAATCTTATCAGGAGCGAGATAGACGACTTGGACGGGGGACCCTGGGTAATAAAGGTTTTGGCAACTAACTGTGGATAGGAAGACTGCGGCACCGAGGGATGATTTGGCTATATTCAACATAACCTTCTATAGAACTTCATCATATAATAGAGAGGAATTGTTTACGGCTGGACACCTTATAGGGGGTAATGTATGTACATACTGTACTTTTATCATACTTGACAAGCTTTGACTGGATCTTCTCTGTCAAACCTAAATCATATCCACACTTCATGTCGAACTTTTTATATACCTTCCATGTCACATAAAATCTATCTATTGTGTCCGCTAGCTGAACCTTTTCTTGTTCTAGTTCGGGCAGTAACCTCAAGATTAGTTCCATTCATCTGTTTTGCATGAACGTCTGGAATCACATTGTTTCAAGGGAAGTGGTGGGTTATGATATCCGTGGATCGGATATCTCCGTTGTTGTCCACAACTTCCTCTCTTTCTGTGTTTTCTACAACGTTCCCTATTTCTGTGTTGTCCAAAATGTCCTGTGTTTCTGCTTTGGTGATTATATATGGAAGGGCCACGCGGGTGGAGGAATAAGCTGCTGTGCCGACTAGAAGGCCATTAGAAGGGGCATAAAATAAAAGAAGAGGTCGGAACTCCAAACTTACAAGCAGTCCAGTATATGTACTTGAAAATGACAGGAGCCCAAATAGTTACAGCGACGATCTGTCCAAAACTCCACGAAGTGAAATCAATCCCCCTTAACGAAAAGAGGAAGAAAAAGTAGAAGCATTTAGCCATGATTAAGTAGCCGTTAATCACCAATTTTACGAAGACTCGAAGCGCTCTGACCCATGGCGAAGTTAGAAAGCGTTTGAGCTGTCCATACTCTGTCTCCATCCTGTTTGACAGATATCTCTGAATAGCTTGATAGATCAGGGCCAATGCGAAGATGACGAGACAAGGTATGTCCATGAGCTGGACGGACACGCTATTGACAATGTCATGAAACCACACCACAATTGGGTTTACGCAGTACACAAGCGGGGGTGGATTGAAACCGCATTTTTCCAACTTCTGTGGAAACTGCTGTAAACGCTGTAACCGCTGGAAAGTGTCGGTTACCGACGTTGAGCGGTTCATAAACAGTGCCACATTTGACGTCACGATTGTGATAGCGGAGAGGATGAGAATATACCGCGAATTCATTCCTGCTCTGTGCAGACGGAACGTGATTAACGCAACCGGAAGGATGCCGGCAACCGTGATGATCTGGGAAATGTATAGGTTTGCGTACAGCTGCTCCAGGCTTTCTACTTCGAAAAGTTTTGCGCCCGAGGATGAGGAGACAATAACGGCAGCCTGGTTTGCCAGCATGAAGAAGCATTGGGTCTCTTGAAATTCGATCATAGTAGTCGTAAGAATGGCCAGATGGTGCGAGAATTTCTTCTGCAGTAGCCTTGTGCGCGCCGCTGCATCGTGCGACAGCCAATTCAGGAAAGTCCGCACAATGATAGGAAGTGCTCTGAGAAACCAAATAGAGAGACAGAGGTAGACCGTAATTCCCCATTGTATGTAATACGATATTAAAACCTGATGATGCAGCCGGTGGTCAGTGAACAGACACAAGAATATGTAAATTGCTGGGCCGTACACCAACGCCTCCGATGTCAGGATTGAATGTGGATCTGATGTTCCAACACAACGAAATGCTATACCATTGCATCGAATCCAACGTCACAGGAGTGTAGATGTCGTGTATTCCACTGAAAGGACATCCTCCTAGAACCGGAATTGGATTTTCGCAGTACTGCTCTACGCAGGCGTCAATCATGCCCCAAAAGGTACCATTCTTTGCGAGGCTAGTCCAGTTGTATCTGAGGCTAGCAGCATACTGGAAACAATCTAAGTATGTATCCATTGGACTGAAAGCAAATGTAGGATCCAGACAATTGCTGGGTACAGGCGCGGCCATTGCTCTGGATGCCAGATGGCTGTGGTATTCTCCTGGGAAAGCAAAATGGGAAACGAAATGTGCTCTGTTTGCGGACTGCGAGGGGCGCCGCCAGACGGGGATACCTATTTGATAGTCGAGGGCGCGCAACCAATTGAGACGATAGAGATGACCTGGCGGGAACATTTCGGCCAGCATGCTAACAGGTCTGTGGATATGAGCTTAGCTCCAATAACTGCAGCAGGGTTTAAACTTGAGGATACTGGAGTGCCTGTCTCTGCGTGTACAGATGTATGGTGTGAGCTTATGTATGTACATCGGCACGGAATTTGGGAGCTAGTGTAGTTAGTATCAGGCTGCATCTTCTAACCAAGCTTTCTAGACCAATAGTCTTGGGAGAAGAGCCGACACGTCAACCTTTGCTAGTGCTCAAATTCAAGGAGGCGCGACGATTATCTTCTTCACGGCCCGGCCAGTTATGAGGCTCATGCGAAGAATGAGGGGTTGGTATGCTAAAATAACGTAAGTGTGGAGTACTGTGTATATCAATGCTTATCATAGGTAATGGATGAAAGCAAATCGATACGTGAAAACCACAACAACATCAAACTTCGTCAGAGACCCGAGATTAGTAAAAACGGAATTAGAGGGACAGATCTGGTCTCTTCTGCTGTCTTCGTTTCCTGTCCATTGGCTGTTTTATGAGGGCTATGACTATAATGGATCGATTTTTCTTCTCACTATGACTGGGAACGCATGCACAGGACATATTTGCACCTGTAAACGCTGCTTAATAGTGCTAGCTCTTAAGTTAGCTAATTACCCCGCTTCTCTAGCTTTGCGGCGAGTACCTACATGTGCATATATAAAAACAATCCATGCCAGCGCAGATATCCACAGATTCATGGTTCAAACTATATCCTCTAATCCCGGGTGTCAAGCGCCAGTAAATTTTGGCTGCATGACCCGCCTTGACGAGGCTGGTGTATCCTCAGCAACGTGTAATCATTAATAACATTTTTTTGAGAGGTGGAGATGACCTTCCCCATCGCCAAACTCGACGACGCTGAAGTCGACTGTGGCATTGTCCTAAACAGGACCTTTTTGCACTCGTAGCCTCGAGTGGCTGCTGTTCGTCTAAAGCATATTTCGCTTGCAGGTGGGGGGCCCATCCTCGATGGTGCTGTGCGAGTCGCTCATCATCTAGAAACACAGCTGTGAACTGGTGTATCCTGGGCGGAAGTACCAGCAATACCATCCCATTTAAGAAACCAAAAAAAAAAAATTTCGCGGCAAAGCCGTAGACAACTGGAGAGTACATTTAGTGGCAGAGGGTGGAGCCGTCAATTTTGCACACATATAGAGTAGTGGGCCTTCCAAGAGTGCCAACGTGCTGCTAGTGCAAATTCAACTGATAACTGCGTCGAACGTGCGGCCGTTCTCCCGCTTCACAAGGAGATCAGTTCCAGTAAATTCGAGGTCGCGGGACGTAGGGCGGAAGAGCAGGGACGATGTCAGGACCCATAATCATACTGAAAATAGGCTGCAAAATGATATGCTGGAAGACTTTTGAACTAGTACTATTATTACTGTTTTAGTATTAGGTAGACGCCTCCCTCTTATTACCAGGTACTTCGAGCTGGATCTTAGACAGGACAACTGACCTGATCTTCTGTATTTATGGGAGTCGTGTAGGAGATTTTGAAGCCGCCCCCGACTGTCGCGTGTTTAGAGAGGGGTTGTAGACGAGGAGCCATTGGGGTGACCTCCACTGTTGACATCCATGGGGCAGTAGAGATGACCCTCCCCGTCGCCAAAGTCGAAGACACTGAATTGCACTGTGGCATTCTCGTAAACAGGACCCTTCACATTCGACTTGAGCTGCTGTCAGTCGTCTGAGGCATATCTTGCTTGCATGTGGGGAGTCATGTCCTCAACAGCGCTGTAGGAGAGTCCCTCCTTATCGAGGATGTCTATCAGAAATGCGGCCATGGACTGCTTAATATTGGGGACAGAACTAGCGCCAAACCATTTTGATATCGGAAAAAAGAGAGGCAACCCGGAGGTATTTCCTCGCAATGCCTCGCGTTTTTGCGTCTGCACACATATAGTCACTGTCCCTCCAAAGGTGGCATAGACAACAGCTTCGCTGATAGTACCAATAGCGCTCATGACTGTTCGAGCGTGGAACAATTCTCCCGTTTCTCGAGACCGGTCTCAGCATATTCGAGATTGTGGGACTTGGGCTGGAGGGGCAGGGACAATGCCAGGTCCCGGTTCTCCAGAGGAGTTCCTGCCACAGTTGACAGGAAAAAGATTGAACTTAAAAGGAATGTCTGATTGAACAACATCATGAAGAACCACTAAATTCGCTGATATTTCAATAGACCTCAAATAAAGTCAGCTCAAGTCACAATATAGAAAGGCAGCAAGCTACTACCTAGGTGACTCGGTCAAGGACTGTGTGTAACCAAAAGCTTTGGTAAAGTAGTATCAAGCCACTCAGTGACAGGTACTCCACAATAATACAGCAGAAACACTCCTAAGTGGACAGTACCATAGTACCCCGGAACGTGTATAACCCTGTGGGGCTTAGACTGACGGAAGATCTACTCCGTCAATAGATCTGGTAGTACATGACTTGGCGCCGACCTCAGGAATAGGCATCTAAAGGTGGAATATTATTATTATTATTATTATTAATCAAGTTTAACGTCCATATGGAGCCTTCCGGCTATGATAGACCCTGACCCCTGGGCTGCAATTCTCATTCTGAACTTGTAGTTCAGAGTGAGAATTATTGCCCCTATCTAGTCCCTGGGGCTAGACCCCCATCTATGATCATTCTTGACCTTTTCCTCGCCCTAGACTGCCTATCTACATAGGGCTTTTGAGCTCTATAGGCTCTCCTTGTTTTCAAACCAGTATGGGCGTCACCCGGTCAGTTCCCAGGCTGCCCCTATCTATTATCCATCTCCAATTTTTTTCCGCTTCCTCTAGGGCTTCCAATCCCCATTCATCATCCTTCCGGGCCCTATCTGCTGCCTGGGCCAGATCCCATGGGGGGCAGCCTACTGTAGTGTCTGCTAGGATTTGTAGCAGAGCTTTTGTGGCTTTGGGGTGCCCTAGTAATTGGCCTTCTGGGTGATCCTCTGCTGCAGTAGGTATTGCCACACCCACCCTATCCAGGGCTTGGTAGAGGGTTCCCCGCTGTCTCCGCCACTGCCTGCATTCAAACAGTAGGTGACGGATGGACTCCTTAGGGGCCTGGCAGCCCCTGCAAGCCTCTGACTCTTGAGCTTGTATCCGCTTTAGATAGGTCCCTATAGCAGCATGTCCTGTCTTGAGTTGAAAATAGCGGCTAGCTATCTTCTTGGGTGCTGCCGCCGCGACAGGGTCCTGCTTCCACCCCTGTTGGGGCCGGTAGGCTCTCTGGGTCCTTCGGGACCTGCGGGCTAGGGCCTGAGCCAGCCAGCTCTGCCTCCGGGCCTTCATGACTTCTGTGCAGCTCCTGCGGGCATAGGCCAGCGACAGCTCCCCAGAGCCCCCCTGCGGGGATCTGGCTGCTGCCCGCCTGGCTGCTTGATCCGCCTGCTCATTCCCCTCGATGCCTTTGTCGCCCGGGGACCCATTGAATAGTGGTTTGCCGGCCCGCGCCTGAAGGTTCCGGGCTGCCTCATGGGTCTGCATGGCTAGGGCCTGCCCGGGGCCTATTCCTCGAT
>NW_027192530.1:2902108-2915685 GCF_041956765.1 Thermoascus crustaceus | reverse complement strand
CCTTCTCTGGGATGCCTGGGGGGTTCTTGGGCTAGCTGGGGCTGGTTGGCTTTAGGTTTTGGTAGCTTGTTGACTGGGTATAACTACCGCAGCACCTGTTGAGGTTGGTATGGTTGCCTCTTGACTTCTTGTCTGGGCTGCTTCCACTGGAGGCTCAGATCCCTCTTTTCTATTATCACCCTGCTTGATTAGGCGCTTTCGCGCCTCTCTTTTCTTAGGGCAGCTCCCAGCTGTAGCTGGGTGCGGGCCTCCACAGTTGCCACATTTTGCAGGCATATGCTGACATGCAGTCCCAAAGGTGGAATAATTAGGACGGGCATACACCTTCGCGATGCAGCTCAGAAGGATTTTATCAACATTTTTAATCATCAGGCCGGCATTCATCTCTTTGAGACGATTCGCGAAGATGTATTTGAGCAGTGGCGGAGCTCTACCGCTGGAATTATCTGCTTCTGTAAATCCCCTTTTGTCAAAATACCTAAACCTTAGGTAAGAGTAGGTAGCGTAGTTAGATCCAATTTCTGCTAAATTATCACGGCACAGAAAACTAACGATCATGCAATGAGACTAATCCATCCAGGTATAAGACGTCGCCATTTGAACGTTGATGATAGGCAATTGATTATTACCGCTCAAGCCAGGTATGCAATATCTGTATGTGATTTAATTTCATCTCTTGTCCTACTATATCCCTACTATATCGCTATATGGATAAACAGAAACACAGTATATAGAGCAGATGCTGATATGGACTTTGACAGATAGATGAAAGTCATCACTGGAGGAAATGTGCACCTTCTGTTCGTCCAACAAGGTCAAGATCGTTCAGTCTCCGTCTTGCTGAAGTCGTGCCTGGATCTCAGGATCCTTACCATAACATGATAATTAGAACATACCTATGTTGCATCATACAATATTACACTCTGGGCACTCTGGGGCTCCTGCTTATGCCAACTTCCCCGGCACAACGGGATGTCCCGCGCTCAACCCTCCACAAACAGCCCACGCCTGCCCATTCACATAGCTACTCTCATCACTGCCCAGGAACAGCGCAACCCGCGCGACCTCATCCGCCACGGCGCCCCTCCGCAGCGGATTCAACTGCCCGATCTTGCGCTCCGTGCCGCGCGCCCTCGCGGCGTCGTACATGGCCTGCGTCATGCCCGTCTCAATCAAACCGGGGCAGATGGCGTTGATGCGCACGCCCGTCCCCGTCAGCTGGTACGCGACGGTCTGGGCGATGGAGACGACGGCCGCTTTGGAGGCGGAGTAGTCGGTCGAGCCGGCGTTGGAGCGGAGGCCGGCTACGGAGGCGGTGAGGATGATGGAGCCCGATGGGTAGGGCTTGGATGCGGAGGTGATTTGCATGGCGGGGGCGGCGTGTTTGGTTGCGAGGAAGACGCTGGAGTTGGTCAATCGCGTTAGCAGGTGGTATATCACGTTGCGACCTGTCTCATATTGCTGTTGTCAGATTGAGATGACACAGCGAAACTAACCCAAGCGCATTCGTCCTCATAGTCCTCATGAACTCGTCACCCTCAATCGTCGTGAACGGCTTCGGATGTCCCAGGATGCCCGCATTGGCGAACATGATATCCAGACGACCATGTCTGCGGATGGCATCGTCGACGACGGCCTTGACGGCCTCCTCGTCGGCTGCGTCGAACTGCCGCACCTGCACGTCCACCCCCGGGTACAGCGACTCGATCTCCCGCTTGTGCGTAGCCAGGTGGGAGTCGTCGTAGTCGCAGAGGTAGACGGCTTTGGCGCCGTTGTGGGCGAACTGGTGCGCGCTAGCGCGGCCGATGCCCATGGGGGAGTTGGTTCCTGGAGGAAGTTAGCCATTAGCCATTGATCTAAGAGAAGAAGATATATATATATATATATATATTCTTTTGCTCTATGACTTATCAACCTACCTGTGACGATAACAACCTTGTCCTTGACCCTCCTGCGGCGCGGTGAGCGGGACGTCCTATGCTACATGATATACTCTGCTGGAAGAGCAAACTCACTGCCCAACCGAATCTGGGGCTACCTGGCGGATTCGGGGGATATCTTCAAACGTGCCAGCATCAGGGATGCCCTCTACGAGCTGCTGGCTCAGCGCCTGGAGACGCTGTTTGGCGGCGGAGCTCATGGGCGGAGATATCTGAATGGGTTTGTTATGTCCGATGTGATAGCTCTTACTTGAGGAGTATGGAGGAATGCATGGACGGTATGTCACACGTAAACAAATAGAACAATGGTAATCAGGAGCACAAGAAGCCAGAAAGAAGTCAAGAGGAATTGAATAAACAGGGCGTCGCCCTGCCCGCAGATCGACGCATCCCCGTACGATCTCAAGATCGGCAGCGTTTCCCGCTGCGGAGAACCGAGGCTGTCTTCGATGACTAAGCCACATCACGTGCCGTCACGTCATGACGCATGAGGCATCCAGACGCCAGCGCATCCAACAACGCATCGCAGACCCCTCTCTTCTTCTCTCTTCTCTTCCGACCTCGCGCTCTCTCTATCCCTTCCGATCACATTCCTTTCCCTTCCTTTAGTCCGTCTCCTACTTCTTCTCTTCCCCCCCAAGGCCCTCTCCACCGCTCCCGCCGCCCCTCTGCTTTCATCAGTGGGGCCTCCGCTCCACCTGTTTCGAATGCAAAAGACGCAAAGCACAGGGAGCTGCCACCATTCACCGCTCGTGCCACAAGACCCTTCTGGCCCTGGTCTTGTGCTTCCTTCGTCTCGTCCGTGCTCTACCTCTCCAATTCCTCGACTTCCCAACTCCTGGTCGTGGGCGCCTTCATGAAGTCCTTAATCCGCCATCTCTCGGCCGACGACGCTGGATACCGCCCCACGAGATATGGCGGAGCTCGACAGCCATCATCCGCAGCGCCGCTCCTCCTCACAGGCCTCGACCTGCTCCCGCCGGAGCCAGAAGGCTAAGACCGTCCGCTCGAAACAGCACAAGCGGCTCTCAGCGTCTTCCACTGCCACCACCGATCTGACCTCGTTCCCCTCCCTTTCCCCCGACAGCTCGCCCGAGGGTTTCCGCGGGGAGCCGGCCCTGAACCGTGCCCTGAGCCAGGCATTGTTGGACGAAGAGAGCGGGGATGGAACGCATGATGCTGCTCGCGGACGTAAAGCAACGTTGGCACGGTTGACAACTTCCCTTCCGCAGGTTTCGGGCCGTGCTGCGCTCTTCGACGACTCCTACCCGTCCCATGACGTCCCCGGTGCGTTGCATCTGGCCGATGACGCACATATCGAGCGTCTCATCGCGCGGACGGGCGCAGTGAAGCTGGTCAGGCAATTTGCGCGGGATCTGGCCCTGCGGGATGCGGAGATCTCGACGCTGCGTCAGCGCGCCGACGCCCGGGAGAGAGAGTTGAAGAGGATGCTCAGGGAGGTCTCCGTTTCGAATCAGGACATTGAGCGTCGGCTTTATGCGTTGGAGAATCCTGGTGAGGCGCAGAAACCGGGCTCGGACGGTGACGGGTCTCAGGCAGAGTCCCGCAAGCCGTCATCCAGCATTGATGGGCTGATAGGCCAGGCGATGCTCGACGGGCTTGGTGTCACTTTCTGCGACGAGCCTTCCAATGGCACGGACCTGGAAGCGACGATCAAACCACAACGGAATGAAATCGATGAGTTGGTCCAGAAGAAGCGACAGGGGTCCATTCGTGGTTGGGGCGACTACATCTTCGGCTCTACGGCAGCTAGTCGGAAGACGAGCAGGGCGAGCAGTGTGATGAGTGATGTTGGAGAAGCAGAAGAGCAGGATCCTGTGCCTCCCGTCATCCAGAGGTCGGGCTCACTTCGTAGGAAGCCGCTGGATGAGCAGTTATTCCTGCCCCCCGAGGAGAGGACCAACGGTGATGCTGCCAGCACTCACTCGCGCAGGTCATCCAGATCCATCGCTTCCTGGACGGTAAAGCTCTTCGCTGGAAATTCCCAGGCGGGCAAAGATGCCAATCGCACGGAGGCCAGTCCAAACAGGCCTCCGTCGATACGTCAGGAGAAGAGGAAAAGTACGCCAGTTCCCGCGTCGAACGTTTCTGCGGTAGCGGCACTGAAGCGTATCAACAGCGCCGCGAGTGTCCACACTGTGGCCGGCAAGTCCTCGACTGCAGGGGGTTCGGCGAGGACAAATGCTTCAGCCGGTCGAAGAAACCCGGCCGCGAGTATTTCCCAAGGCTCAACTTCCGATATGAAGGCGCAGGATAACTCGACCAACCTGGGGCCTGTGGAGATGGACGCAATCCTACCCATGGAGTCTCGTCCTCCTACGCTCAACTACACCTACAACAACTACCAGTCCGGAGATCTGCTTACGGATCGATTCGGATTCATCTACGACCAGCGCCGGAAGAAGAGACAGAGGGAGGCCAACCTCGTGAAGAACAGCTCTAAGCGGACAAGCATGGCCGAGACGATCAGCAGCTATCGAAGCGACCTATCTGAGGGAAATGACGATGGCTATGAGGACGACGATCAACCATTGGAGATGGGTGCGGGGTCTCAGCGTGTGCCGACGCCGGATTCCGAGTCCGGGGCTCCTGTGTTCAGAAGATGGCAGGATTATCTGAGAATTGCTACGAAACCGACGGAGCTTCTTTCTCACACTGCTTCCCCGGGACCAATCGTTGCGATTACAACCGGCGAGACAAAAAACCGCAGCACTTCTGTCGCTATTGACAAAGGCGGCTCCGTGTCAGTCAATTCCAGCCCGCAGCCTTCTGCGACTACATCGAGTGTGGTAGCTGATCATCCCGAGTTCGCGGGATCTAGCCCTAAAGATTCCGCGAATGCAAAGATCACGATTAGCGAGCAGGAGCCGGTTAAACTGCTGCTTGAGCAACTCACCGAGCTCCACGACTCCCTGCAGCGCGAGCGGACTACAAAATGGAACGAGTTCCTCCGCAAAGTGCGCGCGGAGCGCAGAAAGGAAGGGCAAGCCGCTGCAGCTACTGCGTCTGACCGCGTCAACATGTCACTTCACATGCCTGAGGCCTCGCTCGCGGACGGCGAGGTTGTCGGGATTGCAGGACTAGGGAACAAGGGGAAGGTCGGTCGTGCCAAATGGCGCGAATTCCGATCCCTTGTCCTAGGCGGCATCCCGGTCGCACTCCGCGCAAAGATCTGGTCCGAGTGTAGCGGTGCGTCTGCGATGCGTATCCCCGGCTACTACGACGACCTCGTCAAGGGCGTGGGCACGCACGACCCGGATCCATCCGTCATTGCCCAGATCGAGATGGACATCCACCGCACCCTGACGGATAACGTCTTCTTCCGCAGGGGTCCTGGCGTGGCGAAGCTGAAGGAGGTCCTCCTGGCGTACTCACGCCGCAACCCGGAGGTGGGCTACTGTCAGGGGATGAATCTCATCACCGCCTCGCTGCTCTTGATTATGCCGACGGCAGAGGATGCCTTCTGGATCCTGGCCTCGATGATCGAAAATATTCTGCCACAGCACTACTACGATCATGGGCTGCTCGCGTCGCGGGCGGATCAACGCGTGCTGCGGCAGTACATTGCGGAAGTGCTTCCAAAAATTTCGGCACATCTGGATAATCTGGGAATCGAGCTTGAGGCCCTCACGTTCCAGTGGTTCCTGTCCGTGTTCACGGACTGTCTCTCTGCGGAAGCGCTGTACCGCGTGTGGGACGTTGTGCTCTGTCTCAACGTCACTAGCACCGTCAATACTGGACCCAGCGGCGCGAGCTCCATCTCCGACGCTTCTTCTGTAAACACAAACTCAACTTCTGCCAAGAAACATGAGGAAGAAACCTCCGGCAGCGGCAGCACCTTCCTCTTCCAAGTCGCCCTCGCCCTGCTCAAGCTGAATGAGCACCAGCTGCTGACGACGTGCTCCACGCCCGCCGCGCTGTACACGTACATCAACCACCAGATGACCAACCATGCCATCAGCATTGACGGGTTGATTCAGGCGTCCGAGGCCTTGAGGAATGTCGTCCGCAGGGAGGATGTTGTTGCAAGGAGGGCGGAGGCGTTGAGGGAGATGAGGGGCGGTTATGATCAAGACCGCGGACAGGCCGGAAGCTGCTAAGGGTTGCAGTCAGTCGAATGGTGCTGTACTCACTCCTTTTTCCACCCTTTCATTTGTCATCTCGGTCTTGTGAGAGTGTGCGGATTTCTATTGTATCTTTTTGGGAGGGTCATCATGGTTGTTTATGGAGGGATCGGATTCTTCGTTTTCGGGAATGCATGCATACAGCTTGTCTTTTTGTCTTTGAACTCTCGCATCATCAAGTTGAGATACCCACTCCTTCGGATAGATTTTTTTTTGACTTCTCGTCCTCGTCCTTTCCTTTCTTGTACTTGGGGTTAGATAGCGTAATTGATTAATTCGTCTGTCGAGTGTTCTTTCGTAGTTTGTTTTAAGTGGACATCTTGTTACATGCATTGTCAAAACCAAAATACTGCTGACCGTACTATTTGGAATATGATAGTACCTAAGTCTCAATTGCTAGATCGATACTACTTCCTCGCACCATTCCAATTCGGCTGCACACCTTCCTCTTCTTCCGTCATAGGCACCACAACCCCATTCTGAATATTCCTGGGAACCAAACCAAGAAAACAACCATGACCGCCCTGCACGACAAACGAAGAAATCGATTATCTCTAGTATTACGCTGACTAAGGCCACGCCAACGAGCCCCGGAGCTTCCGATGCCCTATGAACTGATCTGCTCAGGTAGAGGGAATCTCCCAATGGTGCTTAACTCTATTATTGGAAATTTCTTTACCAATTCGGAACCGGGTACTATTTCTTCAACTCCATTTCACTCGGTGAATATGGAGTATATCTGTCGGGCTAGGCAAGCAGTGATAGCCACAATTTAGGTAAGCGAGCTGCATGGTAGTAGTACCTACTTGCGTAGGTAGGTATGAATCGGCAACATCATCGGCAGGACTGAAAAATGGGATGGTAAGGAAATAGAGGCAATGTATATGATATAAATGGCCGGCTGGCCCAATGGTAAGGCGCTTGACTACGGATCAAGAGATTGCAGGTTCGAGTCCTGCGTCGGTCAACGCGGGCCGCCCTTGGCGGATCCTTTTTTGCTTTTTGGAAATTTGCTTGCTTGTGTCTGTTAATATTTTCTGTACTGGGGTTTTTGTAAGAACCACCTACCTAGGTTGCTAGTGATATGTATAAAGAAAGAAAGGATATTAGTAAATGAATGGATGGTTGGGAAGATCCCGATCGATGAATGGATCTTCAACGGTTTCTCTTCACTAAAAATGTCGGGTATGTGAGTCTACTATCCGTTCCACCCACTTATCTATCCGTTGATCATTATCCTAAGGATGGTATTTTATGCGAATATGATTATATCTTCATATCTTTTGTTGAACAGTATACATATCAATAGCTACATTCCTCCTGTACAAAGAATTTAGCAACTTCTTGTCGGGCTATGCACTATCATACAGCAGCACACTTACAAGAACGCATCGGAAGTGAATCTGCCTAAGGTAGACGGCTGCAATCTGCGGCCTGCGCTATTTCTCAACTACCCACCTCCCCACCTTTCAAGATTCGTGCCTAGAGAGAAGAAGTCTATATAATGGTGCCATTTCCTTTTCTCCCTTCGACTATCTACTATATTTACTACAGCCCGTCGTCCACCAGCTCTAGTTTAGCCAACTTTCACTGCGCTGTTGTTATCGATGAATATTTCCGGGACAGACAATAAGGAATAGTGAATTCTATCCATGCTTCTTCTGTCTACTTTGGCCGCTTGAGATACTGCTTCCTTCTTTTCTTTCTATTGGTGTACCCAATAGTGGCAATTGCAGATTATTTATTTAGATCTTGATATCCAGTCAAATCCGCCTGTTGGTCACTACAATCCCGAAATTCAATGGCTCACAGAGGCGCCTTTGATCTCCATGAGGACAGGGATCCCGCCAAGGTTCATCATATTCACCCATTGGTGCCTGGTTGAGATGTTTCTTGACGCCCTCAGCGTCAACTACGTCTCCATACGGAGCAACGTGAGCCCAGAAGCGCGCACTCGGGCGTGCGACTACTTCACATCTGCCGAGAACCGCTGTCAAGTCAAGCCCTCGTGACGAACTTTTAACTGCGGCAGCATCGGTCTGAACCTGCACGACCATTGCTCGAGGGTAGTTGTCATGGAGCCGGCGTTAAACTTTTAAACACCCTGTTCCAGGCGATAGGGAGAGAATCCACCGACTTGGCCAGATGGAGCGCTCCCCCAAATCGGTCTGGATTTTAGACGCCATCAATTCCTTTTGAGGCAAATTTGTCCACTGAAGGCTGTCTGGTCCTGGTTGCAATCTGTTGGCGTGTACACATTTAACGCGAGAGTTGGCTGCATGATTGCTGTCGACGGCGATCAAACGTGTGAAGTCAGCTGTGGCTTTCAGCCTTCGCTCCGGGGACACACGCGTCGTGCGCACCCTGGTGCTGGTATATCTCGATCTTTGGTCCTATGGACAAGGCCAGGCATTGTCAAACATTTCTGACGCGGAACAAATTGCTGGACAGAAGTATGTCCAGAATATATGCCGACCGAAAACATGTTGAGATACTGACTGAAGTAGCGCCTCGAAACGTTTCCCGCCGCGGTTATTCCAACCTCTCTAACTCGTGACCAACTCTTGGAGCGAATTGAGGCCAGGAAGGGCGACCGTTCAGGCGCCTGCGATTACCATGAAGTGATCTCCAAGTCTGCTGTTAGCACCCATGTACAATCCCCCTCAGAGAACTGGACCTTACGATATGGAGAGCCTCAGCGATCTCATGAACATCCTTCGGCTGAGCGAACCCGGTCCCTGTCACCTTCATGTGGTGTCCTACGACGGCAGCACTGAGGCAAATATGCAAGTTGATGAGCCAGGACCTAGCGGTGGAAATCAAGAACAATCAGAGGTAGACAGAGATGAGTTCCTAGCTCAAATCTCTGATTGGGAGGAATTTGTCCCAAATCCTTTCGTAAGCGATAACAATAACGACAACAACAGCAATGACCGCTCCAAATCTTCTGGTGATGCTCCTTCCGAACCAAGCAATCTTCTCACTAAGGGCTGGAAACGCGCTAACTTCACGAACCTGTGAAAGTTGGTCAAAATCAATAATTCTTCTTTTATCTTCCTTCTTATTTCTATTTACTCCCTTCCTTTTCCTATAGTCTCCTACTCCCTCCAATATCCAACATACAATGCTCCATTTCAATGAATGGTTTTCGCTGATATCTGATTCTATGTTTTTCAACCGTGTGCTAGCTGCCCTTCGCCTTGTCTCGGAGCCTCGAATATACGAACGTGAAAATCAGTATCTCGTCATTTGCGAGCTGTGATTATCGAGAATTGCCCGTTCAGACTTTTAGGCATTCACTATTATAATAACCTTTCCAAGCCTCGATGACCAAACTATGCGCGTACTTAAGTGAATGGATGGGAAGATGAAGCGGAGCTAAAGTAATTAACTGGCAGGGAAATTTTATAGTTAGGTGAATCTTCCCCCGCCCGCTCGTCTCTTCCCCTTCTCTCTACTCGTTCTGATAGCTTTGAGATCTGCATATATTCTGCCGCGACGTCCAGGTTTTTATTGATAGAATCCCGGCGACTAACATTCTTCGACTCTTTGTGCTCTCTCGGTGGCAGATTTTGAAGCATCTAATACCGAATACCACGCAGGGGCCTCCGGCGCAAGGGAGATGGAATTGTCTGCTTGAATCTCCATTCTTTTTGCCTTCGAGGAGCAGCCCCCTAGAATGGGCACACATGGAACTGACTAACATGGAAAAGGGACCTACTCCGAGAAGTTAAAGTAGAATGTGGGATGGACCAAAACAGCCTTTCACATTTGAACAGATGAAGAAGATATTTCTTCTCTTACCCTCTGCTCTTGGCCACAGAGACGCTAACCAATGCTCCCAGGCTGATAGACCTAGACCTTGACTACTCCTGTCCTCTCCGTCAACCTGCAAGTAGTTTTATTGTCCTTCTCTCTGCTCTCAGCTGCAGCAATACTGATCTTTGCAGAGACACACAATGAACCTTCATCTGTCAATCAAGATAGGCACTGTGAGCATCCTGAGCACTGTTTGATTCTTAGCCAAGATGCTCACAGTGGTCCTCAACAGCATGGCCACCAACAATATGGAGATCAGCAGCTTCAGTGTTCTCTATAACAATAGGCTACTGGATGCAGCAGCTCTTCGGCAGTCCTTTAAGACTCTATTTCTGGGCCCAATCAATTGGGCAACGCTGGAAATTAGATGCAGCATAAGTTGTCTGGCTTATTAAGAATTCCTGCAAAATGCTAACACTGGCAAAAAAAAGCAAGCCAATACAGATGAGGCAATGCTGAGAGGGGAGGTTTCTGGTAGTGGTAATTCATAATACTATGGTTGCAGCAAATGCACTCATGTTGATATATATATGTATATACATATAGGGTGTGTTTACTACCTTTAGCTGTGTGTTTCTTGTTCTTTTTTTTCTTGTTGAAAAAAAAGGTCATGTATGTAGTTAGTTGATATTTGACCAATATAAATTGGTATTTGGTCATCTTCTTCAGTCACACAGCGGGTCTGTATTTTCCTATACCTGGTTGTATATACTTCCCATGCATCTCGATAGATGATCTTGACAACCAACACCCATTCATTACATCACATCTGAGAGCATGTGGATATGAATTGCTCAACAAGCACCATCATAGCCTAGAACGCGCATCATTCTCAAGGCAAAACTTCAAAGACTTTGGACCAAGCCACACAAGGTTCTTTCCATATTCTAAGTTATTGAACTTTACACCCAGTTGCCCTATCACCACCAACCCTTGTTCCTCAGATCCACAGAGAGCTAATACCGATCAAGTTCTTGACCAGATAGATCGAGTGTTACAAGCAAGGATTCACAGAGTTACAGCTACAACAGCAGTAACACAGAAAGATAACTGAACCAGCCATAGGGTAAGTCTGTTCTCTCCATAGTTGACTGGACGCTAATACTGCGAATGACCAGCTTGGCACAATTGGAAGAAATTTAATAACCCCGGCACCCGAGAATCTGTACCCAGCAGAGTACTTGCGTGGCTTGTTCCTAGTCTACAGCTCAGATCAGCAGAGATCTATCTGCCCTGCTAATATTGTCTAACAAGATAGACTAGGAAACGATGAACAGATTCAAGCTTATTATTATATACTTATTATATACTGGGATCTGAAGGGCAAAGACCATCTATTAACAAGCACTAAGCTATCAGATGCCTGGGTATATATATATATATATATTCGTCGTCAAGAATCTTATAAAGGGAGTTCACAGAGCCAAGTGGCCCTACAACTCCCAGCACAATAGCAGCATCAGAAAGAATCACATTCTCTGCAGACCGACAATTTAGAGCAAGCACAAAGGTATATTCCACTATTCTGTGTACCAAATTACTATGGAGGCAAATCCGCATATTTTGTCTGTTAGCTTGATACTAATACCAAGGACAGATGAAGCAACAGTTTTCTGTACGGATGGTATTCAGTACCGCTAATCGCTCACTTACCTCATACTGCTCGCCTAGTGATGGCTCTATACGGAGTAACCTAGAAGTATCCAAGCTTTCTTGCTTGGGTTGCTCTGCTTTATTTCAGCTTTCAATGCAGTCTCTGGCACGCGTTTCGTTACTATGGGCGCAACATACATCACCTTACCTATCATGATATATAAATATAAATGCCCTGGCCTTTTGGTCGACTCCCAGAGCAAACGGATTCCATACCTTACTCACACGGTGTCCTTATATCTATGTCTGTCTTGCCAAGGGCAGTTAGTTTCTCTTCCTTTTCTTCCGCAGAAGAAAGAGACTTTTCGGACATGGTTTTCCGGCAACGTTGCAGATGAAATCTCACAAATGAAATAGATTCAATTGACCTTCGCAATGGCCTTTATAATCTGGGATGGCAGTGTTGATCCCATCCCATCAGCACCTCCTCATTGATTTGGCTTCATCTATCCATTGACATGATGATCTCCCCAACATGACCAAGGCAGCATTTACGAACGCAACCATCCAACCCACAACCGGACAGAGGAGACAGAGGTACAGCTCCCGCAACAGGATCCGCGGTACCGGACCGCAATATCCTGAACACAACCCTTTTCTTCAAGAAGATTTCTAAACACTAAGCACTCACGCGAAGATAACCATTGTAGGTGGGATGGGATGCTTTTTCAATCAAACTCGGTCGTGTTTTATCCTTCGTGCATCCCGGGTAACGTATGTACAATCGTCTCTCGTGTACGCTTGATGTTGAATTTCATCAGCGCCATTCAAGGTCCTTCTTTGTTTAGTGCACGGTAGGCTTTTGGACCCGTTTACAATCTCATTGTACAATACTTATCTAACGACTTTATAGTGGAGCGGCTGGTCGAACCTGTCCTTGCCACTTCAGACAGCCAACAAGTGCCATCGACTAAGGAAGAAAGAAACTCGGATCCTCGCAGCCATAGAATAGAGGCAGGGAGCTGCCACAAGCACCGCTGTAGGACCATTTTAGAGAAGCAAGGCAAAGACAAATCGGAAAGGAAGTAGAGCCCCTTCGAGCTTGGCCAAGTTCAACGATTCGCTTCCTGCCGGAAGCATGCTTCATCCGCCTCCTTCCAGCAGAATACGATTTCTACGATTTCTTTTTTTCTTTTTTTTTTCCTCGGTGATACAGCCCAGAGAATCCTCAGAACCAGATAGGAGGGAGATAGTATCTACAACCTGCAAGTACCTACAAGGTAAAGGTCAGTACGTTTGTTGACCGATCACTTCAAAAAGGCAAGCGACAACAGCACGATGACAGCCACTCGATAGTTCACACGATGCAGATGATTGCGGCCTTTATCTTTTGCAGCAAACCACAAGGCACCACCCGCCTGCAGTTTATATGGGGGAGCTCAAAACGCCATTGTCCAACAACGCAATGCCAACTTCGGTAGGTAGCTATACATGCATTGAGCGACACGCACAAGGCTGGCAGTGCACCAGCAAAAGTGTCAGCATCATACTGTGGGACGAGTACCCAGATATCATTAGAACCAATCTGCCGCCGCAGAACAAAAAAGCACTGGACGAAGACGACAACTATAAAGATGATCCATCTGCCGACCCCAGCAACTACCCTACCAAGAAGGCTTTCATCATGATGTATATCTCCACCACATCAACCGCTGGCAAGGGTAAGGGTTGAACGCCCTACGTTTTCTTCACTCAATCGCCGCCCACGCAAGCAGCCACAAACTGCACACAGCAGTTCCTTACATCCAGGTTTATCAATTTACCTATTCAATCCATTCGACCTACAGATAAGTCATGGAGAAGAAATGTAGCCGGACATCCGAGGTTCAAAAATCAAGGGGGAGAGAGTGAATTCAGAGATAGAACTAAGATTTTTCATTTATAATATCTATCCACCTAAGGGAACAAACCAACCTGTTAGACTGCTACAGTTGGGCTATAGTTCCTACAAGTATTTAAATACCTACAGTAGGGTTCTTACAGAAATCGGGATCAGGAATGAAGTAGAATATTATTATTA
>NW_027192530.1:2870931-2897922 GCF_041956765.1 Thermoascus crustaceus | reverse complement strand
TGGTCCCCTTCCATGGTGATGAAGTAGAATAGAATCAATAGACCAACCAACCTTCGTCAAACGAAGGACCTTAGACCACGACGTAAAATAAACTACCAACCAGACTAACTCAATGGGAATCAATCAGATACCTAAGACAGGACTAAAAAAAAAGGACTACAACAAGACTAAATACAGCTAGAATAGACAAAGATCCTGGAAAAACGAGACTACAATTCGATACACTTGATATAAAAAGACACTGACACTGTTATCCGCCGCCCGGCCATCGATTCAATCGGCAGTCCGGGTCGGCGTTTCACTTCGATTTCAGTTCGGTTCAGTCGGGAGAGACAGACAAAAGAAAGACTGACAGCGTGCAGACAGATGATAAGATACATAGGAAACATAGACAGGATGTCTGGTCTACATGCGGAGACTGCTCGCACCCTCCCACGTGCGATTGCACCAGACACGCGCGTAAGCGGGTGTGGCCGGCTCGGGTCGGATGACCGTCACAGAAGACAGAAAAAAAAAACTAGACAGAAAGACAATCCGACCTCCAAGAGAGAAAGAGAAGATATCCCAAGACTTCCGTTGAAGGGAATCAAGAAGAGGGGAAGAGAAGCCAAAAAACGAACCATGGGGGAATATGACAAAGATAGATATAACTTTCAAAAAAAAAAAAAAAAAACAAAATCCCAAAGACAGCGCCGTTTGATATATTGCAACTGGCCCATTCTTCTATTTTCTGCAAACAGCAGCAGCAGGTATCGATCGTGCATGTCATCGGAGCCGAGGGCATGGTCACTTCTTTTGCTTTCAAATGATCAACGCAATGTTTCATTCTTCTGTCAGCCTACGCAACAACGCGGGTGGTGCTCGGCCGCATCAGATCCTGGCTGGCCTGCTTCGACACCGTGCCCGTCTCCGTCTGGTCGTCAACACCGTCGGTCTCGTGGACGTGCTCGTCATCATCCTCGACGATCTTGGTCGGGATCTCACCCGGGCCGTACTGCTGGCTCGACCTCTCCGGGATGGTCGAGCTGCTGACCATCGACATCGACGTGCTGGACCGGTTGTGAACCAGATCCGGGGTCGGCGGGACGCTCGAGGCGCGGTGGTCCGCGTTCAGGTAGCTGGTGTCACCGTCGCCCATCTCGCTACCCTCGCGGACGGAGGACTGGTCGTGGCCATCACGGGAGGGAGCCCGGCCCTCGTCGTCAATGTCCCCGCCATCCTGTTCAGCATCCTGGGCCATGTGCAGACCTTCGACAGCAGCAGCGCACTGCTCGCTGATATTGCGGATGATGTCTGCGATCGCATCGGTCTTGTCTCTCAGGTAGCGATCTGCGACGTCAGACATACTGAGCCTAGTGGCGCGCTTGCTTGGTTTACCATGGATGTTCCGCAGGTGC
The DNA here is from genome assembly GCF_041956765.1 of Thermoascus crustaceus. Taxonomy (NCBI): domain Eukaryota; kingdom Fungi; phylum Ascomycota; class Eurotiomycetes; order Eurotiales; family Thermoascaceae; genus Thermoascus; species Thermoascus crustaceus. Next base: position 2,896,525 of record NW_027192530.1, on the reverse strand, counting down.
CTCTCCATATCAGGGCGCGCGGTGCCACTGCCCTCACGTCTGCGGCCGCTGGTCTCCATGCGGGAGCTCGACTTGGACGATGAAGCAGTGGCCCTGCTCTCGGTGCGATCGCGGCCCTTGCTCGCAGTGCGGTCGCGGCTGCTGTCTTCTCCTCCTCCTCCTCCTCCTTCTTCCTCCTCCTCCTCCTCCTCCTCCTGCTGCTGCTCTTCGGGGGCATCTTCGAAGCCCTGCTCGATGTAGTCGGCGAGCTCCGGAGCGTTGCCGAGGGAGCGGATCAAGTGCTCCATGTGGTGAGCCTGGCCGTTGATCAGGCTGTTGAGGTGCACCACCACACGCTGAGCCTCGTCACGCTGGCGGCAGAGCGTGGCGTTGGTGTGCTGCAGAGCGGCCAGCTCCTTCTGGTTGCGCTTCCTCTCGCGCTCCAGCTCCTCTGCGATCTCCTGCTGCAGCACCAGAGCCTCGAGGGCATCGTCACGCTGCTTCTCGGTGCCAGAGAGACGGAGGGTGAGACGGGCCGCATCATCCTTCTGCTGGTCAATAAGCGCGGCGAGACGACGGTTCTCACGCTTGTGGTTCTCAATCTTGACCTTGAGCTCCGAAGTCTCCTTCGTGAGCTGCTCGGCGAACGTCTGGAACTTGAGGAACTGCATGGGGAGTTAGCCAGCCGTTTACAGTCTATTATCATATACGCGAGACCAACCTGCTGCTTCCAGGTCTCCAACTCCTCGACCAGGAAGTTGTTGCGCTTGGTGACCTTGGACAGCTCCGTGTCCATTCGGCCCTTGAGGTTGATAAAGTCCTGCCAAGCCTCCATGGCATCCCGGGAGTACTGGTTGCGCTCACGGACAATCTCGTTCAGATGTCTCATGGAGACCTTGGTCATGAGCGGCTTCTTCACGGAGCCACCGAAGAGCGCCTTCACGCCCGTGTTGCGTCCCTGTTGGATAACAGTTAGCCAAACGCCGCCCCTACGATGTGTAGCAAGAGGCAACTCACCAATTTCTCACACACATGGTCCATGACGCTCATGACGCCGTCCTGGTTCCACCATGGCGGGTCCTGGATGCTCTCCACCTCGCCCCTCATGACGATGATCTGGCCGGCCGGGATCAGCTTGCCACCGCCGTAGGCGGAGCGCAGGTGCTGAGGAACCCCGGTGGGGGTCACATCGCCGTTCAGCGCCTGGGTCAGACGGTTGATCATCTTGGTCCTCTGGCCCGGCGTGAGGATGTTCGGAGGGCTCGAGGTGAGAACGAAGTTGCGGTCGAGGTCGACCACCAGAGCATCCGATGGCGCCGTGAACAGCGAGCGGCACTCGGCCGTGACACCCAGAATGTACGGGCCCGGCTCCTGCACGAGGTCCTTGGCATGACGGGCGTGCACGACCGGGACGTAGAGACCGCTCCATTCGTACACACGCACACAGAACCGGATCGTCTCCGCGGCCACCGTCAGCATCGCGGGGTAGTGGCTGACGAAGATGATCCGGCGCGTCGGGGAGACCGCCGCCTCGATCACCCCCACGATGTTGGGGATCGACAGACAGGTGAAGAGCGGCCACATGGCGAAGTTCTGGAAGCCGGTCGGGGAGGACGGGAACTGGTAGCACAGCGCATAGTCCTTCATGTCGATCCGGACCAGATCGTTCAGGCGAGGGGCCGGGAAGCTGAGAATGCGAGACACCTCCTCCGCGTGGAACAGGTTGGTGGCCTTGTTCCAGTGGATCCACATGCCCCGGAGGTAGTCACCCAGCAGGTCGTAGAGAGGGTACCGCGAGAGGAAGCTGAGACAGTACGGGATCCAGTAGGTCTCGTCGGGGTTGTCGTAGAAATCGGGTTCCGTCTTCTTGCGCAGCTCGCGGATGGTCTCTGCGCGCTTCTCGTCCGCGCGGGACCACACGCGCAGAGCGATACCGTACAGCGTGTGCGACGAGTCCTGCTGCAGGACGAAGGCGTGGTGCACACAGTGCGGCTGGGTCTTGCCGGTGCAGATCTCGACGTCGTGGGGGAAGCATGCCTGGAGTCCGTTAGCCCGAATGCCCGGGATCATGTCGATCCATCTGGGGGGGGGAATTCATTCTACTTACCCGCATGGCGGAATGCAAGGCTTTGGCAATCTCATTGTCCTGCTCCAACCGCGGACTGCTTCCCAGGATCTCGGGCAGCCAGAACTGGCCCACGGCGCCCTTCATGTGGGCGATCTTGCCCTGGGGGGGCGGCGGGGCCTTCACCCACTGGGAGGGCTCGCGGCCGACACCGCAGACCATGTAGGCATGGGTGAGGGTCTTGGGCGTCCGCTGTGGCTGGGGCTTCTGGTTGAGCGACGACGGGATGGGCTGCGTGATGCGGGAGTGCAGCGACGAGGTGCGACTGGGGATGACGAGCGAGGCATCCTGATCCCGGGTCGCTGGACGGTCGCTGGTTCTCGGGCGGACAAAGGACGAGGCGTCTTTCAGTGACGGTCCCATCTTGACGGATGGATATGACGTCGATCAGAAAATATGGCTCGGTTATATCATGTATATATCTTTCTTCTTTCTTGAAACGCTGGATGTGCAGCACCCGGGATATGATCAGAGGAGAGTGAACGATCCGGTCGACAAGAAAAGACGAGTCAGAAACACAAAGAGACTGACTGCCAGCGATAAGGGAAAAAGGGGGACGACGAGCAAAAGGAGCGGGCGCGTGGAACTATGACAGCCAGCGCAATTGAACAGAGAACATCTCCCGGACGAGATGTTCAACGCCGCGGCAGAGAAGAAGAAGACTCGCAAGAGACCTCTTCACCTCTTCTCACCGATGGGGCGGAGGAAGCAGAGAAGGGAAAAGAGCGTGGGAGGAGGGATGTGAAAAGAGAAAGGGCCGGCAGAGAGGAGGTTTGGGGGGGGGGGCAGATGACGATGGACCGAGCACGCTCCTGAAGCTAGTTGGACGAACAGAGCAGAACAAGCTCCCGCGTCCCCAGGAGAGCGTCGGCGCCGCGCGTGGCCTGCGACGCCGGTCTGGGTTTGCACGCGAGGCCGGCCGCCACGAGCCGGGAGACGCTGCAAGGGATCTCGATGATGCCAGTCAGTGGAAAGGAGTTCAGACGGCTCAGGATGGAGTGTTGTGTCGGTATGCAGGATGCAGTCTGTCGAAAGACTGTATGTAGTACGACTAGGGCTACGGAGACGCCGTCCCGCCCGAACTCTCGTCCACGGTTCCTGCAGCAGCTCCACGCTCTACCACGTCTACTGTGTACACGGCAGCACATCGAGATATCGATGTATCGAACCCTTCAAACAGTCGATAACAGGATCCTCAGGGCTGCAGGAAGGCCGTTTGGATGGGTCCCTCAGGGGTACCGGCTCTCCCTCTCCTGGCGCACGGTTCGTATCTCTATCAGGAACCCGATGATCTGCTGTCAGTGGTGATGATAATAATAATAATGATAATAATAATAATAATGCTATTATTATCCGCCTACGCAGTAGTCGAGTTGACATCCGAGCGACCGCTGGAGGACCTGCCCACCACCCTCTCTGTACAAACGCACAGCTGTCCTGCTCTGTTTGTCCTGCAGTGCAGCCTTCCTGGGATGCGTTCGTCTCCCGGCAGCCGTCGGAGATCCACCAAAAAAAAAAGTCTATCACAACAAACTTCAGAGTTGACAAAAAACAGGACGACAGGTGAAGTTTATCGTCCCACATGGGATCCTTCTTCGACTCCAGTTCTGGAATGCGAGAGTTTCAGGCCATCACGCATGAGCTGCATCGTCAAGAGCCAGACCCCTGGGCTCCTGCCAAACGCAGCCGGTCACAGACAGCGCGCTGCTCCCAGCGCTGGCGATCAGCGTCGCTCTCTTTCCCTCCCTGAACCTGAACGGTTCGCCGGACCACCGAACCATGGCAAAAAGCGGTGGGGTCCGTGCCGCACGTACCAGCGTTCTAGCAACGCACCCCTGACGCTAGCCAGGGGTCGCTGCGTTTGGGTCAGGTACGGCTCCTGTGTCCTTGTTTGCAGACCGAGACAGAGAATGGTCTTGGAGAAAATCGTATTCTTAGAACAGCGCCTTGTTTGTGAACTATGGGCTCTCGACCACAGCAGTGGTGTGGCAGGATACCTGTACGGACGGTCGAGGCACCCGGGACTCCACTGGACCATAGACAAGCTGTCCGTGATCCGGACAGGACCCTCGATTCTACTTGCGTCGGACATGCAGCTCGAGGGAGAGAGTGAAGCCTTCCTCTCCCACTCTTGCGCCTTTGCGCCGGCTCTTGGCACGCAAGACGCTGCAGGTGAGTCGCTCCCGGATACTTGGCGTGGCGAATCCTCCGCAGGAAGTGGTCCATCTCTGTACAGGTACAGAGAGTTACTTGCTGCTACTGCACTGCACAGCTCGACATCGCCGTCTCCACCGATGTACATGTACTCTGCATACATGTACAGTGCTCTCCAGCTGCCCAGTCTGCGAGTTTCAGCTGCATCTCCCTGCTCTCCATCATCACCATCCCGACCACGGATTGGGAAGACAAGCTCGAGATCCCCATCGCGATAAAGATGAAACAAATCACTCCACTCCTGATTTTCAGGCACAGCCGCACAGTCCCGGAGTTCACGTTCCCTTCGCAGCGGTATCTCATCCATCTGCCCCGCCCGCACAGCGGCTTAAGGTTCGCGCTTAAGCCCGCCTGAGCTTTGTTGAGCCCCTCGGCCGTCTCTGCCTGCCGTCTCTGCTGCTCGTCGAGTTCCCTTCGACTGGACTAAGTTGTGAGGGAACGACGTTCCTGGCATCGAAGTTGAGACATACGTCGCAGTACACATGTGCATACATATCAGACAAGCACAGACAGAGGGGTTCGAGGCGGTGAGCATCGCGCCAAGACACAAGATCTTTGCACCTTGCTTGCTGCCCTGCCAGGCTGCTCTGCTCCAGAGACGCGAAACGCGGGTCCGGCGGGACGCGATCCATTTTCTCGTTACTAACAAATACTACGTAGTATATGGGAACAAGCTTCTTCTGAACTTCTGCTCCTGAAAAAAGCTCGAATCTTGGATTATTGACTTTTTTTTTTTTGTTTCCAAATTCTTTTCCACATGGCATGCTGTTCGGAAAAAAAAAAAAAAAAAAAGAAGATATGTGTAACGAATGACGAATGGGAGGAGAGGAGGGGAACATACCCCACAGAACGATAACGTTAGATGGATGGCATGGCACTGACCTCACTGACAAAAACCAACCCGACCCGATGATCCTCATACAGTATACATACCTAATATAGTAAGTGCCTAACAATCTTAACATCTAACAGATTCCTAACTACCTACCTAGGTAGGTAGTTAAGTACTTTAGCCTCTTAGGTTCAGGCTCTGCAGAGATGCAGCATGTACACAGTAGTACCAATCATGACAAATTACCCGGGTTTGCCCTTCAGTTTTCCTCTTACGCTCCCTTTCTCTTGGATCTCCATGTGTCGAAAGACTGCCGATCGATTGGCCTGCGTTGAATCGGATCAGATCGGACTGGATCTGATCTCACTTTCTTTTCCCTTTTCAAACACCACTCATTCAAATCCACTATTCCCCTCCCCTCCCCTCCCCTCCCCTCCCTTCCATCCTAGTTCCTCTGTAATCCTCCGAGAATCGCTAATCTCTTGGGTGGAGGTACAATACAGTAGCTCTACTTCTCCGCATCTTGGCTGCTAACATGTACATAGATGTATGCATAAAATACAAATCAGGGTAATAGTACCTGTCGCGTTAGGCTGTCTAGGCTGTCTAGCCTGCCTACCCACCTACCGACCGGCCACATACAGTAATAAGAGTAATAAGGGTCTACCTTTTTTTTGAAGTCAGAAGTCAGAAACAAGTCAGAGCGTATGTAACTTCATACGTCATACAAAATACCTTATCTTCATCATCCTCATCGACTAATCGACTGATCAATTGACCGGTGTACGGTACTGGGTTTGCGTATGTGTATCCATGCGTAGGTGGGGTTCAGGTTCGGTTTGGAGGGTTCTGTTCGTATATATATATATATATATATATAACTATATATACCTACCTACCCGCCTAATGTATATATATAAGGTCCCGAGCACGGACGATTTGGAAAGGATCACATCAGATTGGGAGTGATTGTATATACTGAAAAACAGTACAGTGGTATCTTTCAGCATTCTCTTCTCTCTGTCCAAGTCACCTACCTCGTCGCTTTCACTATACTGCAATCTGAACCGGGCCTGCTTTGTCTACCGTCTGTGGCATATCATAGGTAGTGTCTTGTTACCTACTCTCCAGTAGCTTCAAAGTCACATGGGTGTAGAATACCTAGCAATCTGCCAAAAGATACCTATGATATAGTAGTGTATGGAACCAGAATCCTATGTCATTTTTGGATGGGCCGTGTGATTTAATTGAACTGCCACTCTTCTAAAAATTATAGGAGAAGCCAGGTTATAGATGAATGAGTATCCGTCAAAGCTGCTTCGGCTGCACATGAAACGCTAAGGGTACTTCCAGGCTGCCAGCCTGCCACATACCATCTAGCAAATCACAACCTGGACCATCCTATTGGAGGGCGACAAGGCTGTAACATGGCTAATGCAGTCGAATGGTGCCATGCACACATGAAATCGTGTTTACGCATGAAGCTGCTGGTGGCCTGAGACTGGGCCTCACAGTTCAGCCGCAATGTTTGTCCTTAGGCCAATCATACCCATGCCCACCATGGGATCGGCGATTAGTTTTTCACAGCACAGACTTTTGTAATGATGAATGCGCCAGGGAGATTGCCAGCTTTTCAACCGGCTGTGTCCTCATTTGGCTCTGGCTGTGGGGTCCTCTGGAGACGACAGCTTCAAGTGTCAGTGATTTCTCTCTCACTGTCTTTTTGGCTCATTGCTGGACTCTGATGGAGGCCCGATACCCATCATATACCTTCCAACTAGTATACCTTCCAACCAGTGGGATGAGCAATCGGAGCTCAGCGATCGCCCTCAACTGCAGATGACTGAAAACGCGACCGTGGAAAGCCGCGAGTCCGCCGAGAATGAAAGCAAAACGAATCTACAGGCGGAGTCACCGTCGAATGCTGCGGAGACACGGCATACGTCCCGAAATTGGTTCAACTTCGCAGGGTCATGGGGGTGGGAAATCGGGAGCGCCGCATTGAGTGTTGCGGCCTTGGTCCTCCTCATGCTATTTCTGACGTACCTGCAGGGAACGGCCTACGCGAGCTGGGCATACCGAATCTCACCCAACGCCGTCATATCTATCATGGTGATCGTCGGGAAAGCAGCCGTGTTGGTCTGTCTCGGTGACGAACTGCCTCAGTCGGCTCAAGTGGAATCAGTACCGGGTGCGGAGGCCACTGTACAACCTGCAGGCCTTCGATCAAGCCAGCCGTGGAATCTTCGGGTCTTTGGAGATGCTCTGGGGCGTGACGCCCAGCATCGCAACCGCTGGTGCGATCATCGTGATCCTGTCCATTGCAATTGACCCATTTGCACAGCAGCTTCTGATGTTTCCCCCCTCGAGTCGTTGCGGCGCCAAATGAGACTGCATGGGTGCAAAAGACACAGATCTACTTCCCCTACTGGGGAGATCCGGTCGGAGCAAACCATATTTCACAGCGAGGCACTGCTAGAAAACCAGCCGGATCTGTCAATGCAAATCATGAGCAGCCTCTTTCAGGCCAACACCCCCCTCCCCCCCCTTCGAACCGGTTTGCTCGACAGGGAATTGCGACTATCCAGATTTTGTGAGCCTTGGCCTTGGCTTCTGTAGCCGATGTCAAGATGTCGCGGGTTAGACCCGATAGAACCGTGAGGCTTATTCGTCCAACTCCGGTTCGCCCATGGCCGATGATAATAATGATCCGACCAAATAACGGCAGTCAGTACCTACTGAATAGGTACTCTTATCTTCTCGAACGGAAGAATGAAGATTACATGATGAGTTGAACGAAACTAAAAGGGTCAGTCAATGGTTCATTCCTACTATAGCTGACTCATGAAAAGGACCTAGGATTCCATCGGGCCGCCCGAGAGGGGGAGGAAACCCCTTTTTAAGCAAAATATGTACTGTACATGCATTAGGTATCTAGGGCTGCGCCCTTCCTACGTACTTATCTCACCGAATCCGAATCCACAGAACCAAAAGGAAAGGGCTGACCGGCTCGCTGAGTACCTAACCAACCCAACATATAAACTTCTTAGGTACCTGACACCTGACACCGAACAGCCACTGTTGTCATGTCATCTATTATCACGTGGAAACCCGATTATCGGGGAAGGTTTTCACGTATGGTAAAGCAGTGGTGATCGTGATCTGGTCTAATGTATTATTTATTATCGTAGCTCGAATCGGAGACAGGACAGGACAGGACAGAAACACGTGACTATTACATGAATGGGACATGGGAATCGTTCTATCGGATCTAATCTGTAACAAATGACCTGCCATCGATCGACATCATGGGAAAAGCAACATCGTGGGGGAAAAAATGTTAGGGGAAAAAAAAACATGTCTGCGTAACTCCAGAGAATAACATTAAGAGATGTCAAAACCGGTGAACCAATTACCCGCTAGAAGAAAAGCAAAATCATGAACCGAAAACGTTTTTTTTTTCACTGTCGTGTTACCACTCTTCCAATCCAAAAGTACCGGAAAGCAAGATGAGGACACCGGATCACTGAAAGACGTAGATCATCCCCGCCCGATCCACACTCACGATCATCCCGTACGGCACCCGCAACACCGCCACATCCAGAATCGAGTCCAGATGGCTCTTCAGCAACTGCTGCTGTTGCAGACTGATCACCGTACTGCGCGGTGGCCGTCCGCCTCCGCCGCCCGCACCTTTCCTCGAACCGCCCTTGCCCCCGGGACCGGCTCCACCCTTTGCAACCGCCGCAGCAGACAAGCTGGGGATGTGCTCCGTGGTCATCAGCAGACTCGGACTCGGCTGCACCGTCTCGTACCGAGGCCGCCCGGTAGCGGCAGGGCCGTCCGGAATCATGTCGAGTCCGCTCACGATGGTCGAGAACTCCGGTCGCGCGAGATCCCAGAAGCGGATCTTGCGGTCCGAGCCGGCGGAGATGATGAAGCCGCATTTCGTGCTGTTTTCCCTGCCGTCCTCGGGCATGTCGAAGCCGACTGCTATCGCGCAGATGCCGTTGCGGTCGACGCTGGACGCTGGCCCTCCAAGGCCCGCAGGATCGAGTCCTCCTGCCGTGGTCGCAAACCGGTTGAGCATGCCTTCGGGCCGGTCGTCGTCGACGCGCCAGGCCTCGTAGTCCTTCCATGCCGTGTTTATGACCGGGTGGTTGTGGGCGTTGGCGTTGCGCGGGCTGCCATTCGTCCCAGCAGCAGGGCTGGCGATGAAGGAGGCAGACGCAGCCCGGTAGACCTCGCGGCACTGCACCTTCTCCACGTCCCAGACGGTGATTTCGCTCCCGTGGCTGCTACCGCCCGCGACGCAGACCCAACGCCCACGGCCCTTCGTCGGGTGGATTTGGAGCCTGTGGATGGTACTCGCGCCGGGAAGACCCCACGCCTTCAAGCGCACACGGAAGCGGAGGTCCCAGAGGTCGAGGATCCCGTGGGAAGTGCCCACGACGAGCCAGGTGTGTTTCCTGTCGCAGCAGAATGTCGTGGGCGTTCCGTGGTGGACGGGGTTCTGCAGCGAATACACAGGAAGCATGGTTTTCATGTCCAGCGCCAGAATGCGGCAGGTATTTGTGGCAATGAGCAAGGTAGACTGCGCCTCTGAGCGGAAGTGTTCCATCCACACTGCGTATTCGGCAGAGCCATCCTCGGCGGACGGTAGTTGATATTCCCGGACGAGCTGAGGCTTGCCGTATCTGATCGTCTCGTTCGCATTCTGGTAGTCAATCTTCACAGCATGGATGCTTCCATCCGTGGCACCACTGACGAAGGTGTGAGTGTTCTCAACGAAACACAGGGATTTGACCTTGGCACCAGCCGCATGACGGTGTGTCTGGCGTGACCGTGGTGTCAGGTTCTTCTCCAGGCGCGTAGTGTCCCACACCTTGACGGTGCTGTCATCCGAAGCGGTGACGAAGAATGCGTGGTCTGGTGCTACCACTACACGGTTGACAGGCCCGTTATGCTCTCCGAACATGGCAACCAGGTTGCCTTCCGGTCTCCAGACCTTGTCCTGACCTTGTCCACTAACCTTCTTGATTGGCCGGCGGATGTCAAGCTCCTTGACGTACGGACCAAGGTCGAAGAAATCGGTAGGGTAGTTCTCTGCGAAGACAGAATCCAGAAGCCTCAGGATCCGCGGGTCATTGCCACCGTACGAATGGCTTGCATGGTACTGCTGTGGAGCTGGCTCTGGAGTAGTTCTCCGAGTTGTCTCGTGTGCAATCGCCAGAGCAGACGGGGTTGAAGTGTCACGCTGAGACGGTAGATCTACTTTACCAAAGGCGTTTGCTGAGGTCATGCTTATTTCTGCATACGCCTTCGCAGTATCCCTGCGATTGAGTAGGCTTATAGCGCTCGGTTTCCGTTGAACGCCCGACGCCAAGTTTTTCACAACAGGAGTTTCTGCTTCTGTTGGTGTTTCTTGCTCCGAGTTCTTGTCGGTTCCCTGTACATTGCTGGAAGCCTTTTGCTCCACGTCCGAGCTCGGAGTAGACGATGTTTGCGAACCAGGCTGTCCACCTGGTGAAGACGAGATGGGGGAGGGTGCCTGTGAGTCGGTCTTGATAGCCTCCACTGCGTTCGACCGCGGAATTGGCACTGTTAATCCGTTTTGCCGCTGACTCCTGGACCGTAGGTGTTTCCGGCGAGCGCTTTGTGCACTCTCGATGGTGGTCGATGCGTCCAGCAGAGCATCGGCGATGGTATGCGGTTTCCGCTCTCCATTATTAGTAGCAGCTGGTTGCTTGCCGACGGAGGCCCGACGCTGTTTTACGCTCTGGTTCTTGTCAAAGAACACAGTCTGTGGCGTTACTCCACGCTGTGTCAGAGCGATGATGTTGTTGAGAGGCGAAGCTGTTCCGATTTCTGTATCTTTGACGTGCCGCATTGCTACTCTCCAGAAATATTCCTTAAGAGCCAACAATTTGAACTCGTCCTCCTGCGTCATCCCCAGGCTTCTCAGCCGGGAAAGCCACTGTTCATCTTCTTCATTCTTGGGGTACCCATTGAGCGAGGATCCAAAACTTCTGTAGTTTCCTCTGGATACATAACTATCAGTTCCGCTTAGATTGAACATCCCATCTCGACTTGTTGACTTCCAAAATATGCCCTTCTCAGACTTCAAAGCCCACATTAACACCATATCGTATACACTCTTCGGTAATGGTCGTTTAAGTGCGTCGAGAATTTCGGCTTCTGAGATCTCCGTTATATTGGTTTTGAGGAATGGTCGTACGAGGGGTGTGAGGATCGAGTATTTGTCGGCAAGTGACAGAAATTTCGTCGATACGGCGACAAAATGTACGGCAGCCTCACGGATCCAATTATTCGGATGAACGAAAAAGCGCACCGCAATGTGAAGAAGATCCCATGTCGTTGATCGCTGGAACAGTCCCAGGTCCGCCATGGCTGCGAGGGAGCGAAGAACTCTCTCCACAACAAACTCCTCGGGGTCTGTCAAAGACTGGACCATCAAAGGCAAAATGTATTCCTCCAGACTTGTGCCTCCCACATAAGCTGCAATGCCAACTACTGCTTCGAAAAAGGCGCATTTCAGGATCCAATCCTTGTCGTTCAGATACGTGTTTAAGTGGCTGAGAATCACTTCATTTGTTTTCAGGTTCCCGAAAAACACGCAGAGGCTGGATACTGAACCAAGGAACGCCCGACGAACGGAGGTATCACTGTCTGTCAGTAGTGCTTTGGTATGAACTTCAAAATAATCTAACAGATCAACCCTTGCAACATCGTAGAGATTGTGATAAGTCACATCCTCAGTCCATCCTGCTTCGGAGCCAGCCGGGAGAAGGGCATGGAGTCGCGAGTCAGATCGTAGTGCTTGAATCATATCAAGGAACCTGAGGGATGACTGGGCCAACGATGCAATACAAGAGGCGTACGCTGCACGGACCACGGGACTCGGGTTCGAAGTCGAGGAGGGAATGAACGGCTGAAGCCTCGGAAAGATATACTCAGGGAAGAGGTAAGCGTTGACCGGGGACACAACCTGGACCATCGCTAGAAGCTGCGCTAGGGTGCGTATCGCAGCCACCTTTACGACATCTGACTTGTCATTAAGCAGAATCATAACATAAGGCAGTATCCGATCAAGCTTCGCTTCATCTGGGAGCCTTTCCGCGAAGGCCAGCAGAATGTCGCAAGCCTTGACCCGGGCGGATGATTTGGCTGTGTTTCGTATGTTAGAGACAACGAGAGTAAGAAATATCAGAGCACCCTCATCCACCTGCGACGGCGAGCTCGATGGCTGGTGTCGATAATTTGGCAGGTCGAGCTGAACAGGGAGTGTGTGACCTGTGAGTCTAGGCGTCGTGAATTTTGAACCGTCTTTCGTATTCTTCGTTGTTGAGTCCAAGAAGTAGGATATCTTGTCGAAGTCTAAGTATATCCGCTCAATTCTATCGTCGGATTCACCCATGTTACCAGTCTCAGCGTCAACATGCGTTCTGCCGGAGGAAGGGTCAGTTATCAGACACATGTACTGATGAAGGAAGCTGTAGAAGTATTCGGGAAATGCTTTGTTCTTCCAAAAGCTGAGATACTCGTCCGCAGAGTATCTTGATTCTGGATCGATCTGGATCATGTGGAGTATCAATTCCCTGATATCTGTATCTTCGATCTTCGACAGATGACTATGTTCCGGGCTATACTCTCCCTTCCGGTACTTGTACATCTGACTGAGTGTGAAAATTGGGGATTCAAGAAAAAGTTCCGCAATGACACAACCAGCACTGAAGATGTCCATTGCCCAATTGACGGTCCTGTTTCCCGGCTCCTCTCCAGCAACCAAAAACCTCTCCGGTGCCAGGTAACAGGTTCGTCGACCAGAGGTATCGAAATAGAACGAGAAGTCTGCCGGATTGTCCTCTGGAAGAAATGTCGGTTTGAACGAAGACGAGAAATCAGCAAGATATAGCCAGTTCCAAGACGTGACCAAGATGTTTTCAGTCTTGATGTCTCCATGGAAAACATCTTGCGAATGACAATCCCGCAGAGCACATAAAAGCTGGAAAGCTATCCATTTCTTTTCTATATCCTCCAGGAATGGACGGGTGCTATAGGGGCGTCAGAGCAGATGCATTAGACAATTGATGTAAGCGTGGAGTCCATACCTCATTCGGTCGTATAGAGAGCTATGGATATACTGACGGACAAGGTACCCACTGGTACTGGTTTCCAAAATTCGCTGATACCCCAGCGCATTGGGGATGTCGGCTAGCAGCTTGCGTTCCCCTGTTCCTGCATGTTAGGGAGCTTCCAATAGTATCTGCGGGCGGTGTACGGACGGATGATAGCTTTGATGTATGGGTCCAACTTCATGCTAGGATAAGGTTTCATGATAACCTTTACAAAAACTAGGCCATTTTGCTGTCTGGCCCGGATACTCTTCATAAACCTCGCACCGCCCAGGGACTTTTCATATACGAGGTCTGACAGCTCCGGCACGTCGATGCCAGCCGACCCTGCGGAGAGGGTGGTAAGGGAGTAGCCTTGTCCCATGGTGGTGTCGATTCAACATCACCATCGCAAAGACCTTCTGAACAGCGACGGCATCATCGGTCAAGAACAAAGGACTCTTATCTCTGACCTCGCAGGGCTACTGGATGCAACCAGGGAGATAAGCACGGTCGATCGACGAAGGAGCAGGGCAGCGTGCGCTGCAGGTTGGATGGCAGGCGACGCAGTGGAGCAGTGGCAACGTCACAGGAATGAACTGGCGCGCTTTACATAAGCAACTCCGCGCCGGCGGGCGGTGAGGTGCAGCAACATCCCACTCACGTTGAAATCTCGACTCTTCGAAGCTTCAAAATTGGTGTTAGCGGTGGTGTTTCTCGAGAGAAGCAGTGTCGTTGTTCCTCCATTCTGCATTTGGCAGTTTCTTTATTATTAGAGGTTAGAAACTCATCATTTCTCGAGCTGCCTGCAGAGAGGTCCCATACGCTGTACGCCAAGAGGTATGTTACCCGTCCGTAGTTAAACAATAACACAGATGCACCCTCAACGCTTTCTAGGCAATTGATACGTTACACTCCGAGTTTTCTGACCATTATGCATCACTGACAGAAATTGGGCCCACAGGTCGTCACTTTCCCCCTTCCCGGTTTGATTAATTGTCCATTCCTAGCTGGTCCTCCCCTCGTCCCCCGAGATCCACTTATCGCCAAGATGGTTGCTGGAGGCTTGGCTCCCTCGATATCATCGAGTGCTCATGTCGAGAATGAGGACTTTGAAGTCCCCACGATCACAGATGATGAGCCGCTGGTCGACGTTGTTCAGAAAATCTCCAAGTAACATCCTCCCTGGAGTCTTGATCTGTTTACCTACCCAGTACCTAGTCCATGCACTGACCTCGGGAAACGTTATCTAGTTACCTAATACGCGCCATCCCGGATGTACCATACACATTCGAGCAGATGAGGACATCTGTTTTTGGGCACGAGCTCAGACAACTAATCGCTTCTTTGTCGGAAAGCGTCCATAATCCTAACATAATCTGTGCCCTGATGTATGTTTGTCAATCCCTCGATCAGGGAGATAGCCTGAGCTTACCCCTTCCAGGATATCGAAATGGCAATTCTCTAATGTTAACGACGATGATTGGGGCCTCAACGAGAGCCGTGGATATGCTTGTGAATTCGTTGCTTGGCAATTTTTGACTTGTCTTTCTCACCGCGAAATGATTGACTTCTTGCTACAGGAGCTCCCTTCTCCAAGGAGAGATTTAGTAGGGCTCGCTGAAGCAGAGAGAGGTTTGTCTGGCTTCATACCGAACGTGGGAGATAAGTACAATAGAGCGGCGGATGAGAGAACTTCCCTCCTTGACAAGTCGTCTACCTCTATTTCTCGATTTTTCGGTTCAGGGAACAAGACGGAAGGTCGCTCTATACACGACCCACGTAGAACAGCAAGCGCACCTGGAGGATCTTATATGGTGGATCCATACTCGGCATTCTACGGCTTGAATGCCCTGGAGATTGCGACAATCGCACATGCCAAGAAATTCCTCAGTCAGAAAGTAGTTCAAAGGATCATCGACGACATATGGAATGGTGAAATCGTTTTCTGGGATACCCTCGGTGTGCATTCGAAGAAAAAACCGCAGATTTTTAACAAGAGGTAGGAACAGGTGACCCCGATGAGAAGTAAGGGTTAACGCCAGTCGTATGTTCTAGGACGGCTGATCCCTACTCGCGGTTACGGGTTCCGGTATATAGAAAGACTTTTGAGGCTGTCTTTTTTGTTTCCTTCTTGGTCTTATATTATGCGGTGCTGGTCGAGAGGGATCCAACGAAAATTAGCCTCCTTGAATCCCTGATGTATACCTGGGTTGTTGCCTTTGCGTATGATGAGCTGAGCGGTATGGCAGATGCTGGAATGTTGTTCTACCAGATGGGCTTCTGGAGCATTTGGAATCTGGCGATCATCGGAACTGGAGTCGCATTTGTCGTTTCCAGTGAGTCATCATCCCCTTGAGAGTCTGCCTTGCAAGTTTTCCTCAGCTGAAACGTTTTTGAAACCGTACTTGTCTTCCGCTATGTGCCATTTGGTGGGCTCCTACATGATGCGCTGATGTGGCACTATCTAGGAACTGTGGGCCTGGTCAGAGAAGACGATTACATCACTGACCTATCTTTCGATATACTTTCTCTGGAAGCTCTATTCTTGGTCCCCAGGCAAGCTTCGGGCCCCTAATCGACGTTAAGCCTCGTTTTCTTGTGTTTTGACTGCATCTAACACAGGCGCTGTCCAGGATCTGCTCGCTTGTAAGCTTAAATGCGTACTTTGGAAGCCTAGTACGTCGGACTACGCCGATATGGCGATCTTAGACTTTGTTTGCTAACTTTTCCACTCATAGATACCCGTTCTCAAGGAGATGGTATGGCCTTTGTACAGCGTAAAGTCCGAACGAGATGGCTGATTGGGCTCTGTACAGACGAAGGCCTTTCTCAAGTTCATGCCCGTGGTCATCGTTCTGTATCTTGGTATGATATTCACAGCCACACGCTCTTGGATATCAGCTGAGCGTGTCACTTGTTGTTTAGGGTTCCTGACAACGTTCACGATGTTGGCCCGCGATCGACTAACGCTAAGGGAGATGTCATGGATTCTGGTTAAAGTGTTCTTTGGGTATGGCGGTTAAGATTGCTGGTTTTCCACCGCTATTCGGAGCGCTGACATCGCAAGGCAGATCGAACGTTCTAGGACTTGTGCGTCATTCTATCCTTTGCCGTAGAAGTCTTTGCATGAGGTGGCTAAATCGATTGGCTGTCAGGACATCGCGCACGAAGTAAGTGCACATACCTTTGGCGGTTGTTATGCAGTCCTAATTGAAATTTCCGGGGTTTCACCGGAAATGGTTGGCTCTCGCGTCTAGATGACTGACACGCTAATTTCTAGATTTCCCCGATCTTCGGCTATGGCTTAATGTGAGTTAACTCCTGTCATACCCCGAAAACCGAGTATCTTGAGTTGGACTCGCATGCATCTGCGATCACGTTTAAGCACATGAAGACTTCTTAAGTGCAGCGCCATTTACGCTGCGCTGCTATGTCTTGCGCCGCGGGGCCTGGCTCAGCGCCTCGAGGCCTCTCCTCGTTGAAGTGGTTTAGATGCCTTCTTCACGACCTCACCAACCGCGCGCCGGGCTCGAGTTCCTTAGCGTTGTTCATCATGAAAAGCTGACAGGAATCTAGGCTGGTCTTCGTCTGTATGACGAACATCCTGCTGATATCCTCGTTGATCAGTTTGATGAGCATGAGCCTGGAAGGGGTGCGTATCACAGCCACATATTGCTGCGGCTGTCGATGATTTCAGTTCTCCGGAGATGAGCTGACAGTTTGCCGCAGGTCATGGCTCATGCACGTGAAGAGTATCTATTTCAGTGAGTATTAACCTGCGCGCAGTAAGGTGCTGCGCTGTGCACAGCCACTGGAGATAACCTGCCGCTGACGTCCACCTTGGCTGTCGATCTACGTCCTGGAGAGCAGCAATTCCCGGCGGCTAACTTATTTCATGCCTCCCATGGTCAGTAAGCGTTGATCCAGGATGAATGAATATCCTGAGGAATCGTAAGTTGCTAACTGCAGGCACACATCCGACAGAACCTTATTCCGCTCCTCTGTCTTCGCCCCCTGCGACTTTGCCTATCTGCGGGGGCCCTGCGACGAGTGCGGATTATTTTACTCAAAGTGACCCATCTACCATTCGTAGCCATAATTATGGCATATGAAGCTAGCCGACGATATGTTTCGCGTCGGAACAGCCAGAGTCCTCCAATACCCACATCCCGGGGAAACAATGTCCCCTTTTCGGCCGGCCAGGGAAATTTCCCCAGGCGCAATGCCCCGCTCCACCCCGCCGCGACTCGGACCAACATGCAGTCATTGGCCTCAGGCAAGGGCAGGATCAGCCCGGGACAGCGCCCCGAAGCGCGCGGGCCAGGCCCGGCACCCGCCGGTCTCGAACGTGTTGGTCTCTCGGAGGTGATCGATGAGGTGGAAAGGTTGCGCCTCCAGGTCGACCGTGTGGCGGCTACAATGGCGGTCCAGCAGCATAGTCTGTAAACGTGCGATCAGGTATGACAGAGAGGCGCAGGAAAACCGTGGGGGATGTATGAGGTGGCATATGGCGCGACAGCGAAGAGGAGATTGCCACTGCCAATTATGATATCTACACGCACATGATGCATGGTTAGCCTCACCGGCTCCACAACCCTAGCGCTAGGCCGGCGGCTTGTCACTCGATTGTTTCCGGATGCTTGTTCAACCGCCATTATCAAGACGACTTAGCAACTCTTTTTTCCATTTTCATGTCTCATGCACACCAAGTAGATCGTCCCCAGAGTATTATTGGAAAAGACTCTCTGGCACTTTCAGGCAGCGGCCACTGGTACATCCCACGATCTGAGCAAGCAACACGGATGGTTGGCTTTAGAGAGAGCCATATACCATGCAGACGTCGGGGATTGGCATACTTTCCTGAGCCTGTCAATCTGTTTCCTCGTTCCGGTTGCCTCACTATTTGTTCCATTTTCTTTCTTTGATCTCATTTCTCGGCCGTGCGCCTGTGTCTTCCAATCAGCCATGGCGACGCGCACTGCAGTTTTGCCAAGAGGGTTATCCAGAGTATCGGGACCTGGCTAAACCGCTTCGATATTGGAGTTATGCGGCCAAAGCCAGCGGTAATTGTCGTTCGATCGAGAGCTGGCCGGGCGACGGCGGCGTGGTGGCCATCTGCCTGTCTCCCTGCTTGGTACCCGCCGTACACAGAGTTACAGTACCTGCTAGGCCCTCCCCGTCCCTCGATGGACCAGCTCCCCCTTCGCTTGGCCCCGAACGCTCTCCCCATAACGCACTTCCCCCGGTCACTGGAGAGGTTAGGACCTGTTCAGACGACCCGCCGGGCTCCCCTCCTCGTCCCGACATTGATACCTGATCACACAGTTCCAGCGCTAAGGGAAGTGTCGCGCCTATCTGGACGCCTGTGCGATGGCTGGAGTCCAAGGACAAGGGCCGTTCTCCCTCCTGTCCCAAATCTGCCTTGCGTGTCTAGGCATGTACTCAAGGTTCCAGAGCATCTCACCGCCGTTGATGCCGTGGCCTTTCTCTTCCAATTGTTATACAGGTCACGATGTTGACCGTTTGTTCAGCCACACTCTACCACCACCATCACTGAATCCGGCCAGCTATATGTTGCCCTATCCTACTTATATACTTCGCAGTCTCGTCCTTACGGACCTGGATATATACAACAAATCCAGGATCCCTTCATTGGCTGGAAGCAGTAGCCCTTTTAAACTCCCTCAAGCACCTTTTGACCATTCGTTACATTCATCTTGACCTTCACCCGCTCATTCTGGCTATGAACCTCACTCCGAAGTCATTCCCGGCGTCATCTCCACTCGCGCAAACGTTTTCTGGAGACACTACAGTGCTTGACGGCACTCCGGATTACTACTCTCCTTCGCATGCAGAGCTACACCCTGCCATCATGGTGAACCATCCTCAGCAGTTGACCGGACTTGGAATCTTGCATGGGGGAATGGAGATGCCCCTCAACCGACTGAGGAGTTGTCCAACGTCCGAGTCGATGCAACTCCCTTCTGACAGCTGGGGGGGTCAGATCATTCCGGGCCAAAGCTTTTCTGATGCCGCATTAAATGCCAGCGGTTTCCCAACAGCGACATCCTATGAGCAGTATAATAGTCGTCCTGCGGTCTCCAGCTCTCAGTTCGGATTCTCCAACCTTGCTACTCACAGCATGAGCGCACCTCTATGTTATAGTCCTAACATAGCCATCGGAGGGAGCAACAATACTTTCTACGATCAGTTTTCGGGTGTATGGCCTGTCACACCGCGTTCTCAGACTAGCACGCCGTCAGGAAATTCCGCCAGGGTGAAGGAGGAGATTGACAGAGCTTGGGATGTTTCAATACCACACCGGCCCCCTTTCCCAGACGCGCGTGGTGAAACCCCTGTTCACGGAATGGCACAACTTTCTTGCGCCACAGTCAACAATGCCGTCTTTGCTGCTCAGATATCAAACGGACACGGCGGTGAAAGATTTCTTGAACTCGACCCGAATATTGAATCACCAATTGAACGTGAATGCAGAGACTCTGCCCAGGCTTCATCCGTAGGATCGCCAAAATCGGACAAAACCAGTGCAAGAACATCGCGGCGTCAAAAGTCACCCGGAACCAACGGTCTCAAATGTACCGTTTGTGGATACCTTTTCACAAGGCGCTCGAACTGCCGAGAACACATGAAAAAGCACGATCCTAACCGGAAGAGGGACTACGGTTGTGAGATCTGTGGGAGGTCTTTTGGGAGGAGGACAGACCTCAAAAGACACATAGATAGTGTAAGCCGAAGTTCATCGGTCTTCGGCTAGGAACGTTGCTAATAGAAACTGTCAGATACATCATGGGACCAGAAGATTTGGCTGTGAGCAGTGTGGCCGTCGCTTTACTCGCCAGGACACTCTAACTAGGTGAGCGCCTATCTGTCCATTTATCTGGTTGGTCAATTTCTAACGGCAACAGGCACTGTGCAGATGGATGCAGGCGAAAGCAACGCAAATCGCAAAGATCTGAAAATCCAACCGGTCCATGGGAGTCGATCCATTCGTATCCGTCTCCGCCGTCTGCCGTCGAGAGCCAGCGGCCTGCACGACATTCAGAATCATCAACTCGATCATATGCAATGCGCACTTTCACTCGACCAAATAAGGTCAATGCTTCATGTACAGTTAGCGACACCTAGGAAGGCTGGCAGGCTTGTGACCGAATTTTTCCTTCGAATCTAATTAAAGCGTGATGATATCCCAAGGGTATTTCCTCTTTGAATTTATTTCATGTTCTTTGAATGGTTAGAAATCTCGATTCGGCGCTTAAATTGCCAGACTACGGATAGGAACGGTTACTGAGAGCCTTTCAGGTTTTTTCTTCGATTTTTTTAAGCTCTAATATTTCCTTTGTTCCTGGAGATTTTCCCACTCAGACACCCAGTTTCATATTCTTCTTTCCTTTTTCTTTTTTGTTTTCCTTTTTCTAGATACTACTTTTTCTGTGGGAATTCTTTCATATCTGAGCGTAACCTTTTCGGGAGGGGCTGATAGATATCAGGCGTTTACGAGTGGATGGTCCTGGACAGCCGAAAGCATGCAAGACTGCTGGATGCCCCCTTTGTGCAGGATGTCTTTTTTTTGTTGCCCTTCTTGGACCTCTGGTGCAGGCTGCCGGGAGGCCCTAGTTGCACTATTCCTTTTACTCTTTGTTTCCGACGATGACGCGCTCTGCGCGCTCTGGATTTCTTTGGTGGTAGAAACAGGTATTACTGAGTCCTGACAGACAACAGAAAAGTTAGATGTTCTTAACGAGACCGTTATTCTGTTAGCGAGGTTAGGTACCTGCGTACGCAGTACTCTTTCCTCCGTGCCTATCGCAACACATCCCTGTTAGCTGGTCCCTACATTTACTTGGACAGGTAGGTCCACGGAGTAGAGCGCTCCTTTTGACTTTCTGGGGGGCGTTTTCTCTTGACGTGAATGTTATGCCGGCGCTTGGAAGAGGTCTGCAGGAGTCGGTATTCATCTGCTTGCAACCTTTCTCTCCCCAGTTAATTTGGCGCGACCAGAACCAGCTAGGAGCAGGGCCCGTGACCCGGGACCAGGATTTCTCCGTCGGCTTGCCCTTTCTGCCTTGCCCAACGTCCTGACAGCAGACGAATCCTGGATGGCTCTTTCGTTAGACCATCATCAAATTGGAATTTCCTCTGGTATGTGTTCTACTGTCTATCTACGTCGGCCCCCCAGTTGACTGACTAGGACGGGACCTCGTCCAATCGAACGCATACAGCGGTAGATCAGCAGTACTCAACAGGCGATTCCCGCGGGATGCTTGCAGGATTTCCCCGAGGGATATACAGTACAGAACATTCCGTGCTACTTACTCAGCACTTACTACGACGACGATGACTCCATACGAGTCACGACCCAAGAACAAAGAAGCAGTCCGCGACTCAGCAAAGGGAGTGGGGGCCAGATGGTGGGCCTGCAGAGACGCGCTGATTGCTCTGGGTGGGCACGTTTTTCTTTCTTGTCCAGCCCGATCTTCGTCACAACTCGGACGTCGCTTAGTTAAAGCACGACGATCCCGCCATCGACCGATATCCAGATAGGGATGGGCTCGAGCGTCAGCCGTCATTCCGTCGCGATATGTTGCCCAAATTCCAGGTGCTCTCTCGGAGATCGGAACGGCAGCCCTGAGATTTGAGAAAGAAATGAGCCCCGGACATCGCGCTGCGACGGGCTCTGTTCAACGGATGGGCTAGACACGGATGACCTCCCCTGACCGGAGTCCGTCTCCTTAACTAAGGACTAAAGCATCACCTTACCGTGTAACGAAGCCAGGCCATCTAAAATCCTGGGGGTTTGCGATCTCCACTCAACAAGCGCCGGTGACGATCCACCCAATGGTAGCGCCTGCTAAGAAGCGCCACCAACACTTTCTTCTGCAGCCGCGTCCGTTGACTGGACCATTTTGGTTTGACAGCCCGAACGCGGCCTCGGACGCTGTATCCGCTGGTCTTTTGTTTGTTATGGTTATAGTATTGGTCTGTCTGCAGGAAGCAACTTGAAGAATGACCGGTAAGTAGATCACAACCGGATCAACCGTGCGTGATGAGGTCAGCGATTTTTCTATTCTGTCCGTTTGTCTGTCATGGGGCAAGGCAAGCCGGACCACCAGTTCTCTCGGGGCTTGGAACTCCTCGACTTAGGTATAGACAGACCCCGCCCTTCATCGGCATGTTCGCCACGGGAAATTAGCGGTTCTGCTGTTATGGTCCCACTGCTGGACGTGGGTTCACATTGAATATCATCAGTTTAGCAGCTGATGAACCTTGTGGGAAAGGTGCAAAAGTGTACCCTGTCCGTATGTACAATAATAGGAAACTGGATATGTTCCCATTCAACGTCAACCAGCCAGTCCCTTCTGGACACGCTACCCAAGTCGATCACCTGGGTACACGCTTTCCGAGAAAGTCTTTTTTTGTTGCCTTAACGTTGAAACGGCCTCATTGGAACAGTCGCCCTCCCACCCCTGTCCGGACAATGCAACGACAATCTGTGGCTTGACCAATCCTGGATAAGAACTATGGTATTGATAATGTTGGTCGAGTCAAGTCCCTGGCCCTGGAACAGCCGATTTCCGGCAACTGGAATATCCATCCCCGGAAGTTTCCAACCTTGGAACAAGTCCAAGGTTTCCTCTTTAGGGAATGTACTACATATACGTACAGCTGGGACTGGACTGGACAGGATTTTGCACTCTAATTGCAGGGCAGTTGCAGGCGAGATATGTCATGTACGACTGTAGGCATTGATCACAGCCACAGTTTTAATGTCCACTGGGCTGCAAAGGTTGTCCGACGTCAAAATATGAGCCAAGAAATCTTAACTTTAAATCTGAGCTGGGGCGTACAGCGTATTTGCAATATGGTGACAAATCATTCCTCCGACTTCTGGGTCACCGTGATTGGAAGAATGGCAGCAACCCAACACGAACATTACAGCCATTTGTCGAAGTACACCGTATGTTCGGTTTCTGTCTTTCTACATCCATACGGTGTAGAGGATTTCAAATGTCAATTCATTGCCAGGGCCAGCAGTGAAGGGCCATAGGGTCTCATGACACAATGTCGAGTGATAAGCGTGGCCTTTTGCAGCAGGCGATGCAACCAGAGATGGTTGCCCTGCGCGCTTTCAACCACTTGCAGCTGTCATGGATTACCTTGTTCGGCAGAACATCGGTGTACATGAAGCAGACGTCACCTGGTCACCAACAGCAAGATATTTATTCCTCTTCTCATAATTTTGAATGCTAAGCACGATACTCCTATTGCTTAGCAGACCTTCTGATTTGTTTCTTGCTGTTGCAGTGTAGCAACAAGCCTCATGATTTAAATACACCTTTCATCTCCCTGTGGCTTTGTTCGACTCCTTGCAGCATGATCTGTCCATACATCAGGGTTGTCACGTTTTGTTTCTGATTCTGGAACTCCATTTTCACACGAGTACCACTCAGCCTTGCGTCAGACTACATTACATACTTATCTACCACTGGTCCTAACAGAACCTGCCACGCACGCCGTACACCGACAGTCTGAATTGACCTGCAGGAGCATTTCCTGTAAGCTTTTTTTCTCCGCGGGATGTGTTTCACAAGCCACATGCAAGTAACAGCCTCATCATATGTATTGGCTCCTGCAATGCCTCGGGTGATCAACAACGGCTTTTGGCTCCCCACGTCTGGCCTGGATACTTCCGATGTCACCTAGACAAAGAACATCTGACCACACCTTGTCTTTTTTTATCACTTTAGATGATGTGCAGCAAAGAAAGGAAATGATTACCCGTTGAGGAACTTGCTGACTTTCGGAACAAAGAGATGACCTATTGGGTCTCCTGCGTGGCATTTTCAAAGTACAGAGAAACACTTTGTATGTAAGTACACATACCCCTTGCAGAAAATTTCCTTGAGGTACCAAAGTAAGGCAAAAGTAAAGTGCCTACTTTGCATATCACCTGTCATCCGATGTACAGCCTTTTGCCTGAATCAGTAGGAGATACTAGATCACTGATCTGACATTCTAGAACATTTCGACCAGATCTCCACACCGATTTGCATACACAAGGGTCTCATTGTATATCGAAGGATCAATATCCCTGAACGGACCATGCCAGACATCGCCCCTGCGTCGGGAGCAGCATGTGGCGGAGAGATCACGTAACTTACGTTAACATAATCCACCACCGAGCGAGACACGGCCCCGCCCCCTATCGCCTGAATTTCGTGAAACCATGAAGACATCACCAAATCATTGAATATGCCGCCAAAAAAAAGCAGACTCAGCGGCCAAATTAGAAGGCCGTATGCTGCTTGCAATCAATTCTTATAAAGATGGCCAGTTCAAAAGCATACGAGCAGCAGCAGCAGCATATGATGTGCCACCCTCTACACTCAATCATCGAATCCGTGATCGAAAAGTACGCATTGATATTGCAGCAAATAGTCAAAAGCTTACCAATCTTGAAGAATCTCCACTAAAGCAATGGATTCTTCATATGGATGCGCGAGGCCTACCACCGTCTCATACTACTACACGCAAGATGGCAAATCTATTATTATCTGTCGCAAAGGCAAAGACTGCAATTCTGCACCAATTAGGCCAAATTGGGTGACTTGATTTATCAAACAGCATAATGATCTTGCATCTAAATAAAATTACAAGTATGATTATCAACAAGCGCAATGTGAAGATCTGTGACGGCGTGGCAAGAAGCTATATAAGTGAGAGCAATACGAAGCCGTTGGCTTCGTATCCTAGTCTTTTGCCGGTAGCGCAGCGGTTTGGCTCCTAGAATGCTCCCTAGGAGCCACTCCGTGACAGCTATAGCAGTTATGCTACTGCAGAATTTAACTTCTTCTGCAAGAATTATTAAACTATTTCTCTCTATATGCCAGCATATTTATCTTATTGCCTACAGCCTCTAGATGTTTCTTGCTTTACTTCTCTAAAGTAGGTCTATAGGTAGCAGGTTTAGAAGAGTATATATCTTGGCATTAATTATATTGATAAGCAAGACTTTTTAATAGTTTATTGCTATGTCTTTATAAAAAGCACTTTCAGCAGCTAATATAGCAAGTAGATTTGCAGTAATAAGCCTAGAGCTATTCAATCTACAGTGTATGCTAGATGTCACGGTGTGGTTCCTAGGGAGCATTCTAGGAGCCAAGCCGCTGCACTACTGGCAAAAGACTAGGATACGAAGCCAATGGCTTCGTACTGCTCTCACTTATATAGCTTCTTGCCACGCCGTCACACTAGATATACTTAATATTCAGACTAAAAAGATTATTA
>NW_027192530.1:2859101-2865336 GCF_041956765.1 Thermoascus crustaceus | reverse complement strand
CCAGGCCTCCGTTCCGACGGGTACGGTGAGGCGACTAAAAAGATTACTTTATTATCTTCTTTTTAGTCTTTAAGTTATAAAGACTTCTTAGTCTACTGCAGAGGTGCAGAAGCAGATGCAACTTATTAAGCTTATTAACTATTATTCTTAAAGCTCTCTAAGTAATAAGTAATTAGTTAGCTAGTAAAGGTATGTAAAATTATAAATCTACTATATATATAAAGTTCTTATACTTCAGCAGCAGATAGAAGATGTAACGGCGGACCTAAGACTTCCTAGGCGGAGGCTCGTTGGGTTTATCTTGAGGACAGAAAGCAAGAGAAAGAGATAGATGAATAGGCCATTACTAGCAATGTTGCTATCAAGATTGCTATTTGAGTTGACCACGGGGTCCTAATCCCCATGGTTAAGGAGCATCTTATATACATGATAAGTTTTGTCTGGAAATACCTATCTGCTGGATCATGACTATGGATCATAGAGGTGGATTGTAGACTTGGATCGTGAGGATGGATCGTAGACGATCCAGTATGGTCATGTGACTGGACCTCCCCCTCGGGTAATCTCTAGGCTGTGCTGTAACAGTAGTATTGCCTTTGTAATCAGATAGTAATAGATCTGTCATTCTGCATACAGTGGCATGAGATGGTGGTAGGCCTCACTTGTCCATATTAAGAATCCACTTTTTGAGTGAATATTCTTCTGATCTGGTGAGCTTTTAACTATTTGGCATGGTATCTGAACATGCTGTTCTGCCGCGAAGCTGATACTGGAGGATCTGTGGAGGCACATCATCAAATGCTGTTGCTGCTGCTGCTTTGCTCCGAAACTGCCTATTCTGATAGGCCCTTATAGCTAATAGAAGACGATCTTCTTGATTAACTGCAGAATCTGATGATTTTGGTGGCATATTGGGTGTGACGGCGCGGCAGGCATCTAGGCGGTAAGGTAGGCGGTGTTGAGCATTTCTTTGTCTCTGAGATACTGCCGGTCCTACTTGCCTATATATCTCATGTTGCACGAAGCTCTGCAAATTCTTTCCTTTCTTTTCCTCTCATGCTTCGATTCTGTATGACAAGCTACCATAGTTTTAGCTAAATAATATTATTAGCAAATAATATTATGACTGAGCGCCGTCACATTGGGTGGTTGAATAGGGCAGATGAATAGGAGGGAAGCTCGGAACTTTTGCGCCGCTCGGTGGTGGATTACGTTAGTTATGTTACGTTATGACCATGCTTAGTCAGCCACCGGACGGGCAAAAGGCGCCGGGTCTTTCTGCCGTGCGTCACCGCCTGGAAACACGACGCGCGGGCCGCTCCGCTGAGAACTCGGTGCTTGAGCCTCGTTGCCGGGGCTGATCTCCGTCGTTTTTGTTGAGCCCCTCGATCTTTCTCATCGTATCCCTGCCAATCTGCAAGATCTCAGCTGAGAAACAATCGACAAGATGAGCGCCACGGCTACTATCCAGAAGATTACGGCGGAAAACGTCGCCACGCTTTTCCCCGATGTTGACACCTCCCTGGCCCGCGATGTTCTCCCCACCAGCACTCAGCCATCGGCGCGCGACAGCAGCGAGCTGCAGGGCTACGATGAGGAGCAGATCCGTCTGATGGACGAGGTGTGCATTGTGCTCGATGAGGATGACAAGCCGATTGGCAGCGCCAGCAAGAAGACCTGTAAGTTTATCCCACGTTGTCTCGCGCGACGCAAGGGATCTATCTATATCCGAAGCTAGGATACTCGCTGACTACTGTTATTCTGGATGTACAGGCCACCTCATGACCAACATCGACAAAGGCCTCCTGCACCGCGCCTTCTCCGTCTTCCTCTTCGACTCCAACAAGCGTCTGCTGCTCCAGCAGCGCGCCACCGAGAAGATCACCTTCGCCGACATGTGGACCAACACCTGCTGCTCGCACCCGCTGGGCGTGCCCGGCGAGACGGGTGCGGAGCTCGACGCTGCCATCATGGGCGTCAAGAGGGCCGCGCAGCGCAAGCTGAACCACGAGCTGGGCATCAAGCCGGAGCAGGTGCCGCTCGACAGGTTCGAGTTCCTGACCCGGATACACTACAAGGCGCCGAGTGACGGCAAGTGGGGAGAGCACGAGAGTATGCCTGATTTCATTTCAGTTACCGACAGTTGTTAAGTGGATAACTAATGTCATACAGTCGACTACATCCTCTTCATCCAGGCCGACGTCGACCTCGAGGTCAACCCCAACGAGGTCCGCGACACCCGCTACGTCTCCGCCGACGAGCTCAAGCAGATGTTCGAGCAGCCCGACCTCAGGTTCACTCCGTGGTTCAAGCTCATCTGCCACTCGATGCTGTTCGAGTGGTGGAGCCACCTCGGCACCGCGGGGCTCGACAAGTACAAGGGCGAGAAGCAGATCCGGCGGATGTAATCTGCCTTTTTCGTTTTTGGGCCGTCCTTACGTCGTTACGAGGATATCGAACATAGCTTGATTCACTTACATATTGCCAGTCAGTGATATTGATACTGATACCCGCGAGGCCATATACAGACGTTTACCTATATAATTGAACATAATCCAGAGTCGCGAAGCTATCTATTCCGTTGAAGTGCGACGGCAGCAGCTGCTGCATCCAGTCTGAATATTGTAGATAATTTGATTTGCCTTCGCTTTTGCCTTTTTCAAGAATCAGTTTCGTTTAGATAGTTGAATTGCGCATCGCGCTGCCGCTGCCGCGGCGCCTGCTGGGCAGAATGAATGCGTCTGCAGAATAGTCTTATCATTCACTTGTACGTACTACTAAGTATCTGTCTGTCTCGATAAGCATCCATTAGGCATACTGCTCTCTGTACCATCCAGGATAAGATAACTAAGATAGATTCGCCCGGTCCGGTCCGGTCCCTTCTAATCCCGCGTATTCTACTCTAGGTAGGTTAGATAGGTTAGGTAGGTACGTAGGTAGCAAGTTCCTATCCTATCCAGACCTATTTATTCTGTAGAACAAAACAAGGCTTGCAAGGTCGGTTGGAGAAGATATACTATATGATATCCTACTACAGTTATGGAAATATAACTTTTTTCCCAGCGTAGTAGTAGTAGTAGTAGTAGTAGTAGTTCTACTGCCTATATGTACATACAGTACGAAACAATGTTCGAGTTGCAAGTAATTCACCGCGCTTGTCTTTTTCTTTTGCTGCCCCGGGTTCGGGCTCCTCCTGTCCTCTATAGAATGTGAGACTTAATGAGCCTTTTTCTTCACTATGTTCTAAAACTACTTATTCATTTGTTTACTTCACTGAGAAAAGAAGGAGGTCGTACATTTGATTTGTGAAAGAAATATGTAGGGTAGGGTTGTGTCAGCCGAATATTACCACTATAACCCAGTGGTATGCCAAGAGACCTATCAGCCTAGTCAGCACACGCCGATTCGGATCTGCAAAAGGTCATATAATCCCTGCAATAAAGGAATCATACTGTCTACCCGAAACCGCCTATTTTCCTTTGTTATATCCTTTCATATTTTATGAAAATGTCTCGGGATTGTTAAATAAAGAAATATTCGGAAGATCTTAACCCCTAATTCTATAAGAATAAATAGTCAGTTAGGTAGGTTCGAATAATCAGAGCTTTCATCATCGTACCTTCGGATTACTAGGTTCGCGCAATATGACAGGTTGATTCACTGCCAACGGCTCTCGAATTTACGTACTGATTCAGGTCGCCAGCGTCCTCCGCAACAAAAGCTTCGTCTACAATATCAAAACAATTAAAGTCTACATTCATTCATCTCCTATACTTCATAGTACTCAGTAATTATCTAACTACGTAAATTGTCCCCGTTTCATTCCATCTATAAGCTTCAGAGTTCCCCAGGCTATGTATGGAACTCTCTCTCTGCTTTGCTATTCTATGCCCTGCTCAGTAGGGTAGGCAGGTAGACTGTTATTCATTCACGTTCTTTAGATAGATAGATAGATAATTATACAGATAGAAGGGCTTCACTTCTATCCGGAGTCGGGTCTTCACTTGCATATTATGTTACCTTTCTCCCCGCTTCTAGTTTTTCGCTCTCCTTCGTCCTCGCTGTTCTTTTTCCTTCTTTTCTTTTCTTCCTCCATCTTGGATCTTTCATACTTCTACTCCTACCATACTGTATGCTTCAGAAATTCGGATCCAGGTCCAGACTATCTGGCATTGAATGCTGCAACAATACTATATACTTAGTAGATAAGTGCCTATGCCTGTCTGTCCGACGACGTCGTTGTATTTTCCCTTCGCTGTCCTGTCCCGTCCCGTCTCTTTTCTGCTCAGTGCTCCCTCCTCATGAAGTGGAAGGATGTTGATATTCATTCATATACTGTATATTCATACATATGCGGACATTTTGCCCAGAGATCAAGTATACTTACGTACCTAATCTAACATATCTGCTCTCACCTTTTACTTGCTTTTTTGTTAGTCAGGTATTCACTCAAAGAGTGAAGCACAGGAGGTGAATCATAAACATTTATATCATACATTCATACATACATCTATGATCTATACCACACGGCATTGAAGTGGCATAAAACGCTGCCGGAATGGCAGTTTCTGTGTGTTAACTTGCCTTCTCTTTCTAACTTCATTCTTTCGTTGGTTGATTATTCTGATCGACTACGCTGGTATGCTCTTTGTTTCTCTGAGATCTTTGAGAACCACAGGTCGGTTTAGAATGGGCTAAATATTCTTGGCTCATTCCAGCGATCAAGGAGAGCTTCAAGATAGCTCAGGCAGCGAAAAAAAGACTATCAGATCAAGCCTCCCTATGTGTAAGGATGGCAAGGTATGTAATCTTGGAGTACTTATTAAGCACTACACTTACTAGCTAACCGGTTCTAGCATGTCAGTTGGTTCTATATGCTCACATATTGTACCAAAGCTGGAAACGAAAATGGTACGTTTTCTTTCGTTTTCCAATTGTATTTGTTAAGGAGTTACTAACAAGCAGTTTAGAATGCTGTCGCTAGCTGGGCATGCTCAAAATTGGTTTTGGTACTGGAAACAGGTGTTCTGATATTTATCAATCTATTTACTACATTTTTACCTATCTAGGTACCTTCTACCTCGCAGGCCTGAAAACGATTTGCCGTTTGGGCCGAGGTGTTTGGGTACTTAAGTTCGCGCAACCACAGGATCTTTCTTCTATCCAAGGCCTTGAGAGGGCTCTGAATTAAGCACTACCCCGTGCTTTTTATTCTACAGCTTGTCCCTTCAGGCATACTACTACTTTATTCTCTTTTCGAATCCTTTTTTTTCGTTTGTTGTGACCTACGGCGAATTTGATCATGAAGGGTATAGATCCGTTACGACCCACGCTCCACAAATTCCAGGGACCGTAACCGGCGATAGAGACCCCAGCACTGGATCGATATCAAGCTCTGGAGACGAAGATAAGCCAGGAGAAACCCCGAAAGGACATAGACCCGCGACAGGCTCCTTTGAAGCATTTACCAACTCAGCGTTGAATAGTGTGTGCTATTTTCTAATTTTTATACTCTGAGTTGAAATCACCCTCCGGTGTTATGTGGACATACCGCGGTGCTTTCAGGATGCTGATATTCCGAAGTATGGGCATTTTTATCTGTTGAAAGACAATGTCGTGCGGTGCACGACCACCTGAGATACATGAAACTTCATTTTCCAGATTCCATATAGAACTTCCCTTCAGACAGAGATTAACAATAATGTGTGTGTCAAGCATCTTATCAAGGTTCTGCACCTTGGCAAGTCTGACAAGAGCAGACTTCGACAACCCAGCGGTAATTGAGCCGGTCCCCAAGCCGCTCCCTCCGCTCGGCACAGAATGAGGACGCCACTTGGAACTGGAGTGGATTTCTAACCGGTGTTGGCGGCTTTGCCACGGTTGGGGTGGCCTATAAGTTGGCATATGGGTTCATTGATGTCTGGTACAGAATACCTCTGACCTATCGGCCTTCGGACATCATCATGGTAAGTGTATACATGTGTATTCATCACATATTTCTAATATAATAACAGGGCCTATACCCAACAACAGACGGGCCTGGAACATCAAAATCAGCACCTATACAAAACACATCTTTTCTACGCGTCATTCAACCCAGAGAGGCCTCTAGGCTTCTATAGACCGCCATGGAGGCCCCAGAGCTCCATGGTGGTGGTGCAGTTCACGCGTCATCCCCGGCAATTGGCTACGTGGCAAGTCAGTCAACTGAGATACGAGAGCTGCCAGACACCCC
>NW_027192530.1:2852084-2854194 GCF_041956765.1 Thermoascus crustaceus | reverse complement strand
TATAGAGCTCAAAAGCCCTATGTAGACAGGCAGCCCAGGGCGAGGAAAAGGTTAAGAATGATCATAGATGGGGGTCTCTAGCCCCAGGGACTATATAGGGGCAATGACTCTCATTCTAAACTGGTAGTTTAGAATGGGAATGGTAGCCCAGGAATCGGGGTCTGTCATAGCCGGAAGGCTCTATATGGACGTTAAACTTGATTAATAATAATAATATACCCAACAACAATCAGGAGTCAGTTACCAGCCATGAGTATCTCTGCTCTGCATATCTTGTATACATTGTATGTACTAGCCTCCTATCTCTTTGCTTCCAGATTCGGTCTTCCAACCACCAGACGTGTAAGTATAAAGCCCTTGGAGTGACCTGTGATCCAAATCCATCCATAAATTTTCCTTCTTATCCATGTTCGTCGTCATCCTAGGTCGCCATCATGATAAGGTAAGTTGAGGGGAGCTGAGCACCTCCTTTTAGTATTGTCCAATGTAGTCGAGATAATAACAATATTGTTTGTGATCTGGCTCGTTATCCCAATATCTACATCTCGGCCACCGATAATGCGAACGATATCGAACATATCGAATGTTATGTGAAGACCGACGTGGTGACGGCCATTGAAAAGAAGAGAATCTTAAGGGGTGATAAATCATCTGAGCTGGAAAGTATGAGTGTTCTCAGATTTATAGAAAGCGGCTTTGGCAGTGTCAGATTAACATTGTGTTTTTAGACTACCTGGAGATATACAGTTGGAGCCGTTACATCAGACCTGGGTCACGTTATGGCGTTACTTTCAGTTAAGTTGAGAACCAATTTCAAACCTGAGTCTGTTAACGCGCCGCGCAATGCAATCATCCTTGTGACTAGCCTCCACGAGGATTTTGGGAACTTTGATATCGCACTCGAGGAGACTCAGACCGAGGATGTGTATCAGGCCAAGTGCTACAACCCTCAGTACCAAGCCGAAAAGGAATTGGACATTGCAGCACGAAGAAAACGACCCTGGCCAGCTGCCATTGGGACTTCCGGATCGACTCGGTCCATGTGGTAATGCCATGGGACATTCCGCCAGTTGAGGTGTTGAAGAAGCTTTCAAATTTAGCGCCAACGAGCCCTCCCTTCCTGTCAA
Source organism: Thermoascus crustaceus (assembly GCF_041956765.1). Lineage (NCBI taxonomy): Eukaryota > Fungi > Ascomycota > Eurotiomycetes > Eurotiales > Thermoascaceae > Thermoascus > Thermoascus crustaceus. The sequence continues at coordinate 2,853,067 of NW_027192530.1, read as the reverse complement.
TGATCTAGCCACGTTTACAAGCCACGTACAAACTATCGAGCCCGATCCTTTTGGACGTGCGTGTCACCATCGTTAAAATCTTGCATGCAACAAGGATGGCGAAGAAGACTGATTGATTTCTTGAAGAGAAGGGTAATTTTGAGTCCAGGCTTTCCAATCTCTAGCTTTCAATTTTCGCGCGCTAGATACATATAAGGACCCGTGGGACCTGATGGCCGAGTACTGGCACGTTCAAGGGGGTTCATCCCCAGTTGAAGGTTAAGTTATCCGACTCCTGGGTGTATATCATTGCCAAAACCCGCACACAACAAGGACTACATTACTTCCAAAAGAATGGAGACATCCAGGCACAAAGAGTCCTTACAGGACAGAACGCATGGATCAAACAAGACGGTAAGCTATGCTATCCCGTGTGCAGGAGTAACTGGATTAAACTTGCGCTTGCAATGCTCCGGAGTAGTTTTATTGTCAGACTGGTGCTGGATTGCAATACGTGTTTTCAAGCTATTGGCCGTGTTCGCCGACTCGGCCAGAATGAATTGCAGAAAGTACGGATCCTCTTTCAGGGTCACAGCATTAACAGATGACTCGGATACATGCTCGGTGGGGAAGAAAACCGGCATCCGGCCAGGTGGCCGGTTGGAGATTATACCGGGAAAGGCAAATTAAACAATTTTCTTCCATATATGGAAAACCTCCGGTTCCTAAATTTGCCCTGCAGCCATCCAAGCCGGCGCTCATGCTCAGCAGTGAAAAAGTCACGCCAATGTGCCAGTACTCATATTACATAGCTCCGATCTCCATGGTAAGAGTTGAGCTGGAAAGGCGATAAAGTATACCATGGGTTCATCATCAACTTGCTAATAACTACAATATAGTGCTCGAATCGAGAGTTCTATATATATGAAAATTGACTGCTATATTACGGTGATAAATGCCAACAAGACTATAGCGGCGATAGATTATTATTATTATTATTAATC
>NW_027192530.1:2786413-2846216 GCF_041956765.1 Thermoascus crustaceus | reverse complement strand
CAACTTGTTGTTAGTATCCCTCAGATAGCGGCGATAGATCCGATGGTCTTCAACAGTAAGAATTCACTTCTACATGTGAGTTGGAGCAGTGATTCACTGACAATCTTGTATTAGGATTCAAGTCTACTGCCCCGATTCAGGGGAGGATGAAGATGGTGGCCGTTATCTGGAGTAGAGATGTAAGTGTGAATTATGAAATCTAATCCCAATTCTTCAACCAAAGACTAACCTAAATTATATATTGGATTTTTTTTCACTCCTTTTCTTCTTCCTTTTTCTCTGCTTTCGCTGTCCCAGATATGGGTTGACAAATGAGCATACACAGCGCGCAGAGAAATTTCTCGGGAAATTGGCCTGGGAGAGAGGGCAATGGTTCTGCTGCATTTATTCTCATTCCTCTCCGGTACCGACCCCGAAGATGTCGCCCTTCGAAGGACCTTCTACCGCTGCATTAAAGAGATACTTACTTACCACGTCAAAAGCATCCGAAGAGCTATCAAGGAGTCTTGGCTGTGAGTTTGAGGATAACAATCATATTTTTACTTCAGATACCAACGCAGTGGCTGCAAATATACACTGTGATGCTAATTAATGAAAGATAAGCTTCTGTCTCAGACTTCTCGTTTCTTTTTATATCCTCCCACTTAATAATCCAGAAGACATTTTGAAGACTACATCTTTACACTGATCAAAGGACATAGTACCAATAGTTCTGACTCTATCGACCAACGCCTTCTCTGTATATCAAAAAGTCATTCCCGACTTCTTCACCTAAATCCATTTGCTGTGTCTATCCCTGGTCATCTTTAACTTTAATCCAGAACCGTCTCCCATTCGACATCGATCTACCACCGGTCGCACCCAAACGCGATAAGAACGTTCACACCGAGTTACTGCACCGATCGGTCTCACCACAGATAGCGCCGAGCCGAGATTCTCCGTGAACGCGGCGCTTGTCCGCGCTGGACAGATCGCTTACGTGCGTGTCTCCAATCCTCGCAAGTCCAAAGCCGAAAGCCGTCAGTTCGCTGACTGCCATAGTTCGGTGATTGCCGAACGCCTCATCGAAAAAAATCCCTGGTAAAACCAAGGCGACACTGGACAATCCTGGAAACTACCCGAAGGGCCTAGTATGAGATGGATGTCCTTTCTCGCTTTTAATTAATTAACGATTGCCATATCACGCTTAACTTCCTGAACATTGAGAATCAGACAGAGATTTAAGTGTGTCCACCACAACTTTGTCGTCAGGATGTTTACGCAGAATTCTCCTCCTCATCCTCCTCTAACGATGCATGCAACCATGCTCTGATTGCTGCACAAGAGCAATATAATATGAAAAGGATTTAGTCAAAATGGAAGCCATGGCCGAGCAAATTGTTCCTGTTCTCTTCCAGAGACGGCATATTCAATCCATGTGAACACAGGTGGCCAGCTTACATGGTTCTTGAAGGACAGAAAATATGGTACTTCTCAGGCCGTGTCACGGCAGTGGGCCTGCTCGAAAGTATATGCAGCAGATAGTATTATCTAGGAGAGAATATCCTTTCAAAGATGAGTTAATTGGCTCTTTTCCACAACAGGCCTCAGCTTTGGGCTAGAGACGATACTGATGTTTATAGTGGAGGATATATCATTAGTGGTGACTCTTGCTGAACACGGATAAAGACAGCTTATATCCGCGTTTTAGGTTCGTGCCTCGAATGTACAGTTGTTCTGGTTTCTCATGTCGTTTATAAGGTGGATTCGGTCTCTTTGAAGGTTATCCATGATGTGGAAAGACGACTGTGGTTGCAGCACTAGCGATGTTATATTACAATACTGGAATGCACGTCCTACTTGTTGCACCAAGCAACGCAGCATTCTGTCAAAGGAGCTTGTTTCTGTTACGGACGACATCGACTATGTCCGTTTGTGTCAAGCATTGGTCGAAAAACATACCAACAAATGCGGCCGCAGCGACAATGATGAGAAGAACACTTTCTGTGAAAACCTCGATCTAGATATCTGCTAGTTTTACAAAGGGCAATTAACCAAGGCAGGAGACATATTCATAGTGCTTATGGTGTTATTGCCGCGGCTCAATATGTCGGAACTCTATCGACACAACGGCATAGATCAATCAGTAGACCTCACTAAGAAATTGTCGGCTGCTGCCTTTGTTGGACTTCTCAAAGAACTAAAGAGTTCACAGCACCGGAAAGCTTAAGATTAAACGCCTTTATAATTTCCTTTTTAGAGCTTGATCAATCTACTACTACTGCGACAAAAACTGGACAGTGGCAGATGTCATTGGTATGTCATCAGCCTTGTAGGTGCAGTGCTTGAAAATTCTATCCACAGTTCTTCCAGCCTAGTGGCATCTTATCTAGTTAACCTCTGACAATTATTGCTGCAATTCGTCATCTTAATAACACGTAGATTCCTCTATAGTAGTACTGATTTAGATATGGCTTTTCACAGATGATTGACATTGGTAAAGAGTCACGGCTAATGAGTGGTAAGTACACCATGGGTCTTATCATCAATTTTCCAACAATTAATTGAGATATAGTGCTCTAAACACCAAGTATATATACAAACAGGAAAATTCGGCGCTATACCAGGACAATATGCGCTAACAAGATTATACCAATAACTGTGAAGAACTCCATCAGTAAGAGTTCGCTTCTATAATGAATCTGAGCAGCGACTTATTAATGATATTACATTAGGATTGAAGTGTATTGCCCCAGTTCTGGGGAGGAGGAAGTTGGTGGCTGCTACCTTGAGTACGAAGGGGGCTAGGGACTAGAGAAGCATAAAGTTGCAATTGCAGAGAGAAAGCTGGCTCGATGCCATGTGTGAGATTGATCGATACATCTTATGATGTGAATCCTGCAATCCTTCTGGGCAAAATGACTATTTCTATTTATGTATTTGATTGGACTTGACGTTTTCTTATCTTCTATCTAGGAGGACAGCAGAAGAAACCCGATTCAGGTTCTACTTCATTATACTTCACGGACTCAGCCAAGGTGCGGATGAAGTGAGAGACAAGAACCCTCGAATTATACAAAATAACGGAAACATCTTATCAGCCAGTCGCCGTCTGCGGAACACTCTTTGAGATCAGACCGAGTTGCCTCAGAGGGACAGAAGGGCGCACTGCAGAGCGTCGATGGCTGCGACGGTTGGTCCATCGCGAAGAATACTTCATCGAATGGTTGAACTAATTTTCTTTAGCTAGTAAAACGATTCTACCATCCTGCCATTTGGGACGATGGATTTTACTGCCTCGGCATTGTCATGTGCTAGGGACGGTAAGAATCCTGTCTGCTGTGTAACCATACCTAGCAACCGGGTATCCAGGTACGATGTACGCGGGTCTCAGTTCTAGACTTGATTGATTAATCGAAGAAAAGCAAAAAGGAAAACCTTCCGACTCTCCACTTTCCACTTCCCAGGCCCCAGCCCCTATTCAGTACCTATCAGATATTGCGAATGGAGATGGGGACGGGATGGAGGTGTGATCTACCATATCGTCAGTCAAATCTTCTGGGTAACTACCTAACCAGCAGGCGGAGCAATACTACGTTGTGCTACGCTATTCTATGCTACCTCGGACTTATAAATGAAATGACGTGCATGAAGCAGGTTTTTTTTAACACATTTCTGCATATGTACATACATAGAGTTAGACAGACAGGCAGACAGACAGACAGGGCAGGTAGGTAGGTAGGTAGCTGCCTAGCTATCCTGTCATTGTCGTATCTATACTATTATAGATCCCCTATCCATATATGGACTGTACGCATATTTACGTACATGTACAGTAGGTTATTTTATGAGGAATATACCTAACAGTAGCCAGATCCCACCAAACATCTCTCTTCTCATCTCTTTCTCTCAGAAAGAAGCACTCCCACCACTGACTGGGATATGTATATATGCCCGCACGTACTTCTTATCTTACCCTCCTAGACTAGACTAGACTCAAGGTCGAAGATTTCAGAGGAATTCTATGCTATACCCTATCCAAAAGAAAAAGCATCCTTATCCCTCGCCTATCCTCGGAGCTAGGCTGAACTGTCACTCACTCATTATCACCTCCACCTCTGCAAGCCAGAGAAATTGGAAATCGGTAACTAACTAACTGCCTGCCCTGCCGTGAAACACTAATTCCTGTTCCTGCCAGGTCACGTCCATCAGTCGCAACGGATTAACAAGTCTGTCTGACAAGCTGCTTCGAAGCAGGTGTATGCTATGTATTTTGCGTCCGGGGAAAGAGGAGATTGTTCAGTTTCGGACTTCATTTACTATACTATACGGTAAGTGTGTCATAGTTTCACTCTCCTCTCCAGTTCAGTCCCCATTAAGCGAGCGAATGTAAGTTTTTCAACTTGATTGCAAAGTCCACGTCGATGAACTGCCATCCTATCCTACTTCTTACTTTATCCTACCATGGTTATCAAAGTAAAGCGAAACTTGCTCATATACCCCATCCATTCCGTTTCGTTTCGTTGGTTAGGAACATTTCATCCATGTATGTACAGTAGTACAACAGTACAGTACAATATATCCCGTCATCACAGCAGCACAGCAGCAAGACCGATGAACCTCAACTCTCACTGGAACAAGAGAAATATACTATTCGTCGGCGCTTTGACCCCCCCCTTTTTAGTTAAAGACTCTAGCATGATACTATTTTCTGACCGTTTTCCCTTCTTCCTTCTTCCTATTGTTCGAAGTCCAGAGGTCCGGGCACGGTCATCATACCGTACCATCCATCCATCCGGAATGACACGACACGATATACGCCAATTGCACACACGATAGGACCAGACAAAAACCGCCGAGAATAACCATACCCAACCCACCTGAAGGTAGGTAGGAAGGGAGTCTGAGCGCTCGCGAATAGATCCAACAAAACAAAAAAATTGGAACATCGCTCCGACGACAGAAACCAATTGATGTCCATTCATCCCGGCGCGCAGGGCAGGGCAGGCTACCAACATCCCATCCAAGCCTCGCTTGTACATATGTATGTAACACGGGAAAGTTAGAGTCAGCTGTGGCAAGGAGATTAAAAAAGCACCTAGCGTACACTACCGCGATTATCCGCATAATGATGCGCACGTGTCGCAGAGGATGATGAGGTGATATGATATACCTCCGAAAGGGGAATCCGGAGAAAGAAAGATCAGACTCAGACTTAGCAGAGTCAGCAAAGCAGAGCAAATCCTATGGAAAGTTTTATCTTAAAACGCAGGGACCCGGTTCAGGAAGGTGTTGCCTTCCCCCCCCCCCCCCCCCCCAACGGCTCAGGACGAAGGGTTTTTCCTTTCCAGCGAGCTAACTAGCCAGGGTAGGCTCTTCTTCTCTTCGGAACGTTGCACCTCGTGGGTGGGAGAGGCAAAAAGCTTATTGATAGAGGACTAGTGACACAGTGGATAATTGATGATTGGCGGTGATTCGGAGGAGCAGTACTTACTGTACGACGCGGGAGGATTTATCGAGGTTGTAGTCACCCGTGCAATACCTCGATGGAGAATTCCGTCGGACTGAAGTTTCTGAGAAGGACGTTGGAACTTCTTGTTGGATATGGTTTTAATAATAGAACAGTTCGATTCACTAAAGGAAACAACAAAGGGAATTCGTAAAAACAAAAGTCTATCCAGACAATAAATTGACATGACATGGTGTTTTGATGGATGTATGTCAATTCGACAAACTCGGTCCAGAGGCATATTAGACAGAGCCAGCCATCCCAATTCTTCCTCTTGCCTTCTTTCTTTCTTCTGTTCTATAATGTACACGTTTCTCACCATATCACCCCCTGGTAGGTAGAGTAGTGATCAAGGGAGGTCGATAGAACGACAGACTGACACTGGTCAGTGTATATAATTCCCAATTCACCACATGCATCAAAAATAGATAGAATAGCCGTTAGTTCACAGAAACAGAAACAGCTGATTCATGATAAGGCGCGACGCATTCAGAAAAAAAAGGCAGCGTAACCTGTACCGTACCATGCAATCAATCAAGGTAGAAGGTCGCAGACAGAAAGGCAACCAATCAGACATCCAAGTCCTGGTGCGAAGTATGGTATATGTGCAACAATTCATTCCCGAAAAGGGGGTATCACTTAGGCAATTAGCCTGAAACGAAAGACAGCAAAGAAATAGAGCAGATATTTCAGTTCAGCCTCCAACAACAGTAGATAGGGATATAATAACAATAGGAGTATCAAGGCATCGTAGATTCTGCAATAGAATCTGTCTCAGAACTAAAAAGGAGGTTTCCTGCCTCCTCTATAGTCGTAAAGTAGATAAAACGGCCGTCCAGGTCATATCAATCCACTTTATTTTATGACAATATCGATCAGTCGTTCACCATGTCGTCCAGCGCCATTCTTCGCCGTTTCGCAGGCCGCGGACTGTCGTCACCCTCAGCTGCTGTTCTCGGTTGCCCAGCTTGAGCCCGTACGGGTGACTCTGGTGATGGATGCATCTGCGCCGCTGGAACTGAAGGACCGGGTTGTTGTCTCGGCGAAACATCAAGGTGAACTAATTCAGGAGGAAATCGTTGATAGGGAGGGGGCTGATGGGAAACCGGTTCTCTCGGTTCATGGGGAGCAGGCTGTCGCTGTTCCACTAAGTGGCCCTGTCTCTCTCTGAAGGACCATTGAGTCGGGAAAGGATCGCTTCTTCGGTGAGCGGATGGAACCGGGACAGACTCTGCCACTGTTGTCGTCGGAGGAAGAATAGGGGGTAAGCGAATGCCAGGTTCAAAGTACGGTGGCTGCAATTCCCTCGAGACGGGCGGCTCAGTGACTGTCGGCGGCGTCCTAGGCCTGTCAATATAGGGCGAAGGTGCAGCTCGATAAGGTTGCTGATACAGCTGTGGGGATACAGTCGGGGGCAGTGAACGGCCAATATAAGGCGGCACCTGCCGCGATATTTCAACAGGGTTATGGCCGCCGCTCACTGGCGCCGTTGGAAGTCCGCCTGCGGAGGACTGGATATACGGAGATGGGGCTTGAGTTACTAACGCGTGCTGCAACACGCCGGACGAAGAGAATGGTCGTGGCCCCAGACTACCGGGCATCGAGGGCGAAGTTGCCAATGTCTGAGGCGGAGAAAACATCGAAGGTGGCCACCTGGGCGGTTGAACCACGGCTGGACCCAGCCCACCGCTTCCAATTCGACCAGGGTCACCGGCTCGTGAGAACTGAAGATCTGTGATGGGGCGAATCTCGCGTGAGGAAGTTCTTCGGTGGAAATGCCCGCGGCTCGATGACGGTGAGATCTGTAGCGACTCTCTAGTGGAGTCCTCGAATGGAGAGGTATATGGCCTCAGAGGTGCTTCCTCCGCCTTCAAAGGAGGCCTCCCTCTCTTTTTATGCGTGACATCTACGCAGGTCGACTGTTCCCCATCTTAGCACGCAACAAACTACATAGAACCATCGGGAAACAAACTTACCGCCTTGCCCGCCAGAACACATCGCCGACACGGTCGAGCCGAATCACACCCCAGATGTTTTCGCTTGCAATTTACGCATGCAGATGCCACATGCGCCTTTGTCCGCCGTGTCTGTCTCGGCGGAAGTGCCCTTGCTGCCGTTGCCACTGCTGTTGCCCCTGGAGCCGCAGTGGCCGGTCCAGGTTGAAGGTATGGTGCTTCCGCTGGTGCTGATACTCCACCGATGTACTCAGGAGGCCGTGATGAAGGCAGACACTCCTGAATAATATCTGGTCTCCCTGGTAGCGTCGGCGTCTGCGCTGACACTGCATACTGTCTTTCCCGTTCCCCAGCAGTCGAGACAGGTCCAGGAGCGAGAATCGATTCCACTGCACCATTTGTAGTCACTGGATGAGGCTCTGAGCGTCTTCGACGCCTACTTCCTCGAGACAGCTCAGCAGGGTTCTCTGCTGGAGGGGATCCAGACATAGGGGGAGAAGGGTAAGGAGCCCGAAGGCTGGGCCCGTGGGAGTTGGTCGACCAGCTCAGATTCAACGAAAGCGGCCCTGACTCAAGGTCGGATCTGGGGTGTCCGAACGGTTTGTTGGGAAAGGACGAATGGGGTAACAGTAGAGATTGCATGAGGCAGGTTCCGTTATCTGTCGTTTCTCCGAAATAGATTCCTTTATTTTTCGTGCCGTGTGCGTCCAAGGCCAATGAATATAGCACAAAAATAAGATGTGCTTTTTAATAGACTGAATAGTGAGTCGACCACATGTCTGTTGAAGCAAGATTCGACCTTCAAGGTTTGCCGTATACGAAACGAGGTTTGAATCTGGCGGTGATCTCGACTATCGCGGACTGCTAATACTCAACGAGTAAGGACTTCTGACGGTCAGCATCAGACCCGCGATTCGTTGGGTGGTCACAATTCGGATGCATAGACCGGAAGCATAGTACAGTAGAAGCGTCTGGCTCGCCCGCACGATAATAAGCTCCCCTCGGGATTGGAGTAAAGGAGACCGACCAAGTTGAGAGGACGTGCCAAGGGTCTCCAGCGTCAGAAAAATAATTATCACGTCGTACCTTTTCTGGTTCGTCACAATCAAGTGATGCCTCGAGGAGCTAAAGCAACAACGAATGACACGTCGAATGTCTCTGGTGAAGGGAGGCGCAGAATGGGGGCGAGTATTGACGTTACCTACACCCAAATGGAGGGGGGAGAAAATGATAAAGCAAAAGCAAAGAAAACAACAAAGGAAACCTGCTAGTTTCCAAATGGGAACCGTGCCCAAGGCTGCTGAGGAGAGGTCAACGAATTGCGGATTGTGAGAGAAAGAGTCCCGCTGGCTCAAGCCTTAAACATCACCCTCTTCGGAGAACGAGCGATATTATCCTGGTCTCCGCCTGCAGGTCATGACAAGGCTTGGTGACCTTCAGCGGAAATCCTTTAGTGCGAAGGAGACTTGACTTTAGTTAGTGGGTACTGGCCAGTGCAGAAGCCAGCTATGAAGATAGATTCGGTTCTCCTGATCTCGATAAATGGCAGATCTAATCACTCCGCTGGACGCAGTATCGAATTGGGCACAGTACACCGTGTACGGAAGTAGTCCAATGGAGCTGGGTCCTTAGACGGCTCCATACAGCTGCTAAAAGGGCCTTGGTCTCTGCTGTTTCCTTTCTGGAGGTTCCGTTGGAGCCCGGCGCCGTGGCTTGCATTAGATGGACGATTAGGAATGGGTGCCGCTGTCAGTGACACCGACCCAAATGGGTAAACCACACGCTGGGAGGGGGAGGGGTCGGACGCCAGAAGAGTGTTGTCGTCTGTGGAGTTGTCGATTTTGGGACAACAGCTGGTGAGTCGACGCCAATCAGGAGCCCGGAGGAGCAAGGCAGAGACCGAACAAGGGATCGACGTCGGCGGCCGTCTGCTGCACCCAATTCCAATAGTCAGCTCGGCAAGGATGAGCAGTGCGCATTCCGTCGCAGTTTGACATGCGCTACGGTCCGCTGAGCCTGGCCGGGAGGGAGGAGCAGGGAAAACTGGTCGCCCAGGCGGCCCGGTGGGCGAGAATCAGAAGACCCTTGGAGGGGGGAGAAAACAATAGATGGATCCTCATGGGTGGGGCGCATGGGGACCAAGCCTGTGGTTCTGGGAGGGTCAGTCTGTCCGTGCTGTCCAAAGAAAGACATAACACAGTACGCGGTTGTTTAGTAAGTAGACGTATATGCAGCAGCTCAGCGAGGTTCAATGGATTTGGAGACTTCCCACAGAGAGAGTCTAGGTCTTTCCAAATGCATACTTTGATTCCCTAGGGATCCATCCGTTGCAGTCTTGGCGGGACGAAAGTCCAGATCTGCTGCGTGCTCCTGTCTTGATATCATTGTGTCCCGTCACCGAGGTTGGTAGAGTCGGCCCCAGCTTGTCCTAGAACTATGTGGCAGGACAGGGAGTCAGGGGAGCCGCACCCGCTAGAGCTTTTCGACACAACTTGTCATGACGCTATGTACAGTACTGTGTACTTCATCATAGCACGAGCACCGCCGCGCTGAGAAGAGATTCGGGCTCTTCATCATCCTCGGGCAACAGTTCTGCAGGTGTCTGGCAAGCTGCTCCCAGGCACGCAGTAACGCAAAAGCCACAAATCAGCCTCACAGCTCACAGGTTTAGCAGGCGCGTCAAAGCCTGTCGTTGACAGTTTACGCCAGCTCAACTGGCCGAATGAGAATAACTATTTCCCGCAGTGGAACGGGGTGGCCCACTCCACACTCCCCGGCTCTCCAAGCCGCAACCTGCCGCTAGCGACAGATAATGGGGGTATCACTGAGCCTAGGGTTGGAGAGCTCCGTGGTCCACTTGCAGGACGTAGGCTACAGATGGGCAGGCACCAACCCGAGAACCTAAATAATAATCTCAAGGTTCCCCATCAGCACTGCCTGGATGCGGGATACGGAAGTACCGAGTTGTCGGCGACACGCTGCAGGGCGCGATTCTCGTGCGGATTCGACCATATGGCCTGCTGAGGAATCATGTATGTCAGGTTATGCTACTGCCGTACCGTACAATATCGTAATGTCTAGGATGGCCGCAGAAGCACAGCTTCAGCGAGCGACCGGTGTGGCGGTGAAATTCATCACAAGGCGTTTGTCAAGTCCGTGCCGTAGCTATCATATCGACAATGCGTTTATTTTTCCGAGCATGGGTTTCTGTGAGCTTGGACGAGATCCTAGGTCATCTGCCGGTCGGGTACGGTAGTGGGCTATAGTAGCTCTCTAGATCTCGGAACCGTCTGAATTTGATTCCCAGCGGGAAAGCTTGGAGCTCTGAGTTTATCTGAAAGCTCTCCAACGTTTTGAGATCCAACCCTCGCCAGAACCGAGGAATAGAGGCCCGCCGATCCGCCGCCCACTATTTCTCCTGCCTTTTGGTTAGCAGCAACTACTGCCCACAGGCCTATGCACGCCCCCACTGTACCTTGGCCGTCCGGATCATTCGTCTCTCTCTCCCGCGAGGAATGCACCGTTTTTTCGGTTCCCCCTCGACTTAGGAAGGGTCGTGAATGCGAACTGCTGCCGTTGCATGGTTGATCCCTCTCGGTGTGACCGCTGGGGCCTCTGGAATGAGTGAGACCGAGGTAGCATAATTTACACAAGGACTCGGACGCTGATCGTAGAAACTGTCTGACTTGCACAACCACAACCACCCGGCAGGCGGTTAGTGTGCACATACCACCATACGCGGAGTCGAGCGAATGGCCGCAGGGACCTCCTCCTGCTGCACTACTGCGTACGCTTGGGGCAAGTTCCGAAAAGCCAGCGACACAACGCGGTTCGTGCAGCCCAGTGGGGAGGTGCCAGCACGATCTGCTGGTAGTGGACGGGCGGAAGTGGGAGGAGAGTCAATAGTTCAACCGCCATAACCAAAGTAGGAGTAGCACTAGGAGCTAGCGCGGCGAGCACGATTGCTGATTCCGAGGAGATCGAAAGCTTGATTCTTGAAGTGCTGAGCGTGCCATTGCGCCGCCAAAGCACCGCTGTGAATATATTGAGGCATTGGACAGTGTGTTCCAAACGTCAGGGGATCTAGTTAACGAATAGTACGCCTCAGTGGCGCACCGAAGGAGGGATGGAGCGGAGGACAGTCTGAGCCCGATGTACGGGGTTTCATTTCCCAGGTAAACCCGGCATAATCCCGAACTGTGGGTGCTGGCCCCAGTTTCTCATGCTGCTTTCGAAAACGGCACTGGAAATTAGTACAGAGTATAAGCAATAATAATTCTCCAGAGAAAATCCGCAAGGACGGACAATAGCAAGCAATTCCGTTTCGAAGCATGAAGGTTTTTTCATCGAACCACAGTGTTTTCCGACCAAGGCGCGGAAGTTTCCATTCTCGCCAATGAGCAGCACAGTTCACAGTGTTGCAGTTATATCCTTTACACGCATGACGACGTAGTATGCAGTCCCCCAGCCGTGTTGGGACGTTAACTTGCAGTGAACTACTGGAGTTGCGCAAATGCCGTCTCTGGTTTTCGAGGAACGGTATCAGAGGGGGAGTCCAATACTTTCTATCAATTCAACCAACCTCTCAGAGTGCCGGTTAATCGGTGCCTTTGGACTGGCAAGCCGGGTCAGAAAGTCAACTGTTCGAATCAAGAGGCCTACGGCCGACCAGGAACCATCCCATCAGACTATCCCAGACGGTTCGTTAAGGTCGATATTGTGGCTCTTCCGATGCACGCAGATCCACGCTGTGGCAATAATACGGGTTTTAAGGCCAGGGGATCCCCTTAAGGCTGAAAGGCTTAGTGGCTAGTGATAGACGGGCGTCAATATGATATAGATCGGTCCTCAAGAGCTTCTGCATCTCATCACATCCTGTCCATTGTGACCTTGGGGGCCATTCATCTTGCAAATTGACCCGGGATGATACCTTCCAGACCCCGGTTTTATGACCGAATCGTGCTCCTTTGCTTTCTCTGAGAGAATACAACTTCCAGTTGTCGACTACGTCAATTGTCTCGTCGATCCATCCTAGTCCTGTCCGGGATCAGGAGCTAGGAACAGGGGTGCTCGGGTCATGCGTGCAAGCTTTCGCGGAGAAATAATATCATCGATCCAAGGGACCTTAAAAGCTAGATCCTTCAATTTCCAGCGAACCATGCCAGGGTCCGGCCGGACTGGGGTGCTCGCACAACCCAGTGCCCACAGGTTCGCGATCACCTGGGGCCGAGAACGTCGGTGTAACCCCCTTGTCCCATGCCGTCCAACACGGGAGGATGCTGATGCTGGATCTCGATGGTCCCAAAGGCAGCCTGCTGGGTGCTTATGGGATCAAGTACATACATGCTGTAGTCCTCTGTACGGAGAACCGCGGATAGACGCTCGAACCGCTGTATTTGGAAGATGTCGAGTCTAGATTTTGTCGAGACTTATCACGCTATTTTTTTTTCTCAGGTCAATCTGCGAGCGGCACTATCGTATGACCTGCATAAATGAATACCGTAGGTGAAGTCTTCAAAGGGGGTTGGACCCTTTGGCCTTCGGGATACTGTTAGGTTAGCAGAGTCACACCGCCGCTCATAGGCTCGCGTGAGGTAACTTCTGGGTGCATTTCCAAATTCTTAATCCTTCCAGACGCTGGGATTGGTCGTGGTTGGTGTCAGTGGTCGAAAAATAAGGAGGGGACCGGCCGCCCGAATGTGCCGCTTTCTCGCACTGCTGACTGCTCCCGCGATACATACGTGTGCAATGGTCTCGAAGCTGGGGGGCTCATGCGTGCATGAGGTTTGAGAACACATGCTTGCTGGTACGTAGTAGTAGTAGTACGCAGTGCGGCATGTACTGCATTAGACCGTAGACAGCAAATGCGCGCGCGCAGGTCCCAACCTCGGAAACTTACAGGCTCCGAAGGCACAGCGCCAAAGGGTGATCATCGTCGATCCTTCGGGCGGGTTCCTGGGGTGGTTCCAATCGAGACCATGCCGTTGGCCAGAAGGGGGACGATGGGGGGCCTTCTGGCCCGAGTGTCCTCTGCACAGGATGGTCTGCTGCCTGTCAGGCGCTCTCTCCGCGTCGATTCCAACTGCTAAAAGGCTTCTTCGTGCATGAAGCTTCCCTGTGTCGACGATCAGGCGAACAGCCTAAAACGGCTGACGATCACATATAGCATATCGACAGCAGCAGCTCAGCTCTCCCTCTTGGCGGGACGAGGGAACATCCACGGGTGAATCGAGATGGCAGTCTGTCAGATAGTAGCTAGTCAGGCGATGATGGGGCTATCTGGGTCCTCGACAACCTGGACTCCCAGCCATGATCCATCTGATCTGGGGCGGTTCGTGCGACGGGGCGAGGGTGACAAAGGAGGATTATTGTCTTGCATGCCAGCCACGCGCCCGTATTATTAGCGATATGACAATGGATCTGCGCGATAAAATAACAAAGGATCCCAAAATTAGGGCTCTGATCGATAGACTCGCTCATTCTCCGGCCGTTTTGGCGGCCGAGTTAGGACGACGAAGAGAGAACGTGAGAATTTCGGTGAGGGCGAAGCCGACAGAACCATCGACCGCCCGCGACGTGACTATTGAACCCTATTGCGGTTCTATCGGCGTCCAGTACGACCTCCGTCCCACATGTGTCTCGCGGACGGGATGAAGAACTGAGCATCAACAATTATTGCTTTCTGAAAAATGAGAACATGACGCGACCTGGACTTTGAACGATCAAGATTTCGAAAGGGTCTGTCCCGCGTCCGCCGGAGATCTTCTTCACGCTTCCCCCGGTGGAGTTCGCGATCTACGCCCCAAGTAAGCAAAAAACCCTGGCCTTTTTCCTCGAACGGGACGGTCCGCGCGCTCGATATTGGATTAACTATCAATTAAGCTCCAGTTCACAGAACAAGACCATGTCCAAATAGTTCCCTGGGGAGAAATTCTCCGCATACGAGCCCGTCTTTTTCAGTCAAGTAATTGCTTCCCCCCCCCCTTTTCGTCACAATTGCGATGGACAGTACTTATACGGGGTATTGCACAAACTATCGAAGGAGCAATGCGTTCTCGTCACATTGCACGAAACCAATAGTTCACGGGTTTTTTACGGAGTTATTCATTTGGGCAGCATCACTTCAGCGGAAATCGGAGCCTTTCTATTGTACAGTACATGTACATGTGCAGAGTACATGAGCAAAAAAAACAAACCTTGCCGTCGATCATAACATGCATAAAGTCAGTCGAAAGTCGAGACTGGTCAAGCATTCCGCACTGACTCTCCGACCCTCCGACCAGCAAGCAGCGCAGCGAGTCGTGAGTCATGAATCGTGACAAGGCGGTTGGGTTCGATGTGGAGAAAGGGCAGATCAAGAAGGGAATGACGCCGCGAGGGGGGAGAGAGGGGGGTCGATCGTGACATTCCCCGACCGCCCGCTCACGGACTCACGGTCCAACAAGATGCGATGTGATATGATATTTATTCCGTAGACCCTGCATAATGATTTTCGCAGGGCTCTAATCTTTCACCGGATACGGGCTAGATCCTCGCGCCTCTGACGCCATCTTCCCAACGTCGACTGATCTATGCGAGCGCTAGGCCTACCCCAGCTAGGTATCTATGCATATCGAGCTTCCGCTTCTTTTCTCTAAGCTCAACCTCGCGAGTTAGTTCAACGGAGAACCGAATCTGATGAGATATGACGTCTCTTGGAATCTTTTTCCATCCATGCGCTGAGCATTTTTCTTCTCTTCCCCGCCTCCTTCTACAGTGCAGCGGAATTCTGCCGGGCCACTTCGGAACTTGGAAGGCCGGAAAACTATACCGATTGGTTGTCATTCCATGATAACGCCAATTGAAGGCTCTGTACAGAAGGGCAGGGCTACGATTATGACAATACTCTTTGCTCAGGAGATGCAGAAAGAATAGACGTTTACAGCTGTCTAAAGCTGCTGAATCTAGTGATCTCCGACAATTGGACCTGACCTTACTGTGCCCCGCCTAAAGCTGTTAGATAGCTAAAGACCAGGTAAACCGCCTATACTAGAACCCAGAATGTCGAAATATGCTGAATGAACTGCAAAACCATATTATCGATCAGATAAACAGCTTCCCGCCCGAACAAGCTAAGTACTTTCAAGATCTGTTGTATGTATGTATGTATATATATATTGTATATCTGAGTCTACCCAGCACAATTGTTAAGTTATCTATCTACCTTAGGTAGTTAGGAAGAACCTTAACCTTTTCCTAGTCCCAACCCACCAAGTCAGGTTCCAGAGTACCTATTTTCCAATCACGTTTGCTTGGTCTATTAATAAATATATGTCCTTAAGCTAAGCCAAGAAGGACTTACTATTCACATTCCCGTTTAAAATGTTGGATGCAGGCTCAATCTTCTCTCTGCCCATTCCATTTCTCAGCTGTAGCTATACTTCAGAAATTAATTATTCAAGGAGCCCCTGTCTACCTATAGATGGAACAGTATATATATATATATATATATATGTATACTATATACCTAAAGCAAGGATAGGACTTCAACACCCAACCCAAAATAGGAGGTTACGAAGGGAAATCAGATGGAAGAATCTATATATGAATCAGCTTCTTCTAACTCTTTAGTTAGTTAGTAGCTAGTCCTGTCCTCTCCATATTACCTACCTACTAAACTATTAACTCAACTAGGTGGATTTGATTACCTATATTGTTTAATAAATCCGACTTGAGTTTCAGAGTATCCTCTGTGCTGTATCGTCTCCGTCCAACATTAAAAACAGTAATGGTCTGTGTACTGTGCAGTGGGGTAGACAGTCTTCTGTAGATGCTTTGTACCTGTATATTCTTCGTTATAGGGGGAGGGGAGCACGAACCACCGAGACCGGTAATCATGCAACCAATATCCAATAAATGTATGTTTGCATACATACGAGAAAAAAAATAATACCATCCGACATAAATATTCCAATTAGTCTATTTAAAAAAGCTCTGGATCTAAGACCCCCCTCCCTCCGTAGTTTAAACATACGACTTTGATTTATTATCTACGAGTTCCATGCTATGCTATACTATGCCCTTGCGCGGTTTCTGAAACCATACAGATACAGGTAAGAGCGTACCAACTGCATGCAAAAAGTATACACACATACATACATAATCCAGGAGAGTGGTGTCACAGAAGCAAAGAAAAGAAAAGGGGTATCGAAAGCTTAGTTAGAGTGTCCGTACGTATGTAGTATGATATATACTTCAGCGGGAAAAAGAATTTTTGCTACCTATACATTAGGTAGGTAGGTACTATATACTCGAGAAGCCGTTTGGATATCTCATTACAGACAGACAGTAAGACTAAACGACAATATATACAATTTTTTTTCCAGACCTAGACCCTCTCACTCCTCAAGATCAGACGGAAAACCGCAGATAGCAGACAACTACAGCTTCTTCTTCGACGGCCTAGCATTCTTCTCCCTCCTCTTCTCCTTGAGCCTCCTCGCCTTCCTGATATCCTCATTATTCCGCAACTCGCTCTTCCTCTTCCCGGAGACCAGCGCATCGACTGCCCCTCCGGCCTTCGACATCTGCCGCTCCTTCGCGGCCTCAAGCTTCTTCCTCTTCTTCTCGTAGTCGCCGCGCAGCGGGTCCGCCGGCTTGGGCGCCTGCTCCTTGCGGTGGCGGAACTTCTTTCCGGAGATCACGGCGTTCAGTTCGGCCGTGAGACTTGGGGTCTCGGTCTCGCCGACCCGGGGCAGACGGCCGAGGCGCTTACCCTTCTTCCACGCCTCGAAGCGGCCGGAGCGGAAGCTGGCCGCGATCTTGGTGCCGCTCTCGCCGTGGATCAGGGCGGTGCCGCCCTTGGAGCCGTCCTCGTCGTTGCGGACCGAGACGTACTTCTTGTGTCGCTTGTCCCAGCGTTTCATGGAGCGGGGTTCAGCGAAGCCGGGCTGGCCCTCGTCGGTGGTGAGGTCCATGGCTGCGCTGCGGGCGGCCTGGGCGAAGTTCACGTTGGAGCCGGAGTGGACGCCGTAGGCGCGGTCTTCGGCGAGGGAATGGTTGGCGGGGGTGTAGGACATGAAGTATTCGGGGTTCTGGAAGGAGGCGGCGGATTCTTTGTTCTTTGATTTCGATTTTTTGTTCGGTTGTGAGTAGGAAGAGAAGGTCACTTCGAGCTCGGAGTCGGATGCCAGAGACATGTTGTCAGCGGGGCCTTGGGGAGCGTCGTCATCATCCATATTCATATTGTCTTCACCATCAGAGAAAGCGTCGAGATCCGCGCCCTTCTTCTCTGCTTTGTCCGTCTCCTTCCGCTCGCCACTAGGCTGGCTCTCCAAGAACTCCGACTGTCCCTCCGACTGTCTCCGTTTCTTCTTAGAGTCCAACGTAGACCGTATACTCTTGATCACATCGACAGTCTCATCGTCTCCCTTCTTGCCCCCTCGTCTTCCGGTGACCTCGAAGATCGTCTCCTGCGGTCGGTACCCTCCTATACGGGCCAGCATCTTCTCACGCTCGACCTCCATCTGACTCGCCTCGTCATTAAACAGTGGGTGTAGAGCCACCCAGTCATCGGAGGCGACGACTGTCTTTGCTCTCTTTGCGCTCTCAAGCGAGGCAGCGTTCCTGGTGCGCATGTAGAGTTTCTCTCCCTTCACGGCGACCCCACGTTGCGACTCGAGATCCACATTTTCGTCTAGCAGCTTCGTGACCCATTCACAACTTCTGGACAGAGGTTCTTTAGGCAGACTGCCAACGACCACATCCTCCGCATAATTCACATTATCACCAGCCTGCCGGCCTAGCACGAGCCTCCTGGCAAGGAAGAGCTGCAGATCTAGGAGATATGGTGCATCAGCGTCTCGAACGAGACTGTAACTCCAGCCCTTCTGACCAGCACGGGCAGTTCGACCAACACGGTGGACGAAGATCTTCGGTTGCGATGGGAAATCGTAGTTCACGACGTTGGCAAGAATAGGGATGTCAATACCTCTGGCAGCCACGTCCGTTACGACCAAGATATTCGTGATGCCGGTGCGGAAGTTCTGGACCTGGATCTTGCGGGCCGTTTGATCCAGAGAACCGTAGGCGTAGGACACCGCGAACCCGGCTTCGCAAAGCAATGAGTAAAGGTAATCGACGTGGTGTTTCGTGGCCGCAAAGACAATCGTAGAGTGCTTCGTAGGCGACTCAGTGGTATTGACAGCCTTCTCCATCTCCGACCGCTTGCGCTTCTTGGGGTTCTTCTTCGAATTCCCTCCCTCCTCCTTCAGTTTCTGAGCAGCTTCCGTAGGACCAGTCGGGATCTTGATGACCTCGTGGAGGATGTGCAGCAGCGCTCCTTCTTTGTCGGCAGACTTGACCGTAAAGAACGCATTCTGCAGATCAGGCGAGATCTTGCTCTCCGCGTCCAGACGGATCAGCGTGGGTTCCTGCAAACCGGCACGAGCAAACTCAACGAGGGACTTCGGCAGAGTCGCAGAGAACAGAAGGGTCTGTCGGGACGGAGGAAGACCGTGCACGATCTCCGTCAACTGCGCCGCGAAACCCATCTCGAACAATCTATCGGCTTCATCGAACACAACATAACGAATGCTAGACAGATCCAGACCCATCTCAACCTTCAAATGCAAGAACCGACCAGGAGTCGCGATGACGATATCAGGGTTTCCAGCCATAAGCCCAAACTGCTCCTCCAGACTATCACCACCGACCAGCAGCACAGCCTTCAGATCCGTGCCCCGTCCCAACTCCTTGACGACCTTCAACGTCTGCAGCGCCAGCTCTCTCGACGGCGACAGGATCAACGCCCTCGACCCGACCTTGGTGCTATGGCTCTTCAACTTCTCAATCATGGGGATCACGAACGCGGCCGTCTTTCCGGAACCCGTGCGCGCCATGCCCACCACATCCTGATCGTCCAAGATCACCGGGATCGTCTTGCGCTGGATGGGCGTCGGGACGGAAAAGCCCTTGCGCGCAATGGCCTTGAGCAGATTCGCATTCAGACCCATGGCCTGGAACCCGCCTCCCTTCTTCACCGTGCGGCCCTTGAGGTTCGATGCCTTGCGATTGGCCGAGGCCTGCTGCGCGGCGATAAATGCTTCATCGTCGTCCTCGTCGTCATTCCCGCCGTCGTCTCCGCCCAGCATGTCCAGGTTCTCCGTCGGTTTCGGTTTCGGCTTCGACTTCGGCTTCGTCTGTTCCCAACTCTCCTCGCCGTCGGAATCGCTGTCATTCTGAAAGAGGGCCTTGGAGATATCGAACTCGTTCTCCGAGACCGCCGGGGATGCTGCGCGGGGTGCCATTGTGTCTGTCCGTGGATTTCAAGCGTACCTAAAACTGGACCGTGAATATTATTTTGGGAGGCCGCAAGGCGGGATGCGGCCTGGGGAGCGGAACGATGTTCAGACTGAGGTCTCCTGGACCATCTGACTCAGTCCGGGAATTAAAAAAAATTATCTTCCCGAACAGAAAGATTCCTGCTCCTTCAAAAACTTCAGAGAGGACGTTCCTTTCTCTGCAATCCTAAATTTCTCACATCTCCCAGATCAAAACTTCGAAAAACGCACCCGAAGGCGGTGAGACGGGACGGGTCAACCTTCCCCCGCCCACCGACGAAACACGAACAAGCAAACACAACAAACAACACTCTGTCTCCCCGCGACGCGTCAAACACGTCTCGCCGGAAAAGGTCATATGGGAAAGCCGCGCCTCCACGGACAACGCTCGACTGGACCATTCACCCATTTATTTATTAAAAAGCTTGGGGGCGGGCTCCGGGAATAATCTCAAAACGCAAAGATGGGTGGGTCGATTTATAAAATTTTATTCCTTTCTGGGTTCTTGGCTTGTTGCTAATGGATACGATCCAGATGGTGGTTACGGGAATTATAACACCTCATACGGGGGAGGAGGTATGTCTGGCGGTGGGGGTTTTATGCCTGGTGAGATGAACAGTCCTGCTGGGCCGAAGGTGAGTTACTTTATTGTATTTTATCCCATGTCAACTCCCCGGAGTCTCCAAGACAGGAACGTGCACGAGGCATCGTTCTCAGTAGCAACCTGCTAACGTCGGACGACGAAAACAGGGCGACACAGCCTCCCTCCGCCCCGTGACAATCAAACAAGCCCTCGACGCAACCCAGATCCACCCGGACGCCGACAACTTCCAGATCGACGGCGCAGACGCCGCCAGCATCTGCTTCATCGGGCAGGTGCGCAACATCAGCTCGCAAAGCACCAACGTGACGTACAAGATCGACGACGGCACGGGCGAGATCGAGGCGAAGCAGTGGTCGATCTCGACGGGGGCCGGTGTCGGCGGTGACGAGAGCATGGACACAGACGACTCGTCCAAGCCCGCGGTCGAGCTGAACGCCTACGCCAAGGTGTTCGGCAAGCTCAAGTTCTTCGGCAATCGGCGGTACGTGAACGCGCACTGCGTCCGGCCCGTGACGGATCTGAATGAGTTACATTATCACCTGCTCGAGGCCACGGCGATACATCTCTTCTTCACGAGGGGGCCGCCTGGAGGGGGCGCGTCCGCGAAAGGAGGAGCAGCCGGTGGTGGAGGTGATATGGGAGGTGGCATGGATGACTACGGCGCGGCTGGTGGTTCGCGTCCTCTGCCTGCCATGACGCCTGCCGCGCGGAGGGTATACAACCTGCTGAAGAACGAGCCGCAGAGCAACGAGGGCTTGCACGTCCAGATGATTGCGGCGCGGCTGAACATGCCAGTCCCCGAGGTTACCAAGGCGGGTGACGAGCTGCTCACCGCTGGGTTGATCTTTTCGACAGTTGATGAAGCTACGTGGGCTATTCTGGAGTACTAGCCCTTTCTGTTGTCGAGGCTTTCTTGTCTGCACTTTTTTTTTCGGATGGAAATGGAGACCAAAAAGATATCCGACTTCTTTTCCCCTTTTCTCTTTTTGAACTCAGATGTATGATACTCGGCGTGTTTGTCAATTTCCCAAGGGCGATTATGATGAAATAGATAACGAACTTTGAGAGTGGACAGAAATCATTCACATATTCTTTTCACAGCGCCATGGATATGAATGCAAATCATGATATAATCATCAATAATCGTCCCAATCTAACATGACCGTTCCTCTGCAAGGAATCATTCAATCTTTACACCAAAAAGTGGCATCATCAGATAGACACAGAGGTATGATATATGATGTACAGACAATGCCATTTCTTTTTCCAAGTCCCGAGATCATTGACCGTGGTTCATATGTAACAGCTGTCACGTATTCGTTGTGTCCATCAGATGTCATTCTATATATAACCAAAAAAAAGTCGTCTACGTAAATTCATGATTCGTATGTGTTTTCGTTCTGTGCCGCTTCATCCTGCGCAGGGAAAAAAAGAGAGATACGCGATGATGGGGCAAGGTCGTGCTAATCATCCCATCGCATTCCTCTGTCTGGCCTCTTCAATGGATCGCTGCCAACTGGTTTGGCAGAGGAACACGCTCTCGATACAGAATACCAGGAACACGGCGACGGCAAAACCAGTCCAGAGACCCGGGAGACCCCATCCGAGTCCGAAGGTCGTTGCGATGCCGATCGGCATTGCGACAGCGTAGTAGCAGAAAGGCTGGATATAGCCGCCGATCTTTTGTCTGCCGAGTCCGCGCAGGATGCCGTTGCAGGTGGCTGTGAGAGCGTCGAAAAGCTGAAACGCCGCGCAGAGGGGCAGAACTTGTGCGATTACCTCGATCACGTCCTCGTCGGGAGTAAAGAGTCGTGGGATGTAATATCGAAGTGAAGAGAGCATAATCATGTTGAGAAGGCCCACGACGATTGCCCAGCTCATGGAGGCCTTGGCAGACGTGCGTGCAGCGTCGGTTAGTGTGGCTCCTATCAGGTTCGCGATACGTGTGCTTGCCGCAATGCCCACCGGGAATGGGACCTGGTACGTGATGCTCGTTATGGTAGAAAGAACAGATTGAGCAGCGAGAGTCGTCGTTCCGAGATATGAGGAGGCAAGGGTCATGAGCTCGAATGAGAGGTATTCGGCTTCGACCATGATGAGTCCCGGAAGAGCAAGTCTGATCATTGAACCCCAGTTCTGTAGAGCGCGATAAGTGAAGCCGTTCCAGCATTCAGAGCCCGCAACGAAGTAAACATAGAGGAAGAGACAAAGGGGCAGGAGGGTGTCCGTGATAGCAACGGCAATGGGTGCACCGATGAAGCCCCAGCCAAGTCTCTACGCGAAGACTGTCAGCAGAGCGATCAAGATAGATCTCTCTCAAAGAAAACATACCCAGACAAATAGCCAATTCATGAACGCATTAAGCGGCGCACATATCAGAAGGACATATAGAGGAGCAGAGAAGAGGCCTTGAGCTTGCACGTAACGCTTTCCGCTCTCGAAGCACGCATACCCAGGCGTCCCAATGGCCGCCACTTTCAAATACAGACCGGCCAGAGTTGCCACATCCTTCTCGGGAACGATTCTCATAAGGATCTTGTCCGCAAAGAACCAGACAAGGACGATGGGGATTGTGATGAGCCAAAGGAAGTAAACCATCCTCTGCATTTGCAGGCCAACCAATTTCTTCTTGCCCGAGCCGTACGCCTGGGCGCATAGCGTATCCAGACTAGTAGCAAGACCTTGGTAGACGGCAAACCCAGTAATATTTGCTGTCATAACCGCCAAACTAACTGCACCAAGCTGTACCTTTCCCAAGTGTCCAATAGTGAGGATGCTGGCAACGGTCAGGGAGTACTGGAGCAGGAACGTGAGAATTAGAGGAGCAGCATATTTGCCGATGACCTGTGCTTCTCGTCTCCAAGTCGTCTGGATCAATCCCGCCGCAACAGCTTCCTCCCATTTCCTGTCAATATCATCCGACTCTCTTCCATCGCGGTTGGGTAGATCGGAAGTCCCAAGCAAAGCAGTGTTTTCTGTTGGTATCATAGTAGTGTCCTGGGGCGGCGGCAGCGGCGGTGGCTCTCTGCTTTCGATGGGGGACTCGTCTGAGAGGACCGAGGCAGCCGTTAAGTAATTTGCTTCCGTGGTAACAGAGGAATTGACAGATAAATCTCCACTGGGCTTCTTCTTCAGGCCACCAGAGTTTCCAATCAAGTTGTTGGCGCTCAAGAGACTTCTCTCTTCCTGAATGGCCTGTTCCCTCTCCCTCCGGGTTAACCTGTCCTGCTCCAGCTGATGCGGCACAACGGTACCGCGAGATCCGACCGTAAAGAAGCTGGGTCGACGGTATGATCCGACTAGTGAGTGGGAATTATATCCTTGGGAACCGATCTGACGGATAGTGGACGCTTCTGAACGCTCTCCGTCGGTCGTGTAGGTGGAACCCTCGTCGTCCGCGTAGTCAGCCAGATCCCGTGCGATTGACGCTTCGGCCAGAGGGGAACTGGAACGGAATGATCCATTATACGATCCTTGGCGATCTCCCTGGTTGGCTGAGCAGGCGGAAGCGCGAGCCATTGTACGGTATAGGACCTGGTGACGAAGCCGTGGGGTTGTCGTTCACAGGGCGCACGCCAACGTACATGTACGAGTATGTAGCTACCTGACTACCTTCTATAGGAGGTTCATCGAATAAGCGGCATCATCGGGACCGTGCCCAAGGTGTCCGCGTCGAGGAGCAGCAATTGGCTGCAACCCCGGTGAGAAAATAGCGAAGATTGCGGAGTCCTGAAGACTCTGCAGAGCGGCAAAGCGGGCACTCACCTTATGCGTGTGAGGTACCTAATTGCGGTGAGAGCGCTCGTGCATCCAAGTGAAAAGAACCAAACCCATACCTCACAGCTGCAGATGGATCTACCTCGCACTGATATACATACATAGAACACGATGTGATGCATCTGCTGTGCATCCATGGATCTCGCCCTTTACCAGATCCCTGTTCCAGCTTGCCCCGCGCTAGTACCCCACTCCTCGCGAACGTCTCGTACAGCTTCGAAGATTGGTATATATTCCCAAGTACGTATTAGGTACGAAGAGGTTCCCGATTAAAACTATCGCAACTGATTACGCCCTAATTCATTTTGAACAGCCTTGTTGCAGTCTAACTTAGTTGGGCCAATTGTGTTTCGGTGCGGCTGTGGTAAACACTGCTGCAGGAATACAGGTCAATTCAACGCGCTGAAATCAGTTGAACGTACTAAATTCAGACCTTAACCTCTCGCATGACGCCTTATCAAGATAGTCATGAGCTTGCTTGCTTGATAATAACCATCACAGTAGATTTACTAAGCCTAAATTACAGTTGCTCTACCCTATTAGATTTGGTTCTTATCTGTCAGCCGAATATTACCACTATAACCTAGTGGCATGCCAAGAAGCCTATGAGCCTAGTCAGCGCGCGCCGATCCAGGCATCTCGAAGGCCAGAATCCCTGCAATAAAGGAACTATACTGCCTATACCCATGATTGGCTATTATACCCTTGCAATACCCCTTTATATTGCATCGATACATCATTCTTTCGGAATCGTTTGATATATCCATATTCAGAAGGTCTCAACCCCTAATTCCATGAGATAAATAGTCAGTTAGTTAGGTAGATTCAAATAATCAGAGCTTTCATCATCATACCTTCGGATTACTAGGTTCGCGCAGTCTGACATTATCTTTCTCAGGCCTTGACAGGCAGGCATCTCTCTATAAACACATCTGTAGGCACTCTCTATAGGTCTGTGGGCAACCCCTGTTAGCGGCCAGTGAGCCTCTTAGTTGGACTTAAAAGGCTGCTAGAAGATTCTCTGGGTCGCTCCAACTTCCCAAGATTCAGTGTGCTAGAGGGTTGGTATGCAGAATGCAGGTCAGTTCAACACACTAACGTCATACTTTAATTCACCTCTCATATGACACCTCACCGAGTTGATCCTAAGCTTGCTTACTGATAACTACTGCAATAGAGTTTTTTGCGCGGAATAGGTTGATTTGGGAAATGTGGGGACATCAGAGAGGATTCGGAGAGGTCAGGTAGGAAGGAGGATAAAAGGAAGTCTTCAACAAGGCATTTACAAAGTTCATCTCTCTTCTCATATTTAACTATTTGTCATGGGGTAGCCCGGGGGTCAACCTCAATTGGCCAGGCCAGGTCCGCCGAAGCCAGGTGCGGAGGATACATGACTTCTAAGTTTGGCGTCATGTAAATGGTTTAACAATCATCATTATTATTAATCAAGCAATTCAGAATGTTCTGCAGAAATCTTGAACGTACATCCTAGTCCGGCCAAGAAGTTCGCGTGCCTAGAGCTCTCGTGCCTATCTGCATCCATACGGTCCGCTCCCTGCGAGGAGCAATACCGCATCCATTACCACACCAGAAGATTCTCTGGGTCACTCCAACCTCTTAAGGTTCGATGCAGTACTAGAGGGTTGGCTGACCTGACCTCAGTGCACAGACCAAGAAACTTGAACGTTGAACTGACCTGTAGACTGCATACGCACATGCTGGGATTCAACTGATCTGCAAGGTGTCCGGACCCATGTGTGCAGCAAGGGATAGACTGTCTACCTTAAGTAGTAATTCCGGAAAATAATTCCGGAAAAAGGTGTTTCCAAAGCAATCCTAGATTGTAAATTGTCTGGTAAGCTCTATTTCAGCCTCCAGATGTGACTTTGCATGTTTGGTATTATCGGATTCTCAAAATTAGAACATACTGTAGTACGGAGGTACTTCGGAGATAATCATCGTTAGCCATCACAGCTTCCAACTTAAACACCTGTACGTTGGTGCAACCGACAGCTTGTATCAATGTCTACCCGGTACTATTCGTTTCATCCAATTGAGCATGAACCATGGAGTGATATGAAGATAACTAGGTCCAGCCGTGACCGCATTATGTCAGCAAGTCAGCAATGACGTCACGCGTAGAGGCACGGGGAGTTCAGGCCATCTCCCTAACCGGTTTAGCGCATCCTTCAGCGCTCCTGTCATGTGATGCCCATTGCTCTTGCAATAACGCTTCTCGAGATGCTTCACATCCTCACGATATTTATCAGCTGCCAGAATGTCCTCTGATATCTCAGAGTGATGGCTCTCTTACATCTCAGTGTGGTGGACTGGTAACTTGAGAGAACATGTCGCAGGCCGGTGATTATGATGATGAAGCGTCCCGTTACCGTCGCTACAACCCGTTGATCAATCCGCTCCATTCTCATCCAGTACACGTCAATGAGTAAGATATACCCCATTGATAACTTTAATTCTTTAGTTCCATTATTTTTTTATAGATTTTCTTTGTGCATTTCCTCGCAGTCTGCGCTATCGTTCTATGTCCCTCTAAGGAGCACAAGCTTCGAAATCGACGGTTGCAAAGTTTACTACTACTACGACTGTCTATCAGTGCGAATCTTCTCTCTTCTTTTTCTTTTTTTGGAAGATTACAATAAACTTCAAATAAATTCCTTTTATATTTCTGTCGAGAATTTTATTTGTGCACCGTGCAACATACCCCGATACTTCATCCCTATGTCTATATCTCTGTACTACAGACGCAACCAAGAATTCCCTACATTGATACGATAACACTGACCGCCGAGTCTCACTCCTATCCAGACGCCCTCAAGATGCCGGCCCCGTCTTCCTCTCCCGCCCGCTATCCGGGGCCCTCCTCTTCGAAAACGAGGCCTCCGACGCGCGCGACCACTGCGCCAACGAACGGACCTTCCTCTCCTGGCTCCGCCTCTCCATCTACCTCTCCATCGTCTCCTGCGCCATCATCATCTCCTTCCACCTGCGCACCCAGCCCACGGGGATCGAGCGCCGCGTCGCCTTCCCGCTCGGCATCGTCTTCTGGGTCATGAGCCTGGCATGTCTGGTCAGTGGGTTCTCGATCTACGTGCGGACCGTCACGAAGTATAGCAAGAAGGCGGCGCTCGTGCAGAGCGGGTGGAAGACGCAGGTCGTGTTTACGGTCGTGGCGACGGTGATTATTGGGAGTTGTATACTGTTTTTGAGTACGGATGCGAGGTGATGGTTCTTGGTTTGTTTTCTTTTCTGCTGTTCGTCCGATGCTTTCGCTGTTGATACGATTTCTGTCTTCTGCTACTGTCGTCTTCGATGATTCGGGCCTTATTCTGCACTGTCGGCTTTTTTTTCCTGCACATTTTACTTGGGAATGCATCATGACTGTTCAGTCATAATCAATACAGACTATAATTAACTATTTGGTGTTTGTACAAATGCCTGGAGGTCATGGCCTAAAGAAAAAGGCCTTCTTCCATTTGCATCTTCTCTCCAGGGGTAAAAACAACGAAAACAAAAAGGCCCAAACCTTTTCTTTTTTTTTAGCTTTTATTTAAATTAGTAAACGAGTCTTCCTGGCTGTAGTGGGAAGAATTTAGCACATGCAGTTAACTAGGTACTCTTCGATACTATAAAAGCCCTAAACTCCAGCTGACTTCCCCAGACGTACATGTATGTACTGTACAATAAAAACGGACTTCCTTCTCCCTTTCTTCCTTTCTTTCAGACCTTCCTGTTGGTTAGTGTCGGGCAAGAAATATAGATCTACGTATTCTTGTCAAATCAAACCATCATCAGATTAATTAAACATCCCAAATCATCCTCCATGGAGAGAAGGAATAGACGAGGGTTTTTTGTTTTGGTAGCAATACTCACAATGAATTAACCTGGATGTCGGATGTATGATTTATAGGTTCTATCTATCATTTCATCGTGGCTTGTAACAACCTGCTTGATTTGTTATCATTCATTGGCTGTTTGGATCCAATGATTCATGGTCCATTTGGATCGGGGTCACTAGCTAGCTAGCTACCTAAGCTCCCTGAATAGACAGACCTCTTGGTATGTATCTATCATTCAGTACCCTCTCTAGGTAGATAATTGTCAATTCGTCCAAAACTATAACATGAATTTTGGAAGAATTAGGAGCATAAAACAGCGGAGTAATTTCAGGAAATGATTAGTATTATTATTGTCTTGCGGTTATAGATTCTAGGAAGTAGTTAAGTTAGATCTGTCCTGGCTTATCTCGTATTACTGTTCCTGCTACTACAACCGATCAATAATAAAAGGAGAAAAAAAAATCGAGATAAGCTTCCTTGCCTGAATCAGCGTCTATCTATCTAACCTGCATCCCGCTTCTACATTAATTAGCACTTACATACCTACTCTACAATCAATAAATCAATCATCCCCTCACCGCAGCATTCAGGATATCCGTCGTATGCCCCCACACATACTCCGACATCCCCTGCGCCCGATACTGCTGCATGATCTGATTCCCGACCTTTCCCTCCCCCTTCCAATTGACGAGATACGCACCGCTCCCGACCTCCCCGTCCGAGCCGACCGCAAACCCCTCCAGCTCGCTCTCCGGCAAGGGCACGCCCTGCCCCTTCGTCGGGTCACCGCCATCCTTGTCCCGGGACGGATACCTCGACGACGTCGAATGGAAGAGATGTCTCTCGCCGCTCTCGCGCAGATCGACCGCGAAGGGTCTCAGGAAGAGCGGCCAGACGAGGTAGTTGAACACGTGCGAGATCGGTGGCGGGAAACTGTTGTTGTAGATGTTCGTCCCCACGAGCCAGGGGTAAACGTGCAGGAAGCTGACGGAGCGATGGGCCAGGGCCAGATGCTCCATGGACAGGGAGGTCATGGTGATGGCGTGCCGGGCGCAGTTGAGCACCGAGTACGTCCGCTTCAGGTCCAGGTCGTCCTTGTTGATGCGGGACTCGAGGCCGCCGCCGAAGATGGAGACGACGCGGGCGAGCGTCGACGAGGCGGGTTCGAGTAAGGGGAGGAGGTTCTGGATGAAGCGCATCCGGGCGTAATACCGAAGGGCGAAGAGGCTGTCGAGTCCTTCGTTAGTTTCTATACGTGGATGTCGGAGAGAGTCAGATGTGATCTCAATCAATCAATTGATAAGGAATTGATAATATAGATAAAAGAAAGGGAAGAGAAGGAAGGGAAACGAGAAAATAAAATGACATGAGACTAACCTCTCCTCCTCGTAATCGGTACACCCCCCGGCGTCATGAACAGCAGATTCACCCTCTGCTCCCTATTCGTGATATACTCGCACGCCGCATCGACGTTCCGTATTAGCGACACATCCGTCTCGATGAAGTTGAAGGTCCCCTCGGGGTTGAGCTTCCTCAGCTCCGCCAGGAACGGCGCCGCCTTGGACTCGCTCCGGCCGATGATGTACGCGTTGGGCCGCTTCGCGCGCAGGGCGAGCTGGTGTAGAGTGCTCTGGCCGATGCCGGTCGTGCCGCCGACGAAGAGGGCGGTGATGCCCGGGATGAAGGCGCGGATGCCTTCGTTGGAGGAGCGCACGGAGGCGATGGGGATCATGGCGATACCATTGATTTTTGGATCTGTAGGTGGTGGTGTTTGGTTTATTCCCTCTGGGATCGAAGGAGGGTGAGGGAGGGCGCCAGCTGTTGAGAATAGACCTTATCCTAAGGTTACAACATAACTGTGTAGTAGTGCTGTCTACCGTAAGGTTAACACCTTGAACAGCGGTACTGGACGTCTGGATGTTGGGGGTCATGATAAGCACTAAGCACAAAGACAAATCTTAACCCTGCTGACGAACCTAGGACATCAGTCGTGGTTCCAATGTCGGGACTGTACGCCGTGAGATATCTGCGGGGAACATCATATTGATGATATCAAAGACAGGTCTCTTCAAATTGATCGGCAGGATCGATCGAGATTGCGAAGACTAGAACCAAGATTTATGCATTCACGCGTCCAAGACGCTGTATGGAGGAGATAGATCTCTCATCATGATCATTCCCAGCGAAGAAGACGTCACAGACTATCGCAATAGGAGCAATCCCTTCATTCAACTTCGTTAAGGTTGATCAATAAGCTGTACCATATGTAATCCTCCCGAAGTAACGCCAGTCATGGAGGGAACATCGGGAAGTTTGCTTTTGATGAGGTTGGCTAAGCAAGGCAGGTATCCTTCAGCACGCAGCATAATTCCACTCAAAGCAGAAGAAGAAAGAGAAGCTTCCTGGAAGAGTAGTACTTTCGCTGGGAATAGGTGAATGAGAACAAATGCGAGCTTTCCTAGGGTTTATAGTTAGAAAGCAAAATGCGAACAGCCTGAATGAGATATTTAACCGAAAGAGATTTGAAACGTTGTTTCCGAGAGCAGTGCCACGGCGCACAATGTCCGTGGCGCCTTAGGCCCCTCCCACACCGTTTGCAGAGCGGCCTTAGGTAGTAGATCAGGCAATGAGTGCAGATGGCCATTCTTTTTGTTCGACTCTGGCCTGGGCAGCTCTTGTCTGCACTGTGTCCAGCTCGACAAGTCGTATTGCATATGTACGATCACGTCAGTTATGACCATGTATTATACCATGAATAGCAAGGGAAAGGTTGGACAGATCGTGCTTTTTTTGGACGTAATCCAAATCTGATCCATTCGATTCACTGATTCCTTTGGATCTCCTTGCCAGTCGGAATACAACGTCGACTGGTATGAACCCTAATAGTACAGAAAACCACAGACGCCTTCCAAATAGCAAATACCAAACCAAGATGAACCCCCAAAGTCGATCCAGTTCAATTCTATCGCACATGCTCCTGACGCTTTTGTCCGGACATGATCAATCCCACATCCCGTTTTTGCCAAAGATAATGTAAACATTAAGACCGTAACACAACACCATTCAGTCGAATACGCCGTGTCCGAGGGCTGAAAAAAACAACCGGTATCAAGTAATATACATACAAGAAGCGAAAGAAGAGACTGTCGTCACCGGCCAGCCATATATGACCATGATGTTGCCTGCTCAAGCGGTCATGGCGATGGTGGGAGTAGGCGACTCGGTAATGTTGGTGGGTATGGGGGTGAGATCGCCGTCCCCGGAATTGCTCTTCTCGCTGGGATCGCCGCTGGCACTGTTGTTGGCCTTGCTGTCGCTGTCCCCGGTGTCGACCGTTGCCGCTGCCTCCTTGGCCTCAGCGTTCTCTTCGTTCTTGGGCTTAGGAGCGCGCCAGGTTGGGATCTGCCAGACGACACCCGTGAAGCTCTTCAGCTGGAAGGGCTTGCGCTCCCACTTGCGGCAGGGAGTGCCGGTCCGGTCCAGAGCGCGGAGACCCGCGTTGATGGCACCCTGGTTGGCCTTGGGGCCGAGTTTGTGTGCAGTGGGAACGACCTTGCTGTGATCTATGCTTCCGTCCTCACTGTGTTTATCAAGTTAGTTACTGATCCTCTGGATGTATGCTCCAAGGTCAAGGGAACCTACAGTCTGGGCTTCTTCTTGGGACCGGGCTTGCCCCTCGGCTTGGGCAAGACCTCACCGGTCTGGTTCAGATTCCTCTTGCTGCCAGGCTTCGGGCCCGGGATGCCCTTTCTGCGCGGGGCCTCCGTAGGAGGAGCGGGGGCCGCGGGGTTGGAGGCAGCATCGGAGGCATTGTCGACGGAGGACGCAGGAGCAGTAGGGTCAGCGGTGGAGGCCGGCGATGACGGCTCCTTGGTGCTGGTGTTGGTGTTTTCCTTGTTCTCGACAGAATTGCTGCCCGGGAAGCGACCCAGCAGGCCTGACGGGAGCTTGAGGACGATGGTCCGGTTGGACCGGCTGGAGCGGCCGTTGGTGGAGGGGGAGGAGATGGTGCTGGAAGCAGCCGGCATGGCTATCTGTAGGTAGCTGTTGTAACCGCGAGTCTGGAGATGTCTCTATCCGTGTTCAGTCGGATGGTGAGGATGGAGATGTGGTCGATGGTGATGACGGAGCTGGCGAGCGACCGCGGCGTGGTGCGTCAACCACAGGTCAGGCTGGTGGATCGAGGACCGGGAGAGGAGTGAGCGGTGCGGCGAGTCTGGTCAGGACGAGGCAAAACTCTGGAAGAGGCACGGCAGGACGAAGTTGGATAGGAAGCGTAGTGACATAGTATGGGGGGTGGAGGATATGGGGATGGGGAGAGGAGAGGAGGAAGAAGGGGACGGGGCAGGAAGAAAGGGATGGGATGGGATGGAGAGAGCGAAGGCGAGGGCTCGGCGAGGCGCGTGTGTTGGTTTCATTGTGGTTTCTCGTCTAGCAGAGTCTGCGGTCTGCGGTCGGTCAGGGACGCCGATGGAGAGATGATGAGGTGTGAGCGACGCGGCGTTTGCGCCTGTCACGAACGGCTATCATACACGTAAGTTACAGATCTACCACCACTGACCGCCCGCCAAGACGATTCTCTTACGGTAACGTACCGTCCCGTCACATACTCGCCGGCAGCGCGCATCTCGCCGTTATGTCTCCTTTCTCGCTCTCTCTCTCACATCTCAGCTGGTCGTGTGAGAGGCGCTGCTGACGCGCCGCCCCAGCCTCTTCGCCGCCGTAAGAATCGTCCATGAACATCCATCCATCGGCGGTATCGCTGGCTGCATTCCACAGATCATCTCCTATCGTCCACTATTTCTATGGATCGCCGTCCCGCCGGGTTGAACCACAGACCACGGCTACCGGGTCGAGTTTAGACTTTGGACGACTTCTGCTTCCACTGCTTCCGTCTTGCGGGAATTCTTTTCAGTAATTCCACAGCGATCCCATTTTCCCTCCGCACGTTATTTATGATCTCGACGGACGGCATCACCCAGCTCCTCTAGATCTCACGTAACTCTGTACTATATCACTCGGAGAGATGCTTCATCCGACTATGTATGGATAGCGTCCAGAGTCTCCGGATCAGGCATGCATGCCACAGGCATCGCACCGCTGCCCGCCCGGCTCGTCTTGCCACAGTCTGGGACGCTGGACAAAGAAGAAAACTCTCGATCCGTCCGGCCGCCCACTATGCGCATCCATCTCCGGCCGTCACAACCAGGCATGATGTATGATTGATCGATCGATCCATCACTCCCCCGGCTTCGGTCATCGCCCCAGCCTTGGGACACGTTGACTCGTCCACAACGGCCATCAGGACCAGATGGACGCCAAGCAAGGCTTTCGCGTCCTATACAGCTACTCAGATACTCACACAACTATGGAACGATCTCCCATTTGTTGGATGTGTCATCGCAGGGCAGATACTAACCACCTCACGGAAACCCAACACGGGATACAGTTCACAGGATGTGCATCTCTGCTAACTGTCCAAACTACCTAGCTGTTGGGGCCATCTCCCTGCCAAGCGGATGAAAGGGACGTCGTCTTTTGGAGCAATGAAAGAACTTTGGGATACCCGTGCTTCAACAGCCGATGTACCCCACTTCAACTGCATTTACCACTCGGTCCCTGAAAGATGGCATCACACCATTTCACCGCTATGGATCCTTTCCACCGGACGACAGTAAAGCAAACAAGGCCACGCAGCAGCAACTTTGGAGGCAGATCATGACCTGTACCCAGCTAACTCTAGAGAACAACACAGTCGCCTCCCCACACTGATCACTAGGGGACAGCATTTTCCAATGCTCGAAAAATTTTCGTCGCGGCGATTTCAGGGATGAGATCGAAGGACAAGACAGCGAGCAGCACACGATGGACGCTCTTTTTTTCTTTCCATACAACACTACATGGATTACTTGCCAACCTTGAAGGATATCCGCCTGCTGCCCTAACCAGGTTCACTCTGTCGCCATGCCTTGAACAACGTCAGGTTAGACTCCGGTTTCCAGACTAATGGGCTGTCGTCACTATTTCAACGATATCTCTTATCTTGGACTCACTCAGATTCCCTCTACCTTGCACGGAAGAACAAGTATCCATCACATTCTATCCAGGGAATCCATCTTCGTCTTCAAGGCATCCGCTTGGATGCTTTCGAAAGCGAGGACGGATGAGCTTTCTCTCTGCAGAGAGAATTTTCGGCACATTCCCATAGCCACTCGGTGCTTGTCTTCACTGACAAGCTGCTCTATCGGAGTGGCTATCTTCATGTGCCGGAGAGAAAAACGGTACTCGTTCATGCCCTCTTTTCTGCTGACATGGTCATGTTTCTTGATGGCCATTGCTCAGGTGCCGTCGGCATACATGCATCCTCGAATCGAGTCGATTATGTCTGTCGAGAGCTGTCGTGAAGTGATGATCCTGAAAGAGCACGAAGCACTCGACACAAGATTCATAAAGGATGGGATTTGCTCACGATTACGACTACATCAGGAAAGCACCTCTGTCCTCGTCTGTTCCTTACAATGGAGACGGACGACAGAGGCTCTACGAATGAAGGGTCCGAACAGCGGGGATGCTCTACGGGCATCTTGATAAATAACAGCAAATAGAAGAGCTAACGTGTATAGATGGTTCGAAGAGTCATCAGCAATGCGGTCATCTATGTGTGGTAACATGGGATCCTGGAGGTCATGTCAAGTACAGCTTTGGCCTATCGGTACATGCTCTTAGGAGAGAGCTGCTGGTATGAGAAAGGGCTGTGTCTGCATTGAATGAATATATATTTCGTAGAAAAAAGATCTTTTTTGCAATTTTCTTCTGATTAGCCTGCTGTCAGCAGCCGGCGTTCATTATGGTGCCACTAGATGATGATCCATGAGATCATATATATATTTCCAGCTTTGAAAGTACCTAGATGCTTAAAATAGTAGCCTCCTTGCTTCTACAGAATAATACATCTAGAATCTTAGCCTGTCGATGGACCATGCCGTCACAGAAACCAATAGAGGTAGAGCGGTCGTGGAGTGACACTGAGACCGAGACAGAGGTAACCACCGAGTTGCACCATACGAGGGAGCAGCAAACGGCCTTGCATCGATCTAAGTCCCTGAAGATATACCTAACAGATAATACCACCAAAGACCAATCATGTCAAATACTGCTATTTCAGTCTCATCGCAGAGACCCTGCACAGCTTTATGAGACGGGACGGGAGCGCTTCCGAGTACGAAATGCCAATGGTCTCGATCCGTGCCCTGTCAGATGAAAGAGGTCACCTGCTCAGTCAGTCGCAAGGTTGTACTCCCCTGTAGCCGTGTTGGATTCTTCAGTCTGACAGGTGAGATGCTACAGCTGGCCACGGTCTGGAGGCATTGGAAGGGATGGAGATGAGAAGAGCATCGCAGAGAGCAGAGGTCTATCACATTGTATCTACGTACAGAACAAGCACAGGAATGTAGAGTGACGCAGCAGGCAGCTCTGCATCCGCATCCCATCCCCGCGTGAAGCCCTTGCTCGTGCTGCCCAGTTTGGTCTCGTCCTGTCTCCGTCTACCCCTCAGGCGACGGACAACCAGCCGGACGTCGTCCTCCCCGCAACAGGAACACCATGCTGTTGCATCTGGAAAGCCAGTCTGCTTTCTCTTCACTGCCTCTGCTCCATCTGCTGCTTGCGCCTTGAGCATCATCATCATTATCTGCTTTCTGAGTGCTTCTGCTCCCACCCGGCGGCTCGCCTCGCAAGCGTTGCCCCCCCCCCCCCCGTTCACGGAACAGCGTCACCAGCGCCAGGAACAAGCACGACGGCAGAACCAGAGAACAGAGAGCATCCGGCCACCCCCGTATACGCCAGAGTCTCCCATCAAGCATTCCGGTCGTTGTGCAGCATCAATTCACAGGCAGTTGTGCATTGCCTGAGTCGCAGGCTGCTCGCGTGAGGGTCTCATATGTCCAGCAGTACCCGCTGGGGCGTCGGTGGTTGCTAGTTCCTATCACAGACGACGACAGCATGACCAATGCTCCCTTCCCCCCAGGCTCCGGTGGAGCTCCTCCAACAACCTCATATTCCGGTCCAAGCATCTCCTCGGTGCCACGCCGCTCCTCCTACGCCTCTGTCGTCTCCGGCGCTGCCGTCTCGCCACAGAACTACAGTCCTTTCTCGCACCTGGTCAGCAGTACTGGCTTCCACACCAGCTCCACCCCGAACAGCTCGTCGTACCCCCCGCAGTACCACGCCGACGGCAGCACCACCAGCAGCCGCCTCCAACGGCTCTCGTCCGCCTTGGATGCAGACATGCAGATGAACACCGGCGGAGGGAGCGGCGGGTGGAGGAGGTCGGGCGGTCCTCTGCCGGCGTACTCGAGGCAGTTTGCTGGCTATCTCGGGTACGATGGCTTCCTCCACGGCGCACCGAGCTCCTCCAGCTCCTCCAGCTCCTTCCTCACACCCTCCTACCTCCACAACTCGAGATACGTCGAGCGGCTCGAGGCCGCGCATCGCTCCAAGCTGACCGCCGCCCAGCGAGATGTCGCCGGGAATCCTCCCCTTTCCGCCGCCTCCAGCCGTGTCAATCAGCACCGCATCGCGCCCTCCCACCGCGGGATGACGTATGATATCATCGAGAAGGAGCCCCCGAGCCAAGATGACGATCTGATGCCGCTGCCGTCGAGGTGGAACGAATCAGACAAGTATGTCGGGCTGGACCTGTTGAATGACGGTCTGGAGGTTCGATATATGGGTCCCCCGAACAAGCACGACCACGAGGCCGCTGCAGTCCGGGCCGATCATCCCATGCCGCCGCAGTGCGGGATATACTATTTCGAAGTGACGATATTGGCCAAATCGAAGGAGGGGTACGTCGGATTCCGATACTGAAAGCATCGGAAGTGTTACTGACTTGGGACAACAGGATGATTGGCATCGGATTCTCGAGCCAGAAAGCGTCCGTCGAGAGGCTTCCCGGGTGGGAGCAAGAGTCGTGGGCCTACCACGGAGACGATGGCAAGTCGTTCTTCGGGGAGAGCCAGGGACAAGGACGGCCTTATGGTCCGACATTTACGGTGAATGATACGGTTGGGTGCGGGGTCAACTTCTCAACGGGATGTGCCTTTTTCACCAAAAACGGCGTTTTTCTAGGTAAGTCCCGTTGCGACAGTTGCGAAATCCCCAGTGACACGCCCCGTTGGACCAAACTGACGGGCGTCCAGGGAATGCTTTCCGGGAGCTCAGAAACGTGAAGCTTTATCCTTCGGTCGGAATGAAGAAACAGCCTAATGTCCATATCCGTGTCAACTTTGGGCAAGAACCTTTTATATTTGACATTGATGGCATGGTCAAGGCATGTTTTCTTCTCGCACTTGGTGGAAGGTGACTCTACTAATTTGTTCCCTACAGAAAGAAAAACTTGGGATCCATGCAGAGATCAGTGCGACCAGCGCTGCTAATTTACAGCCTCCGCTAGACGAGCCAACTCTCATCCGGGAGCTCGTCGCTCAATTCCTTGCTCACGATGGCTACGTCGAGACCGCCCGAGCTTTTGCAGAGGAGGTCAGGCAGGAGTCCGCTGCGCTGCAGGATGGGCGATCGCAGCCGCTCAAACAGTACGAAGCTGAGGAAGACCTCGATGCGACCAACAGACAGAGTAAGATAGCCCTTACACGCCGAGTCTGCCCTGATGCTAACGGAGTCTAGAAATCCGGGCGGCGATATTAGATGGGGATATCGATAAGGCCCTGAAGTATACGAACGCATACTACGCGAACGTCCTACAGGACAACCCGCACATCCACTTTAAACTTCGATGTAGGAAATTTCTCGAAATAATAAGGCGCTACAATGACCTGTCCATGGCCAGCTCGAAACGCGGCAAGTCTTCAAATGGCGCGGTTCACGACGACAATGATGTCTTTGACCAAGAGATGGAGCTTGACGACCAGCACGATGGCGGTGGCTACGACGCGGATGGAATGGACACGGAGGAGCCCGAGCCAACCAAATTTCACGACCTTCTCACCGAGGCAGTCCAGTACGGCCAGCAGCTGCGGATGGACTACCCGACGGACGAACGGGGAGGGGACAAAAAGTTGCTGGACGACATATTTTCTCTCGTCGCATATCCCGATCCCAAGTCGTCAGTACACGGGCACTACCTGGATCCAGCCGGCAGAGTTGCCGTGGCGGAAGAGCTCAACTCGGCGATATTAGGTGAGTGCACGCTATTCTTAGCAACTTGTGGCTGTTCATTACTAACTTGCGCCCCAGTCTCGCTTGGCAAATCCTCCTCCGCGGCCCTGGAGCGGCTGTACCAACAGACAGAAGTGCTTGTCAACGAGATTAGCGATGAGGGCGGTGCTGGGGCGTTCATCAATGTCCGGAAGGATTTCTTGGTTTGAGTCGAGTTCGGTTTCAGTTTGCGGCTTGAGTTTACCGCTCACGTTCACCTGCTTTGTTGTCACATAAACCGGCGTAGCATTTGTTTTCTGCATGGTCTCGTTTCAGTCTCAATCTCACATAGCCATGTCATGTCATGTTCTCGCCGCTCCGTCTGCCCGTCAGTTATGTCTCTATAACCTCGCCAGCTTCTCTCTGCTCGAAATACGGTTGCGTCGTCGTCCCTGCCTACCTTGCTCTGTCGTCCAGTTGGAGGTCGTCTGGCATTTATGGGATCTGGAACTGACCACGTGTTGGGCCGCTGGCGATATCAGGCTGTCTATTGTCCAGCCTCGAGTCAGTCAAGACCGTCAAATGTCAAACCGTCAGCAATGCATGGTACAGGGCAGCAAAGCAAGGCTGATCAGGCCAGGCAAGGACGCATCAACGAATGAATATGAAGATGAAGATGAAGAATCTGGGTTAGTCACCAAAGGTAATGAGATCGGTCGGTTAGTCGGTAGGTAGGATTTGAGGTCGTTGGTCGGAGGGTATGATATGAAATGGGTTGTCTGTCCTTTTCTTCCTGTTTTTTTTTATTTTCATGTTTCATGTCCTATCCATCTACATCTACAGTCTACTACGAATGCATAGTATACGTAAATACATACATGAATACACATAGTACACGTCTCTCATTACTTTTGTTTTTTTCCGGGGCGTGTTTGTTCTGTTATTGATTCACTGAGCAGTATTTTGTCTCGTTCGCAGCATACGGGACTCGACTAGGTTCTTGAGCTAGCTGCCTTTCTACCGTTCGGTAGCTGGTGAACAGAACAGTACCTACCTAGACCAAGGAGCCAGAGCTAGCTTAGCTTCGTCAGCTTGAAACGGCTCAAGATCGAGATGTATGTAGTGACATATATGTAACACCCTTGCTTCGAAGATATCTATCTTTTTCATTGATTAATTTTAATTGAATCCGTATCTCGCCCACACGATACGAAGACCGCAAGGAAGTCATGTGATGTTCCTTAAAGTGGCTGGTTGAATATATCCACATCTAAATATTTCTCTCTGCATTAAACACGACATTTCAAATTTCAAATCCACAGCGGCAAACAGAGGAATTATTGTTTCAATCTTCCATGGCTACGGAGTACTCCGTGTAGATGTACATGTAGATGAGTCTGATCTGTATAACAAGAAACATCCCTTCCTTTCTGACCTGGCGCTGTCTGACTCGGGGTTTTTTTTTTCAGAGTTGCTGAGTCCTGAAGATAGAAGGCTTTGGACTGGACCTTGATTACTGTAAATCTCTA
Organism: Thermoascus crustaceus; assembly: GCF_041956765.1. Classification (NCBI taxonomy): domain Eukaryota; kingdom Fungi; phylum Ascomycota; class Eurotiomycetes; order Eurotiales; family Thermoascaceae; genus Thermoascus; species Thermoascus crustaceus. The sequence goes on along the minus strand of NW_027192530.1, from coordinate 2,806,531 downwards.
GATAGGTAGATGGACAGACAGGTCCATAGTTCATGTTCACGTCGATGTTTCATGTATGTATGTACGTAAGTGGAGTGGGATGAGACGCATGAAGGATGAACATGTGGCGACCTGAGAACAAGATGGAGAAAGAAGCGTGGCGAATATCATAATTACGGAGTAGAGGCATATGCATGTCATCAATGATTGTGATCAGGGCTGCAGTTGTCTACCTGACGTCAAGTTTGGTTACATCTACTCCACATATCCCTGTCCAAAAAGCCACCTCACCTTCCTTGGTGCTATTAGTGGATTGTGATCTGATCTGACCTGGCTGAGTTGACTTGCTTCAGTTCTGTTAGTTACCTATCATAGAATATGGTTAGTTAGGTCCTTTCCAGAGAAGGCTCCATGTCACGTGGGTATAAAACGGTCTATTAAGTTGTACTGTACAGTGGATGCATGTCATCAGGGCTGCAACTGCAACTGTGCACTGTTTCTGAATGAACATCTGGGGTACATACTGCGCGTGGAGTAGAGTACCTTTGACAGGATGTATGTAGGCTACTGCGCAGGTACCGGGTCCTCGGGCCCTAAGACGGAGATGTCTAAGCCTAGGTCCTCCAGGGCTTAGTTAATGGTGGCTGGGTAACTATGTTACGTTACGTTACGAAACAGGAGGCTTAGTCAGACGGTGATAGACAGGGCCGCGGTGCAGATGATCCGCGATGGAAGGTCCCTGACGAGAAAGATCCGACCATCATAGGCTGGCTGTCAGGTAGGGAAGCAAAGAGGAGGGTTGCGCTGGCGGCGTGCGAGTGGGGAACAAGACTAGAATCGAAGGCAGCAGAGCTTCTCCGCATGTGACGAAGAAACGGCCGGTCGGTACCTCGTACGGGGCGTACAGCCGAACCGGGCCCTGCCTTCCGGTACCGACGTCTTACCGGCCCGTCACACGGCTGGGCCAGTCAACGGCGAGGGAATTCCAGCCCTGCGGTGGCACGGACCATAAAGCGCCCCGCGTCCGCAAGGCCCGTACCGAACGGGTACGACGCGCTGACGGTACGGCGATACGATCGCGGACGGCGGTCCAATCGGGAAGCGGTAGGTAGCTCGCAGGTCACCGCTCTCAGCGGTTGCTGCTCACCTACTCTTCGTCCCTCTCCTTTCATCCTGTGGACGATGTGAAGTTCTCACCTCGCATCGCGTTCCCAGAAACCGCCCAGACGGTTGAACACCTGTTTACAGCTCGATGGTCCGCCTTCTGGGACGGAACCCGGTCCCGGTTCACCAGCTCCGCCTCGGAGAGGGTCGAGATCGAACGTGACGACCAGTTCCAGCACGACAACACAGACAAATGGAGGACTCGCATGATTCCGTTCCTGCAGCCCGACAGCCCAGCATTCCAACCTCCTATCCACTCCGATGCTGTTGTGGCCGCCTGGATTGCGCATATCTCCAGCATAACAATGCCGCCCTAGAGGGTCTCGAGAGGGACGTGGCCACCGCTGCCCAGTTGGGTCAGGTACGTGCCGTGCCGGTCTTGCCGTTATTCATTCTTTTACTTCTGTACATTCCTCTGTATTAGATAGATCGATTCTTTTCTTGCCTTTTTCTCTCTTTTCGTTCCCCACGCGGGCCTCAGGCCTTGAACGCGTAGGCCGTCCTGTCGCGTGAGGAATTTTTTTGTTCTTTTACTATACCTTTTTTTTCTTTCTCATTTCCTTTTCCCCTTTCGGTCTCCTCCCCCCCCCCCCCCCCTCCTTCGGATGGAGACCCCCAAGCTGGACTTGTCGTCGTCGATTCTCGCCCAGTGCACTCGAGTCCGTCCTTCTTTTCCCTTTCTCTTTTGTTTCTTGTCATGCTCGTTTGCCGTTCGCCGTCAATTCTCCCCATGGAGTCACTAACGTTCTCTATCCAGGCTTTGCTTCACCGCCATGAGACGTACATGGCCGAGGCCGAAGAGGACCGCAACCGGTTGCTCGCAAATGTCGAACGGCTGGAGCAGGAGAAGCGGGATGTGGAGGACGAGAATGCCCGCATCCTCGAGGAGAACCGCGGCTTGCTCGCCCAGCTCGACGTGCTGAACAGGGCCGTCGCCGAGTCCGACTCCACCATCAAGACGCTAACGACCCAGCTGGAGACCACCCAGATCGAGCTCCGGAGGATGGCCATGTCAGCTGCCCGTGAGGAGGAGCTGGAGGCCCAGCTGAGCGCGATGGAGGCGGAGCAGGCGCAGCTGCAGCAGAAGCTCATCGTCGCCAAGGAGGATGAGAGGTCAGCCGTGCAGCGTTGGAAGAAGGCCGAGTGCATGCTGAGGGATCTCCACGAGCAGGTCGACAGGATGGAGAAGGAGGCGCGGGAGGAGCGGGAGAGACATGTCGAGCTGATCCGGCGCATGGAGCGGAGGAGAGCCGTCGAGAGGGAGCTGGACAATGCAGCTGGACGTCTCAAGGGAGCGGCGGCTACTTCCGCCATGGATCGGAATCAGCGAGGGTCAACTGTAGTTTCCAGCTTCGTCCGTGACATCCTGCAGGACAATGCCAACCTGCAGATGGGTATCATTGAGTTGAGGGAGATGCTGCAGAGTTCGAACGAGGAGGTGCAGAATCTGCGTGAGCAGATTCTCCTGCACCAGCCGATGGCCACGGTCTCGAACGAGCGTGATGAACAACAGCAGGAGGAGAAGCAGCCCAAGATGACTCTCAGCGAGGAATTGGAATCGACGGCTCAAAGAATATCTCAGGAGTTCCACGTGCACCATCACTATCACTCCCCAGCTGCGTCTGCCGGCTCCAAGAGTCACAGGTCCAGCATCAGTCGTCGCTCCAAGAAGAAACGGCCCGCTCCTATCCTGCTGCACTCCGCTTCGGGATCGCAGACTCCAAACCGATCACGCAAGTCGTCCACTTCCTCCACGTCTACGATCATGTCTCAGACTGCTGTCACGATACCCCCTTCGGCCGTACGTCGTCGTTCATTGCAATCGGCGGCAGCGGAGTCCTCCCTAGCAAGCTCTCCACAATCGGGCTACAGGTCATCGTCGATATTCGACCGGACGGACAATGGAGTTGACTACTCGGAACCGACGAGCCCCGAAAGCACCACTTTCTCCCCAGCCATGACTGCTCGACGTCGGAAAGGCTTGTCGGATATCTCATTGCGCACAATACAGCGACCTGCAAGTCCGAAGGAGAACGGCATAGAATCTCTCGAGGACGAGCTCTCTCGTTTGTCGGACGAGCATCTGGAACACAGTGTCGTGGGTGAGGACATGCTGGCGATTGAACCTGCCATCCCCGAGGAATCGGAGGACTCCTCCAATCCGACTACTCCAGCACCGGGCGCCGGGTTCGGGCAAAGCGCTCCTCTTAATAAAACCATGTTCGCCTCCCCATCGCGGGCGAATCATCTACGGAAGAAATCCACTTCTCACGAGAGCCTTTTGTCTGTTTCTGGAATGGACATCCATACCCTTCGCGAGCGTCCATCCCAGCTGAGCTTTCACTCGAGGTACTTTGCCCGCTTGCCCAAACGGATTGCTACCACCAGCTTGCAGTACTCTTCGACGCCGCCGGTCATCTCTACGACCAATATCGAGGCGGACAGGGTGTCGCTCCGTAGCGTCTCTTCGAAAGCGCTGCTCGCATCTGTTGCTGACAGATGCCACCCTCCCGTGTCGCCATCAGAGACATCCGACGAGGGTAATCATCATGATGACAGCACACCGGCTCATGCGCCTGGCAGGGCTGCCAGACTTCGTCGCCGTGTCGGAAGCTGGGTCCTGGGTCGCTGGGGCATGGCGCCCGTATCGTCGAAAAGCGACATGCACGGTGATGATGCCTCGAGTACATCTTCAAAGTCCACAGCCGAGATAGACGTTTCAAAAAGACAGAAGCACAAACCAGATCTTCCGTCCCGACCTCCAGGCGTGAACCAGAAGGGTCCGATTCTGGGGCTGCGGGCCCCGCCTCCGGCGCCAAGTTCAGTGAACGCCGAGCTATTGGACGAGGAAGCGCTCAGGGAGAGTCTGGCAGGGTAGATTGGGCTTCTGGGGTTGTATTCTACGCTTTGTGTTATATCTTTTTGGTGTCACATTATACAGGCGTTATCTCTCGAGTCCAGGTAACGATACGACCGCTCTGCTATCTACGCACTCGTTCTTTTTGGTCATCTGTCACATTTCTGGGTTTCACTATTTCACTCCTTCATACCGGATCAACCGTCGAGCCTGTCTGTATCCGCCAACTAACTGTAGCACGACGCTCTCACAGCTGTTTTTCCTACCTCTCCACTTTTCTTCTTGTGTTTTAATTTGATCTAAATCTTTTAAGAGTCTGTCTTGCCTGTCTTATCTGCCTTACTGCACTTGTATTTTAACTGGTGTTTTCGGATCGGGGCTGGGCTGTTGGTTAACTAGGTACATAATGATACCCAATGCACGGGGGTTCTCCTTTTGCTATCTGTTATCGTGGAGTTAATTTTCTATTGTGCTCCATTCCTTTCCTCTTCCTCTTCCCTTGTACATTCTAGCATAACGGGTCGATTGGGCTATTGGAACGGTCTGGATATATAGATAGATAATGAAGGAATTTCCGTGATGCAGTCGTTTTCTTAGTCTCACTTCGCGGTAGGAATGGGAGAACGAAGGCGGATGTAATGGAGATTTTCCGTATGGACAGCACCGTCACGGCCGAATGGGCTTCCTATCACTCGGATATAGGGGCGTTGGTCGGATCGTCACCTAGTAAGACACGAGATACGGGCTTTGATGTATGGCCCACCACCTCCCGAGTCTGTCCAAGTCGGCCATTGCTGACCGTTCCCACAGATGGGCTTGGTTCAAACGCCCGGGGCGATCCACTTGTTGGTACGCAGCTCCGTACTTCTTCCGCGTCCAGTTCTCCTCTGCATCTCCATAAGAGATGGTCTCGTTAGACAAGGGAAGAGTAGATCCTTGAGCTCTGCAGATCGTTTGGCTCGTGTTATTTGATATGGATGACCTTCCAAAGTTGAAAGCGGATTGTATGTAGTAGGGTATTCATTGATTCAGTGTACACTTATCCGGTTCCTTGACGCCAGTAGACAGTAGACAGAGAGACAGAGAGACAGACCGAGAAACAAACAGACAGACACAGAGCACAAAACATCTTACAGACCAACCACCGCAGAGGCACAAAGGACGGGCATTTTAACCCAGCACCTTCATCTTCTTCTTCTTTTTCTTCTCCCCCTCCTCCTTACTCTTCTTGATCCCCTTCTGCCAATCCCGCCAACTCTCGATCCTCGTCTCCCGCGTCTCCTCCCACGCCTTCTCCTCCTCCCTCTTCCTCTTCCGCGCCTCCATCTCCTCCTCCTCCTTCCTCTTTTCCCTCCCTTCCTCCTGCATCCTAGCCTTCATCTGCCTCCTCCGCCGGGCCTCCTCCTCAATCAACACCTCCACCGTCTTCCTCCGCCACTCCTGCTTGAATTCCTCCGTCTTGAGTTCGGGGGAGTCGAGCGTGTACTTGTGCTCGCGGATGAGGAGGCGGCGGGCGTCGGCGATGCATTCGTCCAGGTGCGTTCGCGCTTTCTCGTCGAGGAGGGTCATCTGGGCTTTCTTGAGGCGGTCGAAGGCGTCGGGCGCGGCCGGGTTGGAGGTCTTGTCTGGATGGATCAGGAGGGATTTTTTGCGGTACTGGAGTTTTATGTCCGATTCGGGGACGCCGGGTTGGAGGTCTAAGACGGCATAACTAGTATCTCCGTCTTCGCGTCAGCTTTGTGATATCCTTCGTGATAGGATTGCGATGGACTTACGCATCGAGCTGGAAGGCCTTCCGGATCCTGTCTATCTCTGCGTCCTGGTGTCGCGTGTCAGTCTCGTCTCGAGGTTCAGATGCAGCGCCGTCGATGTCATACCTTGACGAACTCGGACGCCTCCTTCTCGAGCGCGTCGAGCGCATCTCTGTCTTCGTCAGCCATAGTCGAGGTGCCTTGCGCGGACAGAGGCTCTCTCTCTCGAAGTCTAGCTGTTGTTGATGAAGCTCTCCGCGTGTGGGGAAGCGTGAGATCTTCTGTGATCGCCCTCGCGCCGTCTCTATCTTATCGCGCCGGATGACTAAGCGGCGCCCGAAAAAAAGTCACCGTTGAACATCTTCACAGTCCACGAGCACGACTTCGACGATTACAGTCCCCAGACAACAAGACAACGGTTGCCAGTATGGCTCCGGCTCAGGCGTCCCACCGGAAGGGCCGCAAACCCGTCCGGCAGAACGCCCGCACGCTGAAACGCAAGCGCGGCGAGGAGGAGCTCTCGTCGCTGAAGCAGCGGGTCGACGAGCTCGATCCCAAGAGCAGCTCGCTCGAGTCCTTCTCTGACCTGCCTCTCTCCGAACCCACGGCCTCGGGGCTCGCGGCATCGCACTATAAGACATTGACCGACATCCAGTCCCGCGCGATCCCCCATGCGCTCAAGGGCCGCGACGTCCTGGGCGCCGCGAAGACCGGCAGCGGGAAGACGTTGGCCTTCCTCATCCCGGTCCTCGAGAACCTCTACCGCAGCCAATGGACCGAGTACGACGGTCTGGGCGCCCTGATCCTCTCCCCGACGCGCGAGCTCGCCATCCAGATCTTCGAGGTCCTCCGCAAGGTCGGCCGCTACCACACCTTCTCCGCGGGCCTGGTCATCGGCGGGAAGTCCCTGCGCGAGGAACAGGAGCGTCTCGGACGCATGAACATCCTCGTGTGTACCCCCGGACGTATGCTGCAGCACCTGGACCAGACCTCCTCGTTCGACGTGTACAACCTGCAGATGCTGGTGCTGGACGAGGCGGACCGTATCATGGACATGGGCTTCCAGAGCACCGTCGACGCCATCGTCGAGCACCTCCCCAAGGAGCGCCAGACCATGCTCTTCTCCGCGACGCAGACCAAGAAGGTGTCTGATCTTGCGCGTCTGAGTCTCCAGGACCCTGAGTATGTGTCGGTGCATGAGGCCGCGCCCAGCGCGACCCCGTCGACCCTGCAGCAGCATTACGTTGTTGTTCCGCTTCCGCAGAAGCTGGATATCCTGTGGAGTTTTATCCGGAATAATCTGAAGGCGAAGACCATTGTGTTTTTGTCGTCGGGTAAGCAGGTGCGGTTCGTCTACGAGTCGTTCAGACATCTCCAGCCCGGTGTGCCGCTGCTACATCTGCACGGCCGGCAGAAGCAGGGTGGACGACTTGACATCACGACCCGGTTCTCGTCGGCTAAGTATTCGGTGTTGTTTGCTACGGACGTTGCGGCACGAGGGCTGGACTTCCCTGCCGTCGACTGGGTCATTCAGCTCGACTGCCCCGAAGACGCGGACACATACATCCACCGTGTCGGGCGGACGGCACGTTACGAGCGTAATGGACGCGCGGTCCTGTTCCTCGACCCGACGGAGGAGGAGGGCATGCTGAAGCGGCTCGAGCAGAAGAAGGTCCCGATCGAGCGGATCAACGTGAAGGCGAAGAAGCAGCAGAGCATCAAGGACCAGCTGCAGAACATGTGCTTCAAGGATCCTGAGCTGAAGTATCTGGGCCAGAAGGCATTTATTTCCTACGTCAAGTCGGTGTATTTGCAGAAGGATAAGGAGGTTTTCAAGGTGAAGGAGCTGCCTCTGGAGGAGTACGCGGCTAGCTTGGGTCTGCCCGGTGCGCCTCGTATCAAGTTCATCAAGGGAGAGGATACCAAGTCGCAGAAGAACAAGCCCCGCGCCCTGGCGCATCTCTCCAGCGACGATGAATCGGACGAGGAGGGCGGCGAGAAGAAGGAGAAGAAGAAGGAAGTCCGCACCAAGTACGACCGCATGTTCGAGCGCCGCAACCAGGACGTCCTGGCGGACCACTACTCGAAGCTGATCAACGACGACGGCACCGCCGTCGCAGCTGAGGCTGGCGCCGCCAACGATGCCGACGAGGACAACGACTTCCTCTCCGTCAAACGCCGCTTCGAGGCCGGCGACGAGGGTCTCGGCGGCAGTTCCGCCGCTGGAACCTCCATCGCCGGGTCCATCACCGGTGACGACGAGCTCGACGAACGTATCAAGCGCAAGGAGGTCAAGGTCGTCAATCTCGAAGGCACCAAGGAGCCGCTGATCGTCGACTCGAAGCGGCGCGAGAAGCTGCTCAAGTCGAAGAAGAAGCTCCTCAAGTACATGAACAAGGGAACCAAACTCGTCTACGACGACGACGGCAACCCGCACGAGGTCTACGAGATGGAGGACGAGGAGAAGTTCCGCGCCGCGGGCAACCCCGACGAGCAGCGCGCGAGATTTGTCGAGCGCGAGGCCGAGCGGACGCGTCTTGCCGATGTCGAGGACAAGGAGATCGCGAAGCAGAAGAGGAGGGAGAAGAAGGAGAAGCGGAAGGCCAGAGAACGGGAACTCGCGGAGCAGCAGGAGCGCGGGCCTGTTGCCGTCTTGGCACCGTATGAGGAGGATGAAGCTGTAGCTGGCGAGGATATGGACATGGACGACGCGGACGGCTTCTCCGAGCCGGAGGTGCGGGGCGAGGACCAGGAGATGGAAGATGTCGAAGATACCCGCCCGACGAAGAAGCAGAAGAAGTGGTTCCAGGATGATGCTTCTTCTGATGAAGACGAAGCAAGTGAGAAGTTAAAGAGCAAAAAGAAAGACAAGAAACACGGCAAGAAAGAAAAAGCCCCCGGCGAGCCGGTCGAGGTGCAGACGCTCGAGGATCTGGAGGCTCTTGCGAGTGGGTTGCTTTCGTAGTCTCGAGCTGTTCGTCAGACTTGGAGGGTGGGTTGTGTGTTGGTTTTTTATGTCTTGTCTATATCTACTCATATTATTTATCGAGTGTGCTCTTTCTTGCTCATGCACACTGTGTGTCTTGTTGATATCCCTTGTGCTTTTCTCTTTCTATCTGGTGCCAATGACCAACCACTTCATGTATGCATGCATATTTGTACATAGATAGCAAGCTCCGGCGTAGGTGGAACTCACAAAAGTTTTGGCAGGATTTTTTTTCCTTTCTTTTTTATAATAGCATCCTTCGTAGCCTACTTAAGCACTATTACCGCTATCACTACCGCTACTACTACCCTAGACTACCTAGGTAGGTACAGTAGGTAGATATCTACGAGATCTATAGGGTCTAGTTAATTTACACTTCCCTTTCCTTTCCTTCCCGGTGGATTTTTTTTATTTTTGATTTTCTCTTGAAGCTGAACCGTTCAACCGTCTAGGACTCTTGGACCTGGACCCGGCTCGGTAAGTTAGGTAGTTAGTATTTCTTACATGCTAGTGAAAGAATAAGATGAGTAATAGGTTAGTTAGGCATGTGGAGTTATCGACGGCCAGCGGCCGGGCCGGTAAAGGGAGTGAAGTGAAGGTGCGCTGGAATTCATTCATGGTTTCTATCCAATATCTACGTGACTGAGCCAGAGAAGGTATTTACCTAGAGGTAGGTAGTGAATGGTATCGTGAAGATCCCCCCCCTTCTCTCATTTAGAGTATAAGTATCTTGTCTTGTCTCGCCTTCTATGTTCAATTTTTTTTTCTCTTTTTTGTTTATATACCCTGCAGATACCTACCCTACCTATCAGGTACCTATCTACCCAGATTTTGCATAGTTAGTTACTTAAGGTGTTCCTTCTCTAACTACAGTGTACGTACTGTACACAAGGCTTGCCTATGTCTATATGTCTATCTACTCTTGAGAGACCTACCTATCATTACATACCTACGTTCTCCGATATAAAGAAATATCCACTTACCTATCAGGGCTATTTAATTATACAATTGGTCAAAAGGGGTCTACTCTGCATGTTCTTTCTGCCTCCCTCCCTCTCAATCGTTGATCGTTAAAGCAAAACCATAATAGAGCGCGAAGGCGATGAAGGTGAATGCCCCAGATCACTTACTCTCCCCAAAAAGGAATACCTACCCGCCTTCTTCTTTCTATATCCAATCCAACCTCTAATCTCCGTCTTGAAGTGACATGATGTCCAACCAGGGACAAGGGAATACCGATATCAGGGAATTGATTAAAAACTTCACCCCCACCCCGCACTCACCATGAAGGTGATTATTAGTTCTTCCATGGTGCAACTTTCTTATCTTTATACTATACATACCATAGTATGTCCTGCAACACGATGTCATGAGTGTTGTGTTGTAGGATTGAAGCAAAAGATAAACTCAAGAGATGGCTCATTATCTTTGCTTATTAGATTATTAACTTACTTACTTACTTATCTTGCTTAGATCTTGATATCCCCGCTCATCTGGAGCTTTAACTTTGGTAGTTGGGTGGTAGTTGGGTCAGGCAGGTGGGCAGGTAGGTCGGGGGGGGGACTTCTTTCTCCCTTTTTTTACTTGTGCGCCTGCTACAGGTACATAAATGCAGGCCTGAGAAGAAAGCGCTCAGCAATATGCATCTATTTACTGATGGCGATGACGCTCCCAATAAAATGGGGTTGTCTCCTTTGGTTTTTTTCTAATCCTAATCTCTTTAAGAATTCTGGTAACCGCGACAAGTCCAATTCGATTTTCTTTCTTTCTACTCTCCTGGCTACAGCTATAGGTGTTCTGAATTAGACAAAATGCCATATGGCCATATATACACACCGACAAGGAGGCTGAACTGGCTCATCGCTACATATATAGAATGGGATTTACGGTCGATTTACACATCACCGCCACATCCCCCCTCTCTCAGAATGGCAGTGTCAGTGTCGTTGATGAACATCGTAAGTGTTTGAAGAATGCTTGAGAAGTGTTTAAGTGCCCTTCAGATTCAGTCCGTGGGGTTGCCAATGAAGCTGTGGCTGCCGCTCTGGGACATAGCCGAACAGCATTCAATAAAGGGATCACTGATGTTTATACAGGGCCGGTAGCACCGGCATTGAATAAACTCAAGGAAAAGAGAACTTAGATTCTACCTACGGAATCCAATTCAACAAAGATGGCTTCCGCGCAGAAAAAGACTCCAAATACAATGTGGATAAATTCTGCATGAAGAAGAACCTGGATCCTTTGTCGGAAAGGGACCGTCACAAGGCGGGTTGTGGTTTGTGTCTCAGCCAAATGGATGAGTGGCTCAAGAGCGGTCGCAATGCCATAGACGAAGTTCTCAAACTCGATTTCGCTCTGGCTATTAAAGTCAAATGCGCATATTTCCGAGCGGAAGATAAGCCATGGCATGGACAAGGGCAGTTATATTGTTTCATTTTTCTATTTCTATTGAAAGTACCCAGACGTTCCTTCGCTGGAAACCAAGAATCAGATCTATACTTACCTGGTTCAATAGAAGCCAGACGGACAAGAATAATGCTACTAATACCTGGAACGGATCTGAAGGGGAACATCTTCTGCTGGGACTGGGTTGTGGCAACATACAGATCAGATGCCTGTGAATGGATATTTGTCTTTATACCGAGGATCAGTTTTCGTCGAGTTCCAAAAGGGCCAAAATGCCGTGGGAGAATGCCTTAAAAGGTCCGAAAATACAGTACCTGACCAGCAAGGATATCCACTACCGAGTGGAGTTTATCGAATTTTGTTTGAACTGGAGAGACAAAGACTGAACTAGAAAATGCATTACTCGAGCTTTATACTGAAGTACTCAGATGCCAAATCCTCACATCTATACTATGTGGTCATTCACAACAATCTATTATCTCGCTTCGTAGAGCAAGGAAAGTATAGCTATCGAGAAACCTTTCCTCTTGTTTACTGAAATCAGCCGTTCTCAGAAAAAGGCCACAACCTTCCCCTCCATCGAAAGCCCCTGTGGTTCATCCGACAAGCGCTCAATCAGCAAATCAGGTCCTCCAAGCTCCCGTTCCCTTTCTATTTACGCAACCTGTCTCCAGTTTTGCCTCGCCCGAGTCCCCAGCCACGCCATGTCATGCCGGACCGAGGGTGACGAATCCGAGTTCTTTAGTTTTTCTCCTGGTGCAAGGACATCCTGGAAATTAAGAGATCACCCCCCTTTAGAAGATGGTATCTTTAGCGTCAGCGACTCTCCCACTGAATGGCACCAGCCCTTGGGAGCTTGGTGATGGGGTGTCTCTGGCTGGGGAAACGGTATAGTTGATTAAAAGATAGATGGCCTCTTATGATGCGAACCTCGAGATCTTTGTATACACTGTTCTACTTCTTAGTCAATGGCTCGCTATTGCGCACAGTGATGCTAGCAGATAAGGAAACTTTGAGTGGCATCTCTCACCTGATGAGTGGAATAAATTAGTTCAATAGTTTCCTTCTGTGGTCTTCTTATACCTTTCATATCAATACCTCTAACCGAAGAAGTGGAAAAATCGGTCGCTGAAGACCTCGACTCGAAACATCATCCTGTCAGAATGGCCTGGAATCCCGGACTCAACCCATCGGTTCCCACAATCTACCACCGTTCGGGCACCCTGGTACCAGCTCAATTGTCCGTAACCTGCAATCACACCGCGAGAGCCGATCTCGTCCTTGAGGATGATGTCCCTCTAGATCTTCAACATACCAATTACCCTGCTGATCACGCCAAAATGCATGTTGTCTTTTGCTCATTCGACAAGAGGGGGTCATTCATGAAACAAATTGCATCCAAGAACTACATGGGTGAAACGCTGCATAATGTCCGCCTTTCCCGTGGATCTTCAGCCGAGTTTGCAAACATTTTCTGGCTCGGCGAGTTGGCAAACCTATCTGACCTGGACAAGGAAAAGTGTGTGTTTTGAGTCCCTGTGTGAAGGGGTTCGACAATCACAATAACTGGCCCAGTCCTTTGGCATACGATTCAAGCTGTAAGAAGAACCTGTTCTTATCTGCTGCCTTTGTGATCTGAAAAATGTAACCCACAGAATACAACTCAAGCTAAGATTTGCATTTTTTCTGTTTCCCACCGGGCTACTCAGAGGCTCCGGCAAAATTCCAAAGACCGCAAAGGACAGAGAGAAACAAACGCTAGGGGACATGACCAAGTCATGTTCGGCATCCCACACGCTTTAACCTTCAACATCTCTCAACCCTGCACCTACCCAGACCTTGCAATCCACAACCTTTTTTCCACGTATACGATCTGACTTTCGACTACTTTATTGCTTTAGATATTTCCCATATAGATTGCATTACTAACCCCAGTGGCCTCACTAATAAAACCCTACAGGTCAGAACCCTCATTTTTACAACCGTCCACCTTGATCTCACATCTTATCTTCGACATGATCGCTACCTGTTGCAATCTGATACATAACAGAAAAACAAGATCAGGAAATACAGGCCCTGCATCACGATAGCGAGCTCCTTTACCACCACCGTACAAATGCCATTAAGATGCGACACGTCGTCCTAGATGGCGAATCGGAGCCAGAGGGGAACATTTCCTCATGCTTGTGTGCAGAGGAACAATGTAGGGGAAGCTACCCTCAGAGACAGCCCTCCTCAAACTCAATGCTGTCTGGTACTTGACGTTTTTCTATCTATTACTACTACCACCACCTAAGGGCACAGAGTACCTAAGATGACTATAGTTCTAGAATTATACTTCGATTATACTCAACCCCCACCAGCGAAGTGCGGTTACTATCATTTGTTGAATCTCAATGATATGGACATGCGCAAAATCAAAACCAAGACAAGCATATACCTATAAGACTGATACATCATATCACTAGAGAGACCTTCCATCTTGCTGATTGATGAATGGCCAACAATGGTAGTTGAGGTTGGATTATCAGAACCAAAGAGCAAGCTTGAAGCTGATGCCAAATACTGGCTCACTGAACCGAATGAGTGTTGCTGTCCAATGTAATCGTCGACAGTCTATAAAGGTTAAACAATACTAATTCACTGATGGACGGGCCATCTCAGAAATCCCCGGATTGACTGTTGGTCTTTTACTGTCTTCTCCTGGGATGACTAGCTCTCTTACCTACCAGTAGACCATTCTCATTCCTTGTTCGGTGCTTTTTCGGTGAGTTACATATCGATTTGGATCTAAAAACACATTTCTGCTTGTGGGAGGCTGTTAAGAGCACGCAGACGGTTTTTTGGGGGCAATGGCGGAGGTGTCCTCGCTCAACGTCACGGCCCTTCTACACAAAAAGACTAGAGAAACAAGAAGTACAAGAGTAAGACGTCTGAAGAGGAGCTCAAAGATCGCTTTTTAGAGCTGGATGATGAGTAGCCCCGTTTCCCTACGGAGCAGGTTTAGTCTTTCTTGCAATCCCAGATGAAATGAAGCTCACCAGTTGAGAAACCCGATGCCCATGCAGTCAATTGCGGTGGGATGGTTGGGGGCTTCCTTCAATCTTCTCCTGATGGCGACTCCCCTCTGCAATTCACTTGAAGACTTTAAGGGGAATAGTGCCTCTCCTTTCTCCTCAATCCGCTAAACAAGTGCATAGAGAGAAAGCCTTAGAAAATACTTGATATTAGGAATTGGGATATGGAAATATTGCTGGTAGTATCAAATTGCTGTATACCTACTACCTAGGTATAATACCTAACTTAGTGTAAAGAATGTTGAGTACTACTTAATGACAGTACAGTATGCTCCAAAAATTGATAGTTGTTCCAGGTCATATTGACTCATGTCATATCATAGCTGCGTGCCTAAAATAAAATAGATATGAAAAGCTGATTTAGAGTGCAAGAATGGCGGAGGATTAATAATAATTACCAATAAAAAATATGGCTAAAGCAAGATTGAAAAGGGAGAAAAAGGGAAGGGGACCTCAAGGGATTGCTGTATATTACCTACCTAATGTGGTGGACACCAGGGCTCTTCAAATCTGACAAATCCATTGAATTCTACCAGACCCTTATTTGTCTGCCAAAATACTATCAAGGATGTGAGATGCATCCTTGTCAGCAGCCGCCCATTCACTCTTGATGACATTTTGGTGGGCAGCGCTGCGGACTTGGAGAGTCACCTTTAAAGGGGCAGGCCTCAAAATTGCGTCCTGCATCAAATCCCAGGGATCAATGTGCAATTCTTTCCCACTTGCATCATTATAAGCCGGGCTGATGTTGTAACCCCACAGGACACAAGAGATGGCAATCTCCAAGGAGTATTGAGCCAAGTGCTGCCCGACACAGATCTGCCTACCAAAGCTAAACATATTCACAGGGAGATTTGGATTTTCCAGCCACCTCTCAGAGGAGAAGTAGTATGGGTTCTTAAATACATTCTCATTGAATTCCATGGACCAGTTGTGCGCGATGACCCAGGCACCCTTGGGGATGTGGTATCCCATGTACTTATCACTGTCGATGACAGCATGGGAAACGCCTACCAGGGCGATTGTACGCCATCAGAGGACCTTGTTCACAAACACTTTGATGTACTTGAGGTTCTCCATGTTGTCGAATGTGGGCAATCTCGCGGTCCCGACAACCGTGTTGAGTTCTTGCTGGGCTTTCTGGATGGCACCTGGATGCAGCAAGCTGGCTAGTATGAAGACTTCCAGAGCCGCGCTTGTTGTATTGTGTCCTCCCTCAGACAGCATGCCGATGGTGTGTGACACTTCATACAGTGGCATATCCTGCGCCTCTTTCAGTTGCCGGATTTGTTTGGTCCAGTTCCATGATCTGTCTTGCTGAGCGGATGCGAAGTTGGCCGCAAAGGACTTGCTCTCGGCTTCAAACAGTTCATCTCCCATTCTTTTCCACTTTGCAAGGCATCTCGGAACTATATAGTCCAGAACGGGAAAGACGTCCACCAGCCAGGCCCCGGTCTCACAGCCCACTTCTTCCGTTCAAACAGCTGATCGGCCTCCTGGATCTCTGTTCATCTCCTCTCAATACCTGTTTTCCGTATGCCAGTGTGAGTATGATGCTAGACGTGAATCGATGCAACCGCCCCTCGAAGTCGTCGGTGGAAAGGAACTCGTAGACAAGCTGCTTGCCCTCGAGGTCCTGCAGTGGGCGGCATCTCTTTGATATGCGGGCATTCAGGAGATGGATATGCATGCGGTTATGAGTTTTCCATTTGTCGCTGTACGGGAAGAGAGGTGTGAAGATGTTCCTGCCCACCCACTCGCAGGCTACGACGAACCGTGGCCTGGAACTGTAGATGGCGCCGCGCTTGTCGAGGAGGTCGTGAGCAGCCGTGGTGCTTCCCAGGACGAGGGCAGTGTTTGGACCAAACCTGGCGCTGACGACCGGTCCGTTCTGCTTGTGCCATCTCTGGAATTCTCTCTATGGGTTCACTTTGGGAAGCTGGTGCAGATTCCCTATGAGTGGCAGTGGGGGAGGTCTGAAGGGTAAAGGCAGCTGTTTGCATGAGTAGTAGATGATTAAAGTGTAGAAGACTGAGATAACAGCCAATGTAATTAATAGTGTCAGCGTCTTGTTGTTTCCTGCTGGTTTTTTTACTATCAAATGAAAGTATCTTCAGCAATGTACATGGGACAAATCAGTTGGTGATATTGACAAATATACGATACGGAACTGCGGAATGTATCCCCTACCTATATAGTACCAGTTCCTTTCGAAAGAGCATAAGCTGTGCCCAGCCTAGCAGAAAATCTGAGCTTAACTTGCGCAGTACATTACGTTGAGCATAGTCCCATCGATGCATCCAGGAACATTAGCAGAACCATCTAACCGCCCATTAGATAGGACTTGCCGTGTAGAATTTTTTTTGTATGAAGGCTCACTCTCTCAGCCAATATTAGATGGTGAGCACAGATCTTCCATGTGCTGGCGGGCTGTCACCTGGCCACTCATATGCCTTTTCAACCCAGCATATAGTAAGCAAGTCGGCAACCGCAACTATATGGATATGATCTATCATTTAATATTCAACCTGTCATTCAACCATTCAATCGGCCTATCTTTCGACATGTTATTTGGCGCAGTACAATCTGACAGGCAGTGTGACAGACCTACAGATAAATAAGTACCCACTCAGAAAGGCAGGTGGATGGAGCGTTAGAAACTGCAGAAACAATTAGCACTCTGCTCTATTTCTAAATGTAGACTAACCTTGAGTCTAGATGTATGGCAAGTTGAAAAGCACGGGGCCAAAGGCAACTAAAACCCGTTTGCATACCTAGCTCGGGAATCACATACGAGTTCTCCGAGTATCCCTCCATCCTCTCAGCTCAACCACGGATTCCAACTGGGATCAAAGACATTATAGCATATTGCGTTCTTGCCTGGTTCAAGTCCATCAGAATGCGGGTTGAAGCATGATGCATGTACACGCTGTACTACTACTTAGCCTCGGCCACTCAACGAACCACAAACGACGCTCAATGGGATCTTCAGAGCAGGGGTGACTCCGAACTGATTATGTACTTAACCTGCTAATATGCCCCATGTTCGCAAAATGCCCACCGCTGCGTTACAATCGGACTGGATTGCGGGGTTTGGAGAACATAGCCTCGGTCGATGAGTTGAACGACGCTGTCATGATGGATAGTCTTCTAAGCTGGCTCTATCTCCAGAGTCTACATAAATTATTGCAACGTCTGACGCGGGTGCAATAGCTAATGGAATCTTGATATCATATAACTTACGGCCCAGATATCTCTGCAAAGTCCAAATCACCAACTCACAGAATTAGTTGATTATCACACGTCCCACGGACATACACTCCAGACAATGTCCACGATGACAGATAAAAAGAACATCGATATCCCGCTCCTCGAGCAACCGGCATACACTTCTCACCGACTCCGCGTCGTCGTTATCGGCGCAGGCTTTTCCGGCCTGGTCTTTGCGTACAAGTACCAGCACGAGTTCCCGGACCTGCAGGACTTCATCGACCTCACTATCTTCGAGGCGTTGGATGGCGTGGGCGGGACATGGAGGGTCAACACATATCCAGGGGTTCAGTGCGATGTGCCCGCACATTTATACGTGAGCAGCTTCCTCATCCTTCTTCCCTTTTCTCCTTTGGGAGGGAGGAATGCTACAGGATGAGAGATATTGTGATTATTGCTAACACATCTGATTAACAGGCATTCCCATTCGACCCGAACCCTAACTGGAGTAGGCTTTATGCCGACGGTGACGAGATACTCGAGTATACTGAGAAGACGTGTGATAAGTGGAATCTGCGACGGCACGTACAGTTCAATTCCAGAGTTATGGGGGTAGAGTGGCAGGAGGAGGAGGGAAAATGGAAGACTCAGGTCGAGAGTAAGAGTGATGGTGGGAAGCAGAGAGAGGAGTTTGCTGATGTGCTGATCACGGCGGTGGGTGTTCTGAGGTAAGCTGACTATCATTGTCTGTCTTATACACATGTCTCCCGATACGAGTACGGGAGTATTGATATATGAGGCATACAGCCGATGGAAATGGCCAAACTTTCCCGGTCTCCGCGACTTCAAAGGCCAAATCGTGCATTCAGCGGCCTGGGACCACAACTATGACTACTCGCACAAGAGAATCGGCATCATTGGCAATGGCTCGTCTGCAATACAGATCCTCCCAAAGATGGCCCGGCTCGAAGGGACGCAGGTTACTAGCTTCCAACGGGGGCCTACCTGGATCACTCCAAGCCTGGGATCGATTTTAGGTGGTCAGGCTATAAGATCAAAGAGTGAGAACTGGCACAGCGAAGCAGTTAATGGCGAAGATGGGAAAGAGAAAGGAGGGGACAGTTTTAATCCAGCCTATTCGAAAGCGGATATCGAACGGTTTCAGGACCCAGAGGTTCACAGGGCGTACCGCAAGATGCTGCAACAGGGGATGAACAAGGGTTTCCGGATGGTAGGTCCCCTGCTTCGACATATACCCCTTTTGCTAGGAGTTACAGTACTAACTGAACCCAGTTTCGCAAAGAATCCACAGAATACCACAAAGCACTCAAGGCCGCAGAGTCCCTAATGCGCGAGAAGCTGAAAAACGACCCTAACCTCTGCGACAAACTGATCCCCAAATAGGAAGTTGGCTGTCGCCGTCTCACCCCCGGAGACGGCTATCTCGAATCATTCCTCCTCCCAAATGTCCAGCTCACAAACTCACCCATCACCCGGATCACAGAAACAGGCATCGAAACCGAGTCCGATTCTCATCCACTAGACGTAATCATCTGCGCAGCAGGCTTCGACGCCTCCAACATCCCCTACTTCCCGGTAACCGGTCGAAACGGGCTCGCCCTGGCCGAGAAAGAAAGACGAACCAGAATCCTACCTCTCCCTCGCCTGCCCGGACTTCCCCAACTACTTCATCTTCACGGGCCCCAACGCAACCGTGAGGCACGGCACCCTGCTCACCAGCATGACCTAATGGCTCCGCAAAATCGCGACTGAGGACATCAAATATATCGTGCCCACGCAGTCCGCGACGTACGGTTTCGCCCGGTACGGCGACCGGATCCACGACACCTGTTCGAGCTGGTACAAGAATCACCGCATGAGCGGACGGGTGACGGCGACGTTTCCCGGGTCGGCGCTGCTGTATCGGCGGATGATTTCCGAGTTGAGGCCCGAGGATTTTGAGATCGGGTATCGCGAGCCGAGTGGGAATCGGTTTCGAAGTATCATGGGAAATGGGTTTACGGGGTATGAGTTGGAGGAAGGGAATGATTTGGCTTTTTATATATAATACGCCTCTAGTAAGATATATGGGTCGAGAGGGCGAAATACCCAGGGTAGGTATCTATGAGAAGTTCAGGTTGTCTAGCTATCAAACAAGAATCTATGTCAATGCTTAATTACTATTTCAAGAATCCCAATAGTAGGATAATGCATAGAACAAAGTAGTAATCAACAGAAACTCCTTCAAAAGTCCTAAATACCTTAAACTGGGATCAAGAAACTTGACATTTATTCCGTTCCTTATCTACCTACCCAAGATACAGGCTAGCTCCACTCCATATCAAAATCAGATTGCCTCGAATGGCAGACAGATCCTTCCGAATTAGGCACTTCTATCAACCACACATTTATTACTATCAGTGTATAACAGTAGAATATATATGCGCGCAGGAGGCAGGGAAGAAGTAAATGTTCCAATTCGGGAAAGTGTCCGACAAACGGTGCGGGCGAGACCTCGGGAAGCCCGTTCCCATCTTGCATTATCATTTACTTTCGGCCCGCGTGCCCTAATTATCAAGGGTTCCCGACTCCGGGCCTAGCATTAAGGTTAAGTTTCCGATAGAGACTTATATTGTATGTCTATAGAGGCATACGTAGGTGACTAAGCGTATGTAGAGATAACGT
>NW_027192530.1:2616920-2784949 GCF_041956765.1 Thermoascus crustaceus | reverse complement strand
TTATGTCTTATTTTCTGGAACCTACATTCTCATCAAGGATATCGAGGAAACAAAAAAAAGGGAGAACAGGCAGATCGCCATCTTAGGTACCTATTTATTAGGATGAAACAGGACCAATTACTCCGAAAATTGTACAGGACATCTATAGGCAAGCTGTTTATACATAAAAAGAAACCATGCCCTCTCGAGCAGACCGGGAAAAGAAGAAGCACCATCTCGAGAAGCCTAGAGTCACTATCAATCTTCCTACTCTTTGCTGGCACCGGCCGCCTCCCTCTTCCTCCTCTCTTGCACTTGCCGCACCGCCTCCCGCACTTCCGGACTGTTCCTCACGCTACCCAGTACTAACCCCTCCTTCATCCCACGCCGCAGCAACGCCACGCTCTCCTTATCGCCCCGGTACGGCGCGAACCCTACCTGGAGCAGCCGTGTGGACTCGACATCCGTGGCCCGCGCCAGCTGCACCACCTGTCCGAGCCGCTGGATCGTCTGCGGACTCAACGGTTGACCAGCAGATGACGAAGAGGATTTGGCCACCTCAGGCGGCGTGACTTGCGAAATAAAGATGTGCAGCGTGACGGAGGCGCGGCGGGCGAGGGTCAGGATCTGGAACGGGAGGAGGTAGAAGCCGGTGGAGATGCCGAAGAGGGAGCGCAGCCACTCGGGTAGATAGGCGGCGGGCATAAAGAGTGCGAGGGGGTGGGTGATCAGGGCGAGTTCGAGCGTGATGAGGGCTGCGAAGGTGTAGAAGCGCCACTGTGGTCGCTGTTAGCACAGTCTAGACCTTTCATCAAAGGACAGATAGGGAGAGAAGACAGGGGAAAACTGACATATCGCCCCCATTGCGGCCACCACACGAAGTTCATAAACATGATCATCAGAAACCCGCCCACGTACTGCGGTATCATGCGGTATATCGCTGCATACAAATAGTCCTGCATAGTCTTCTGCCGGTCACCCATCTGAAGGATCTCGGGCCCAAACCGGTCGTACGCGAAGCGCTTCACAGGATCAAGCAACGTATCGTGCGCCAGCTTCAGATACACGAAGAAGGCATCTGATCCTGCGGAGGCCCCATCTCCGTGTACCTTATCCGGGTGATGCTGGGCCGCAAGCCGGCGGAAACGGGATTTGATCGTCTTGTCGTCGGCCAGGGGCGAGACGCCCAGTAGACGGTAGAAATCGCCCGCGACGCGGACCTGGTAGAAGGTCTCGTAGAGCGTGTAGAGGAGGTAGCTGGTCACGACGAAGATGAAGATGCGCCGGCGGTGTCGAGCATAGCGCGGTGAGCCGGGTTGGGGTTTGGGCTCTCCCGCACGGATGGTGAGGCCATAGTAGACGCTTTGGAGGAAGGATGTCGCGTACTAATGCCCAGTCAGATATATAACATCACATTAAAGGGAGAAAAGGTGTAAAGCAGGAAACTTGTATGTGGTGCAGCTCAAGGGGAGAACTGGCGGAGGTGTTGATAGCGGAACTCACGTTTGGCAGAATGGCCCAGCCGACGAAGGAAAGGATAGACGACATGACGCCGTCAGTTCCCAGACAAACCCTAGCTTTCCATCAGAGAGCCCCAGAGGACAACTTCTGATGTCGACGTCGCCGTCGATATCTTAGGGGGATCATTCGTCCATCAGGCCAACAAAGCGACAGCTCCCCTCCCCGCCTTGCTCACCGCCTTCTCTTCCGGTCGCCTTGTCCGCACCAAAAAAAAAGTTGTCTTGACCTCACCGTCGCCGGCTTCGAGATCTCAAACCCCCCGAGACAAGCGCGACGACGCCCCAATCGCGCAGCCCGCCATGTCGGTCGACGCGATGGAAATTGACTCGCCGGCCGTGCGGGTCAGCGACTCGTCCGAGCGGGAGCGTAAGCGCAAGCACAAGCAGAAGGACCACACACCGTCGAAGAAGCGGAAGCACGACGACGATAATGCGGCGGCGGCCGACTCGAACCTGATCGCGAAGGAGGAGGAGATGTCGCAGGAGAAAAAGAGCAAGAAGTCCAAGGACAAGAAGAAGGAGAAAAAGGATAAGGTGAAGGCGACAACAGAAACCACAGAAAAAGTCTCCGACTCCGACTCTCCCTTCAAACTCATCACATCGACGCTCTACCTGCCTCTCTCCCCGATTTCGATATCCCCGACGCATGCGCTCGCGTCGCTTCTGGCGGAGCATCTCTCTCCGCTGCTCCTGACGTACTACCCTCCCTTCAAGGGAGTGATTCTCGCATACTCCGATGCGTCGATATCCAGCAAGCCTCCGACGGCATCCAGTGTCGCATCCAAGGATACTGAGAGTCCACAGCAACTGACGCTCGCGACGACAGCGGGCGAGTACGGCGTGCTCTACGTCTACCTGACTGCCACTTTTCTGGTATTCCGGCCCCAGCGGGGCCAGATCCTCGAGGGCTGGGTTAACGTCCAGTCCGAGGGCTTCCTGGGCGCGGTTGTGTACAATCTGTTCTCCGTGGGCGTCGAGCGGCGACGGCTGCCCGCGGACTGGAAGTGGATTCCACCCGGTGAAGAAGAGAAGGACTTGGAGAGCCAAACTCCTAAAAAGAAGAGATTCGCCGCCTCTCCAGATGAAGACTTCGACCCCGAAAAGGAACACTTCACCCCTCTCGACCTCGCCACTACAAACAACGCCCTCGAAGACGAAGCAGAAGATGCCGTGCAGGGCTACTTCGAATCCGCCTCGGGCCACCGCGTCCGCGGCACGGTCCGCTTCCGCGTGCGCGACGTCGACATCATCCCCGGTGCGGAGCGCGATCGCGCGTTCCTGAGCATCGAGGGCACGATGCTCCCTCCGGAAGAGGAGATGCGGCTGGTGCAGGAGGAACGGAGCGGTGTCTCATCATCTACGTCTAGCAGAAGAGGAGGTGATTCGACTACGATGACGGGGGCGCTGGCGGGGTCGTCGTCAGCTGCTTCTTCCTCATCGAATCCAAGCGGTAGCCAGGAGATAAAGGAAGAGTCCAGCTCGAAGAGCAAGAAGGAGAAGAAAGAAAAGGACAAGGACAAATCATCCAAGTCCAAGTCCAAAAAGAAGGAGAAATGATCTCATTCCATTCCGGATAATCAACGTGCATTGTCATTATCATTGTCATCATATCCCGCGCGTGTTTATGTTTGTTCACTATTCAATCATATGTTGCGCTATGCATGTATGTATGTCTGTATATACGTATGGCGTTTGTAAAAAGGGAGCAAAAATGGGAAATTTCATTTTATTTTTATTTCAGATTCTCTGTTTCTCTGTGAACAAGCAATACATATTGTGAATTTACTTATCTGTCTTCTAGAACTCGTATCGTATCTTTTCAAATCCGGGAAGGATGAAGGGGGAAAAAAGCCATAGCTGACCCTCAGGCGGTAGAGAAAACAAATTTCGATCCAATATCATATGGAAATGGCATGGAGTTCACATTCTGCATTCTGTCCACTCACCACATCCCTAATCTGCATGAGTAACAATAATGTTCAATTAATTAATTATTTATTTGTGCACTGTACTTAGATACCTAGGTACCGCGCAAAGATCTACGGACACCCCGGGCCGGTCGACTACTCTTCCTGTTCCAGTAGGTGAGCAACACCGGGGCGTTTTGAAATCACCTCGTTGAGGGTGAGAGGGTGATCTTAAAAAAGCAAAACAGATGACATCGGACTCGATCTGGTGATTTAGGTAGGTAGTGTCTTCGTTTCCTGGTTCACAATTAGGTACCTACCTTCCCAGTTCGCTGTGTTCGTTACCCCTTTAAGCATATTCCTGCAGTTGCTGACTATGACGGCCATGTTAAAGAGTAAAATCATGTAAGATCTATGACCTCTTGCTCTTCTAACTATCTCTCTCTATATTCTACATCTCTGTTGTCTGCTTTGTTTTTTTTACCCTTATTATAATACTGCTGTCTATTCTATTGCCCCCTCCTTATATCACTACCTGCCCTTTCCTCTCTGGCGTTCGGCAAAAGAGCAAAGGTTCAATGATCAGGTTCTCTTCTGTCTATAAATTTGTATCATTGTATTTCTTCTCTAGGCTACAGGGTCTTTAGGTGGATTTCCCCCCTCCCTACTCATTGTCACTCCGTAAGCGAATTTCCACCCACGCCAATATGATTTTGTTGTTGGTGACTAATAGCGCTTCTCACCATTTGGGGCCAAGCCTTTGCGTGATAGATTGCCCAAATGGCACTCGCAAAGCTTCCCAGTCCAACAATGAAGGCAATCAACTGCCCAGACGAGTCCAGCTGATTGACCCCTTTGACGCCATTTACCCATATGGAAAGCTCAACCGTCAGGACGGTGATAACCAAGGCAAAGATATCTGATGCGAACAAGAAAGGGAACCCTTCAAAACCACTTCGCTGAACGAAACTTGTCACTGCCTCTCTGAAGAAGAAGACACCTCGAAACGTCGGCAGGTCGTCAAGTAAGGTATCTCTGCGTTGCCCGCGGTATTTGTGCTCTAGAAAGTTGCCCAGCCGACGCTGCACTATCTGGAACTTTTTATTAATTTTGACCAGCAACTGAAAGAGGGGGGAAGTATATATCGGCACACCTGTGAAGGCTCTACTTCCGGAGAATTGCACCAGGAATCCCGATTGGTGCTCTGCAATCCGCCATCAGTTGCAATTGACCGAGGCAATAGACGTAAAATCTGAGAGAACTGACTCTGGAGTTACCGAAGATAATCCCATGCATATCCTCCACTGGTACGAAAGGAAGGTCAAGGACGATTCTGCATCTAGCTTTCGGTGGGTCTCGAAGCTGGCACACGCAACTTGCGATCAAGAAGACGCCAACCACATAGGGAAGAAACAGAATAAGCCAAATTGCCCACTCGGTCGTGTTAAGGGCCTTGTGGAAGATTCTAAACCAGCCATCCAATCGGACTGGGGCGACCAGCCAGCCAAAAGCAGGACAAGAGCTGCTCTCCAATCTATCTAGGACTACCCACCAGAAGCGCACGCTGCAGGTTTTCCACATGCCCCAGGCAAGGAAGCGGCACATTGCGGTAAAGCTGTTCTCTTTGAGTCCCTCAGGATGGAGCCGCAGTGTGCCCGCGAGGATTGTCAAGGTAATGCCGTTGCCGAGTGATATGACAATGTAGGCTTCTGCAAAGTTGGAGCTGGCGGACAAGAGTCTCCTGAGCTGGACTGCCACAAACACCGCGACCAAGAACCACAGATTGGTCGGGGTGAGATTCGCCGCGTCTTCGGGTTGGGCGAAGACATCCACGACGGTTGTTGTCAGAAGCTGCATGTATATCCCAAGGCGCACCCCAAGGCCATACATATCCTGGTCGCCGGCGATGGAACAGGAGGGGTCTGCATGCCCGTCTGAAGACCAATAGACTCCTTGCCAGATAGACGTTGCAGTGACTGTGATGATGAGGAGGCAAAAAATAAAGCCTGGCACAAGGTGCTTTGTCAGACGTGTCATGGCGCAGTTGTTGGAAAGCGAAATATTTGCAAATGACTGTGTGAGTTGTTGTCTTCTATAGACAATTGATTGCCTTCTGATAAACCATCCTGTCCAGTACAACCAATCTATCCTATTGATTATTTGGTTCTCATTTGACGCTACACATACTCCACTTGGACAACACATATACTCCGCTTGAACACCATGCATACCGAGGTACTTTGCTTGGACGCCACGTCTGCTCTGCTTGCATTTCAGACTGACCATCCCAAGTTTACCATTCATCTCTCGCTGTTTCAGCAAAGGGTTTTCTTGTCCACTTTTCTAGTCTGCTGTATTGTTGTCGACTACGGCTGGGTACCTATGCGACTTAATTCGACAGATACAAAAAGATTGAACATGCCATACCTCTTATCTACATGTCCTATATATATCTCTCAATTAAGCAATGATTCGTATGATTCTCTTCATAATTGATGTGAGCACTTATATATGTACAGTATATCGTAATTACCTCCTACAAGAGTAGTTGACAAAACCGCCAAGATGGTATGTTTTTACCCAACTTGTCTCTGCATTCTCTTTCATCTAAGAGTGTCAGCAGTACTCCGCGTCTGCAAACCCGCCCTCCTTTCCCCCGCGAGGGACCCACCGCCTGTCGTACGCTGCAGTGCCATATCGACATTGGAATTTTGACCTATCTACGGACAGTACAACTGATCTTGTTCCTTATCAAAATGCACCTTATCAATCCCTGCCACTGCAGCGCAATTTCAGTACCCCTCCTCCTCTCCAAACAGGATATCCAACTCGAAGAAATCGGAACCCACCCCTACAGCGCTCATCATATCGTCATCCAGCTTTCCAAACTAGCTACGATATCGACTTCGAGATCGACGATGACGTCCCCTGGGATCGTTCCCTGGATCCCTCAGATTACGACTGTGTCGTATTGCCCTGGTCAGCAATGCTGCCGCCCCAGCAGTATACGCCTATTTATCCCTGCGATGATCCTCCTGAGCTTGAAGTTCGCATGCTTTACCGAGAGCTAAACCCCGACCCAAGAAAAGGGATCCGCACAGTGTCACGCGAGCGAGCGGGGTTGAATCCTTTGATTTTGATCTTTCAGCATTGGGCGGTTGAGGTAAGTACTTCATGCATGTACTTACTATTTATCTTGACAAATTCCTTTGTTTGTGTGTGTGAAATAGAAAGATCGAGCCTGACAAGCTATTGCGTACCTCTTCAAGGTCGGATCTTCTTGCTCGGGCCGTTGGTATCGCTACGAATTGCAGTATTACAGAGAAGGATCGCGACTCCGAGTGACACCCTCCGATGAGGAGGATATCGAGCGAATGAATTATGAAGAAATGCCCCATGTGGTCAAGCAGGTTTTTAGGGGGAAGACACGGTTGTCTTTTGGACAGATTAGTGATATCGGTAAGCTTCATATACACACACATATATGTATGCTTTATTGTAGCTAACCCCACGAGTAAACAGCCCAATGCATCATCTCCAAACGACGGCGCTACATCCTCGGTGTATCAGACTGCCACAATTTTGCCATCGAACTCATTAATCAAATCCTCACCTTCCGAAATATGGCCTTCATGGGCGTGAAGCTGGGCGAAAGCATTATACGACGTACATTCAAACCGATTTTCTTGGGTGTCACCAGGGTTTTAGAATGGGCTGGTAAGATCAGAGATCCCCTTCAGTCGGGTATCGATTGGTGTCAGGGGTGGTTTGTTCAGCATGATGATGATGACCGGCGCATCCAATATAACCCAAAGCGGCATTATGATGATGACGATGATGATGACGACGACGACGACTACGACTACGACGACGATGATGTATATACAACCTTAGAGCAGCAAGACGTTGCTGAGCGATATGTGTGGAAATGATGCTGTAAACCGGCCTACCAACGGTCATTTTCATCGTCAAATCCACAAGTACTCACATTCGAGCTGAGAAAATGTGCCAGATCGGATAACCTGTCCGGGTTTGATGTAAGTAATGGCACCATCCAAGAAACTAAAAGTTAGCAGAATTGCATGAGTTGATGGAACTAGATAAATCAAATGCAACCCTATCAGTAGACTCTAATAGTCAATCCCTTCTTTTCCTTGTCTCTGTCTGGCTGTCGGTTGTTATTGCGTTGGTAGCGGCTGTCTCTACCACGCTGTCCACTGGAGCACTCCAGTACGCCATCTCATCTATTGGAAGATCATCGATTGTTACCTACCTATTCGTTTAGGCGTTCCCTTGCGGACAATCAAATGGCTGAGGCCATTCTTCTCATCTTTGGCTGTGTTTGTGCTTGGTGTCTAGAGTATGCTTGTGCGGAAAAGAGTTGACGCTGAAGGTCAAGGTAGTCGATCAGATCTGGCACATACCTATATTTCTATAATCTCATTCTTTCTATTATTGTTATCTACCCAGCTACGTACAATGGAGTAAGAATAAATAAGCTCAGGAAGCAAATCACCTGACTCACCCAGCTCACCCGTTTAAAGCGGCGATGTCAAAGTGAGGAAGGAAAGAGCTGCTCGCAGATGTTTTATATGATATTTTTACCTGTCTAGGTCAGGTACCCCATATTTAGGCCCATGTCCATGTAGGCAGTACAGGGGTGTCGCCAGATAGAGACGATCCAGGTAAATCCGGTAAGCCAAACCCTTCCCAGTCTAGTAACCCTTCTAGAAATATTTCTATATGAATCGAGCTGACCCGGATCCTATCTTCAGCCATTTCCGACACAGATCGAGGTCGAGCAGCTGAAATAGATCGAGCGGTCGAACGCTTCCGATATTGGTATCTCGACCTGATAACCAACACAGCAGATTTTATGCTTGTCATACAATCGCGCGAGCGATACCCTCTAGCTTCTTCGGGATGGTTTCTAGTACTCGTCGCAAACGCCCCAGCGGCTGCTCGGACTACTAATGCATTGCAATATCCTACCTAGGGATGTTCAATATGTATTTGGAGGAGACAATTGGACATAGGACATGTTCGACTATCTCCCGTGTATTGACCTCCAGAAACCTGAATCCATTGGCAACCAGATCTCGTCGTATTTCGGGGTTACCCATACCCCCGGGAACGCTGGATTCATATAACAGCAGTGTGACCTGCGTCTCACCGGACAAAGGACTGGTCGGTAAGGCTGAGAGTATGATTAACGGCCACAGAGAAGTAATCGAGTTGGGATACCACGAAATCCGTCGACAGAGACAGGATCCTAACATTGAGGACCACGCGGAGCTTTTCATTCACGAGAAGACGGCCTATCCCGGGGCAATGTATTTTTTTCATCTCGGCAACGCCTATTATCTCATCTCAATGTCTTAGGAACAAAACCAAAGTGAACAAACAGGAATCAAAGTCCGAATGGTGCCGCCATGAGCTCATTCTCCAGTGTTCTACCCCGAAGATCCGCCCCGTAACCTGGTCTAATCCTTCCTCCTTTGTAGCTTTTGCGTCTTATCTCAGACGTCTAGCTTCGCGTTCAGACTCGAGCAGGCAGAGAATGTCGTCCTCACGAACTACAAGTAACAAGTTAGCCTAGAGCTCCCTCATCCATAAAGAACAAAACATACCGGGGCCCTTGACGTTGCGAATGATGGAACGGCTCTGGTCGTCCATGAACTCAACGCGCACCTGAGTCACGCCACCGCGAGAGCCTACTCTCAGTTAGTTTATTGTCGCCGGTATAGCATATATTCCCAAGAAACAAGTTCTTGATGCTTCAAAGGTAGGGATATTTCATACCGGTACGGCCGAGGACTCGGGTCACCTTGACAAGCTTAACAGGGGCTTTGGAAGAATCCATGGCGAATGTATGATTCTCTCGCTGCGTATGCGATTGATCGAGTGGATTGATCGAGTAGCGGAGCGCGAAGCGGTTTGCCGAGATGCCCTTTTGACGATGAAAAACTTTCAGTGCGATTCGGTAGGGTTTTCGTAGCAGAACCCTTGCCCCCGCTCGGAAAAACGTATCGGCCCGCCCCACTTCGGACCAATCCCCAAGCTGGAAGCGCTGCGATCAGTCAACCCTTCGAGGATTCAGTTTCCTGGCACCTCGCATCCATAATATTTGTGGCTCCCCAGAGTCAGCAAGCTAACAATGGTGTCCCTCGCACCCACAGCAGAAGCCCGCTGGCCCGAAACCGTGCCCTTGCTGTGATATCTGGGGCCAGTGCGGCACGACGGGAAAGTTTTGATACAAACATGAAGGCTAACACAGACCAGGACAGAACATCACAAGCACCCACGATGGCTCATATTACTACCAGTTCTTGAAGGGTCTGCGCGCCGCGTTGCCTAGGAGAAGACGGTTTCCATGGCCGCTCCAGCCTTGTTCTGGTACCTCAAGGGCTTCCCGATCGAGATGATGGGTAACGTTGTCGACTACGTTATCTACATGACCTACGATTTGCACGGCCAGTGGGATTATGCAAACCAGTGGTCTCAGCCTGTGAGTTGCCAGTGTTTTTCTCTTGACATCTCCGCTTCCATGTGACATACCACAGCAGTAATAAACTGTCGACAAAAGTGGTCTGAACATAAGAGAAACTTTAGCTGGGACCCTCTCACCAAAAATAGCTATTATTTCACTAGTAGCCCCAATTCCTGCTAGCTTGAACTTCATTCAGCTGCTGCAGCCTGCTGCACTGCTACAGTGTCACTTTATATTGTGCTCTCATTAGCTCCTGGAGCCTGCCATAGTGCTGTTGGTGACTACTGCTTGTCATTTGCTTGTGTTCTACCAAGTCACATGATACGTTAAAGCGGCCATGCTGCCAGTTGTGAAACATGTTCAATGATTTGGAACTCGACTATAGAGGTAGCTTCTTTATTTAGATGGGCGCATATACTCTCCCAAAATACTTTCGGTATAGAAGGCTACGAGAGTACGGAACGAACTCGGAGAAAGGACTTAAGTCTATTCGTACGTAGGCAAGTTGGTCTTGTTCTTTTGGTAAGAACGAGCCCTTTTCCGTGTGTTGCCTTTTCTTGTTGTGAACATGCATAAAGTTAGAGGATTCGTCTTTTCTTTCTTTTAACAGTAAGAGTACATCGAAATCGACGATACCCCGGGGTCTCGATTGATGATGATGGCGGTGGATGGTTGATGATGCTGGACAGAGAAACAATGAAGAAAAAAAAGCCGATCGATAGAAAATGGTAGTATCATCCAGATGTAAGAGCTCCCGAACAAACATCGTTGGTGTCGCTCTTTTTTTTTATGTTCCCCCCGTCATCGTCAACATTGGTCATGATAATATTGGGTTGTGTGCCACCAATAAACACAGTTATGCGCCACCGGTTACCACCACCGCTATTATCAAATCCAGCATCATCAATGGCCCCTGGCCTCTTCCTCGAGCTTCTGCACCTCCATCCCCCTCCGTCAGACTCAGGCCGCGGTCGTCGTTTACTCCTTCTTGTTCTTCTTGGGGCCCTTGACCTTGGCGGTACCACGGAACTTCTTGGAACGGTTCTTCCGTTGCTTGCCTGTAGTGTTGGAGGTGGTATGTTAGCCCCGTTGTTTCCAACAATGTTCACCTTGAAATGCGTCCTGGGAGGACAAAGGTGTAACGTACGCTGCTGTCGGCTGGCCTTCTCGATCTTCTCAGCGGCGCCAATGCGGACAAGGCGGTAGTGAGGCTCGAACTTCTTCAGGGCCTCCTGGGAGTCGTAGATGAGAGCGAAACCGGTGCTCTTGCCACCACCGTATTGCGTGCGGAAGCCGAAAACGGAGACCTGGTCCTTGTTGGCCTTGTAGAGGTCGGCAAGCTTGTCGCGGAGCTCGTCCTTGGAGACGTTGGGGCGGTTGGGGTGGAGGACATCCCTGCGCGGAGAGAAAGGAGCTATTGTCAGACAAGGTTTCTCATGATAATCTTCAAATTTGGTGTATCCATCTTCTTTCTTTAATTCCCATCGTTTGTGCTTCTACCTCGCATAATTTTCCTTTTCCTTATTTTGTCCGACCGCATTGATGGGATCCAGTGAGGGAATGCTTACACGACCATTTGCTTCCTGCTGAGAAGCGGGTTGCGGATGAACTTGCGCGTCCGCAGAGTGACGGGGGCGTCGGCCATGATTGCGGCGAGTTATTGACGGAAAGTGAACCACCGACAGTCAGGGAGAATCTGCGTCGACAGAAGGCAGATACTCGATGGGGGGACGTTGGGTGAAAAGGGTTGTCGAAGTCGCTGTCGATGCCGTTCTAAAGATTCAATATTCGTATTTTCGATTTGGGCGATGGTGTGCCGGTCAGGTGTGGGCTCGGCTAGGGCCTGGCCCGCGCTAGCCCCGATCGGGATGTCCCACTCCGGAGAACATCAACTTCGCCTAAGGCTCAAGATACAACACCATAACACAAGATATGTCTGTTCTCTCCCCCCACGATGAGGCCTGCGTCCGTCAGCTGGTCGCCCAGTACTTCCAGCTGGTCGAGCCCCACGACCTCTGCGTCCCATCCGCGGACGCCATCGTCAACCCCGCAGTGCAGGCGGCCATCTACGAGCGCATGTTCAACCAGGATGCCCTCTGGCCCATTCCGCCAGCGAGCTACCGGACTCGAGTCCTAAAGATGATCCTGTATCGCATCGAAGAGTCCATCTCGAACCCGGAGGAGGATGTACGAACCCCTCTGCATGATGTTCTACCCAACCGTTGGACAAGACTATTGCCCTGGCGTGTATCATGCCCGCATAGTGCATGATCTGCATCTCTCTTAATTTTTTTTCTATATCCTATACAGATACCCTCTCATTGTTTTCGATTTTATATAGTCAATTTGTCTCTGACTTGCACTTTTTGTTTAGGAGATCTTGGATGATCTCATGGACTGTTGGAGTGAACTTGTTACACAACCGAAGCCGTCCGCGCTCCAGGAAGCCCAGCAGCTGTCGTACATTAAATACACGGCGCCTCATTCTGGAGTTGGGCAGGAATGTCGCACGGTCATCACCTCAGAATCACGGGGCTTAATCCTGTCTTCTGGGACGACGGGGTTCCGCACGTGGGAGGCAGCTTTACATCTCGGGACATTTCTGTCTACCCCGCAGGGCGAGGCCCTCGTGCGCGGGAAGAGAGTCATCGAGCTGGGTGCGGGTACCGGCTTCCTTTCCATGTTCTGTGCCAAGCATCTGGGGGTAGAGAGAATCCTGGTGACGGACCGCGAGCCGTCCCTGATATCCAGCATCCAGGACTGCGTGGCTCGCAACCATCTGGACCCTAGCAGAATCCAGCCCGCTATCTGGGAATGGGGAAACCCGCTGGAAGACAGTCAGTTCGGAGACATTCAATCCGGACAACCGCAGCATTTTGATGTCGCATTAGGCGCCGATCTGGTACGGGCAGCTGTGTACCTCCCACTGTCCTCACACTGACTGGCAGGGCGAAATTTTGTCCATTGTTACAGATTTATGACGTTGATCTTGTACCCCTTCTCCTGTCCACTCTACGCGACCTCTTCGATAATTATAGAATTGAGGAGTTTCTCATCTCCGCGACACTCCGGAACCGTGATACCTTCCAGGCGTTCTTGGACGCCTGCGGTTGGTTGACCCTATACAGTATGAGAGACATGCGATTACTAATTATAGCACAGAAGCCAATCACTTTCAGGCTCATTGCATGCCCTTCAAATCGCCGCCCTCCGAGAAACAGACAGGGTTCTTCCACTCGACTAACATCCCCATCCGGACGTACAGAATTACTCGATGATCGTCCTCAGGCCCCTGACTTTCATAGCGATGGTACTTAAATCCGTCAAGTTTCTGCAATCTAGCCCAACAAGGTTATACTATAATAAGGTGCAGACCACGTCTCATTTTGGAAATGTTGTACGAGCTCAAGCCACCGGGTACCTGCTCTGCCTCATGAAAAAAAGGTATGAACCAAAATGCGGAGGACAGGAGAGTCTAAGCTCCGACTTCGTGTCACGAATGATGAAGTTTAAGCTTCCGGATCCGACAATCCGGACTCTGGTCAAAGTCACAGTAGAATCCCGCAGGGCTGGGCTAAGCAATCAGTCAGTCTAAACCCGTTATCACCGGATGCACATGTGTACCAGTGTACATACATACATCTACCTATATATACACACACGTGCTGCCATACGGCCATGCGTGTCATGTACTGTACGTGTACATTATCTATAAAAATAAAAATAGAAATCAGCCGATGTTACATCACATCACATCGGAAAATCCAACCATCTGGGCGCTTGCTATTAATAGTTTGATTATTTCATCTCATAGTTGAAATTAAACTACTTTTCTTCTTTGACTCGAGAACTCTACTGTAAGAGACTGAGACTTGTCATCTTAGATTAGTTCATACATGCATTAAATTTAAACTTCGATCTGAAACTGTTTGTAAGCTTAGTTAGCCGGGCCTACCGTACAGTAGAGGCTTGCCAATGAAGGTGAAGCCTGCATTTTTTCAATCTGTCCCTGGGCAAAAAAGAATGGCAATGAATCCTAGCAAATAAATTGCCTAAACAGGAAATTTTGAACGAGGTTGGATTAGGAAGCGCAGCCCACATACATCAATCTAAACCAATCCTATCCTATCCTGACCCAAATATTCCCCGGAATCAGATCATTTTATTATACCCTTATCAATCAAGCGCTCGCTGAAAAATACAAAGAACAGTTATTTCTCGTTTTGGAGTGCAAACGGTGGGTTGGTTGTTCTGACCGATTGGATCCGGACGGGTGATCAGAATAAGATTCTTTTTAAATTGGTTTGGATTAATGTAATGTAATATAGGTAAATAGGTCTGTTCTGGCTGTAATTAATGATAATATATATAGTTGACGATGATGAATATTTAAATATAGCAGAACACTCCCATCCCATCGATGAAATTTCTGTGCGATCCTTGAGCAATAAATAAGAGGCAGGTAAGTACAGGAATAACAAAGTGGACACACAATATCAACTAATTAATAACAATAAACCCAATAGTTCTCATTCTAGCTAGGTACCTAATATATCATATACAATGCCTGAACCAAGCCGAGTATAATTAAAACATTTTACCGAAGATCAAGTTAATCAAAGACTATTACATTAGTCTATCTTGTCTTGTCTCGTTTTTATCTCGGAGGTAGAGCCTAGACCTAACCTGGACCTATGTAGACCGTCATCCATCGGCCAAGGTCAAGTCTACCTAGCTACCTCCCTAAGCTAACTAACCTAAAGTGACTAATCTATGCGGACATTTTTAGACCACCGTATCATATGATGACATGACACGCACACCACCACAACTATGATATGACATGATGGATAAGTATGATGCAGCTTGACCGTCGACTCTGGTCGACGGCAGGAAGATAGGATAGGATAGACAAAAAATATAAAAATATCAGACAGCAATCCCGAAATGGAAATAACTGGGAACAGGAACGGAGATAGGAAACGAAAAAAAAGATTGATACAGATGTATCCCCCATTCCCTATATAGTAGGGAATGACGACTGACAGAGGGGGATAGGAAAAAGGAAAAGATACACAGACACAGTCAGTGTTGAACAGAATAGAAGGGTATGGTATGGTATAAGTATGAACGACCCGAAATCAATCAATCAATCAATCGAACGAATAGGGATGGTGGACCCGCTCGCGCAATAATAATGAATAACAATAAACAAAAAACAAAGAATAATAGTCGACCAAAGAAGTAGATACCCCAAAAAATAAAAAAGCAAAATAAGCCGAACAGATTTTCTTTTCTTTTCCTTTTTTGGCCACCCCCCTTTTTTCATCGTATTACAGTAGTCAACAGCGTAACCACCCATTACAAACCGACCAGTCCAATACAGCCGGCACTGTGCTCCCCGGCTAATTGCTGGCGTCTAGTAGACACAGACATGTTCCGGTCTAGGCCCAAGAGAGGAAGGGTTCGTGAAGTAGGTATGTAGACATCAAAAAGGGTAGGATTGAAAGGGAGTGCAAGTGATATGTCTTTCGTTTTCCTTTTCCTTCATTCTTTTTCTGTCTGTCTCAAAGCATGGGTGGCCGCGAAACACACGTATAGAAGCAGCTTCTGCCGTTGTCCCGTGGAGAGCGCAATCCAGTGCGACAAGCTAGACGAGAGAGGGTGCGCTATAGCTGTATCCACAGTAGACAACAGCTCTAGTAACCACCCAGGTGACTCAGAGACGGTATGGATTTCCTATGCGCATCCGTCACAGCATCCGGTTGTGGGAAACTAAACGCCAAGGAGCTTTGGTGAGGTTCTGGCTCAGTCAGACGGGTGTACTGCATCCCGTTCATCAGGGTGCCCGAGGAACCCGAGTTTGCTCCGCCACCGCGACGCTTAGACTTCTCGCCGGTGCTGTAACCGTAGAAATCTGTACTGCAACTGCCAAGCGAGAGAAGGCTTTCGCCTTCTCGGGACATGCTTCTCGTGAGTCCGGAGTCGGTGCCTCCTGTTTGGAAACTGTCAGTCGGGTCGACCGTGTCGGCTCCACGGTACACATTGGACGAGATCGCAGGCGGAGAGGAGCTGCTTGTCATCGGAACATATCCAAAGACCATATCCTGAGGACTCGATGAAACCGTCTTCGTGCCGTTGACTGGACTGACGCTGGTCCCTCCGCTAGAGCTGGACATCGTCCGGGTTGAGCTCTGACTGTTGGTCGACGAAGTGCTCTTGGGACCCCAGTGATTCCCGGCCTTGTAGCTCTGTCCAGGAGAAAAAGACAAGCCAGACAAAGACAGACTGTCAGAGAGTGTGGCAAGTGGAGCAGAACTATTCAGCACCTGACCCCGGGTCGTTGGGTTTGGTAGTGTCCGGTCGGATCCTTGACAGTTCGACGACAAAGAGGCTATCGCGGGGAAGAGAGAGGGGATATCGGTAGACGGAGGGACATGTGAAGAGGGCGCTATGTAAGGGTAGGATGGCTGTGCCATTGGACTCGCAGAGTCTTGATCCGGGTATTGTCCCCCGTTCTGCATTTTGTTAATATTGGGGACCGGGTTCCACGCCTTGGGACTTCCTGGAGTTCCACAGTAACTAACCATTACGCTTGAATTCGCATTAGGCAGCGTGTATGCTGGCGACTGAATGTTGAACATCGCCGAGGGGTCGTCATCGTAGTTAATGTTATAATTAAGAGGATATTGGCTTCTTGTAAAGGATGTCCCCAGATCGTAGCTGGACTGCCGTGAATAAGAAGCTGAGCGTAGAGTTGGCGAGTTGTTTGGCAGAGCAGACGTTTTAGCAAAGTTTCCCAACTGTGAGCCATGTATTGCAGGATATGGCCATCCGGAGAAGTCTGTTTTGGTCTGCAGTGCTGATGAATTGACCTGGACAGCAGGCGAGAATTAGATTAACTGCCATAGTAAAGATGCGACTGTAAACGACTATATGCAGCAACTCACCCTCAGAAATTGGCAATTTGGAGTACCCGAACTTCTGCAGTTGGTGCATCCTTGCCCATCTCCAGAGTCACCGCTGCACTTAATCTTCCGCTTACGACAGCGACCACACTGAAATTGCATCAAATTAGAACATTTCTACAGTACATACAGGATCTCTCAACGTACCGCAACCTGGATCCGTCGTCTAGGAGGTCCGGGGCGGCTCTTGCCATCCAACTCGGCGACCGGACTAACTCGACTGCTACCCCCGTCTGAAAGTTCCGGTTGGCTCTCACTCCGTAGAGACTGAGAGACCGAAAGCGGGGTTTCTTGTTTTGACCGGCGATAAAAGTCGATCTCGTCCTGCGGTGTATAGTACGTATGGGCCATTACCTGTGTTGCTTAGCTTTCCAACATCAACAGAAGTTGGGTATCAACGTGAAGACTTACAGGCAGCGTTGTAGAACAATTCAGAAAGAGACTGACAGAGAAATGCTCCAATGATATATGAACAACGAAGATGATGGCTTGTCTGAAAAAGCAAGACGCGTGCTAGAGTCAGCAGAAGAGAGTGAACATGCTTTAGGTCTGTCGGTCATCAGGTATTGCAAGTCGAAATAGAGTGCAGAAGAGGACCTATCCGGAAAGAGAGCAGATTTAAGCCATTATTTTGGCAGCAAAATTGCTGATTGCCCTATCTGTCTTCCCCAGCAGCATGTCTATGCTTAGGACGTGGGGAATTAGACCCGTCATAATTCGCCTTGAAGGTCCGTGGGGTCAGGCATATCGCCATCTCATTTGCTCGCCACCAGGACGGTTTGATTTGGGTGCATATGTTCTTTGTTGTTGTACCAGGGGAGTATGCAAACTTCCGTGTTGCATCTGGTTCAGGGTCTACGTGAGGAAATCACCCAGGGCAGCCTTCCGATAGACAAGCATAGACAACCAGACTACCGAAATCCCGGTGCTGGGAGGCTCAGTTTCACAGAGTAACGTCACACGCATTGGATGCTGCCCTGGCGGCGGCTGCAGAAGCGTCAGTCCCGATTGGGAAATTCGGGTCGTCCACGGCGCAGGAAGACATACTGACGTTAGTTGCTGCTGGGGGCCAACCGAGTCTGTCGAGAAATTCCCTGCTGCCCTCTCTATAGTGACAAACAGAGCCTGCCACTTTGCAGGCTGGCAATCAAGGGAGCTTAGTTGAATCTGCATGAAAGACTTTAGTTAGTTTTAGTCGCCAGGGGGAGCAAGCAGCCGCGCTGCGTTTGCGTACTTTAGAATGGCACTTGGAGCATACCTGTCAATTATTAGTATCAGTCACTGGCAGACTAAGTCGCTAAGGGCCGTGTTTGCTCGCTGGACCAGCTGATCGCCAAGCTGATTGGCCTGGCTTTTGCAGATATAGGCGTTAGAGCAAACTCGCCACAAACGGTCGAGGCTGGACTGCGATCTCGGCCGGGTGTGCTATCTAAGGTACGCTCGATACCATTCTTCGCCACGAGCAATTGTTTTTCAGAACGTGTACACCAGATCCTGATCCAGAGTGTATGCGCCCCGAAAGTGCCCAGGGGCCTCTCGCAAACGAACGGCCTCAACCCTAAAATAAAATGTCTCGGGACTATCCCTGATGTCTCAGCAGACGGAGGTGAAACTTAAGTGAAGTGGTTTAACTGTGTAATCCTGAACGGGCGTTGATGGAACACGCATGTACAGACTGACAGGAAACCTCTTCCTAACGTAGACGTCCTTGAAGAGGGAGGCGCCCGGAATCGGTGGTCTGCTAGTAATCATTTCAATTGAGACCGGGCACCCACCTCGTTCTCAATCAGTGAAAATCCTGCTTTACCTAAGCCGCATGTAGTGGGATCCAAAGGTCCAATTCGAAGAGCCAGTGCTTGAAAATCCAAGAGACAGCTCAGGTTGATGGCTTTGCTACAGAAAAAAAATAAGAAGACAAGGCGATCACTGTTGCCATAACTGCCTCGATTGGCTTCGGACTGTTTCGGCCCAACAGCGTTGCCCGTCTCCGTATACCTATCGAAGCAAGATATAACGAGCCACGGGCGGCAGATAGCAGAGGTGACTTCTGTTCTAATGATCTAACTATAGGACATAGGGACAATCGTAGCGCCAAACCGCAAAGCTTTGGAATTTGGACGAGACTCGCGGTAAGTTTCATCGGAGGTCCGGACATGTGAATATGCAGAATGTTGGCAGCGGCGAAGGTCGAATGACGGGTTGAACATTCTGGAAATAGTATGGAAGAAATGCGGCGGCTGAAAGGATATCCCTGGCTTGCCGTGCCGCTGGGGTAATGTATCCATGGATATCCGGTTAGAGATATACCTCGGTTGAGGGTTAGGTGCAGTAGATTTTGGAGATGAATGGTGTTGTTCAGTTCGTTTCAACTGACGCCAAAGGGAGAAAAGCTGAATTCCGTAGGGAAGTGGGAAACCATCTGCGGACTTCAAAAAGAGATCCATCCAGGACAAGCACAGATAACAGTCTTGAATATCGGTCGCTTCTGTGCTGCATGTCAAATTGGTTAGCAGGATGCATCCACTAATTCTATCTTCTAGGTCGCTAACCCAGAAGATTCTAGTTATAGATAGCCTGGACAAAAGCTACCGCCATGCGTTTCCCGGATAGGATAACAACGCTGCTGGACGCATCGTAGATCATATGCAGGAGACCGCCCGTTTCTTGTCAGTGCTGTGACACAGCCCATGGGGAAGGATGAGCTGGCCCATCAGCATCGACACTAAGAACCAACGACATTATTCAGACCCAATCTAGGAGCTGCTTTATTCGCAATGCCTGCGGGGAAAATGACCGTTCCCAGAGGATAGCGCAGCTGGCTCGCAGACGCTGCGAGGAAGACGAGTCTTGCTCCGATCACGGGCGAAACGATGGTCCATCTTCAAACCAGAGAGCAGTTAGTAGCAGCATAAATCGTCCAAAGGATATCCCCGATGTGGAAAACGGAGGTGCACCTTCAGGGACGGCCTCATGCCTGATGCACTCGTTGCCCGCTTAAGGTTCGGGTTGGACAGCTCAGTTTCAGAGATGGAGGAAACACAAGGGTGAGCGGCTCAGTCCAGAACAGGCTGGTTACACAGAAAATGCCCATTGGCCATGAAGTCTTCTGGTGCTGTCGAATGCATGGAGATGGAGGTGCAGCCGTCGTTGCGCAGATCTGGCCCGCGCCGCGTCCGGTCGGCCCATGTCCCTGCTAAAGCCACACGCGGAGCGCAACTTCGCCGCCCTCGCCGCTCTCCGCATCTCGTCACCAACACCACGGCGGTTCTGACTTCGCAACCACCGCCCTGGACTCAGTCCTTTCCCTGTCGCAGCCGGCCTTGCCGCGTCTACTGCCGCGGAGACTCTCGCAGGTTTTCTGCCCGTTCTCACTTACCCCAGTCGGCCTTGCCGCAGCCCGCAGCGCTGCGACCGCGGTAAGCAGCCATGAGCGTGCTCCTCGAGACCTCGCTCGGCGACATCGTCATAGATCTTCTGGTGGACGATTCTCCCAAAGCATGTGAAAAGTAAGTGTTTCGTTTGTCTTCTCCTCCGGTGTCCTTGCCGGTTGTTGGACAACGTGGAGTGGCTGAACATGGAAGACTAAGATCTCGTCATTATGTTGTAGCTTCCTGAAGCTATGCAAGGTCAAATACTACAATTTTTCGCCGGTACACAGTGTCCAGAAGAACTTCACCTTCCAGACTGGCGACCCCATTGGCCCTGGATCCCCCGACAGCGATGGCGGCTCGTCGATATGGGGTGTTCTGGAGGGCCCTTCAAAACGGACCTTCCCGGTCGAACTACCGCCGAAACTGAAGCACACGGAGCGTGGCACTGTGAGCATGGCAACGGTTCCGTCGCCCAAAGACCCCGATGAGCGTCTTGCGGCAAGCCAGTTCATCGTCACTCTCGGAGACAATCTGGACTATCTGGATGGCAAAGCGGCCGTCTTTGGGAAAGTCGTGGAAGGCTTCGACGTTCTCGAGAAGATCAACGCAGCTTTCATTGACGATACGGGCCGACCGCTTAAGGACATTCGAATTCGGCATACGGTGATCCTCGATGACCCCTTCCCTGACCCTCCGGGTCTGGTCGAGCCGCCAGAGAGCCCGTTACCCTCAAAGGCACAATTGGCAACCGTCCGAATCGCGGACGATGAAGAATTGGACGAGAACATGGATGAAGAAGCGATGGAGAAGCTTCGAAGAGAGAGGGAAGCGAGAGCCCAGGCGCTGACCTTAGAGATGGTTGGAGATCTTCCGTTTGCCGAGGTGAAGCCGCCCGAGAACGTGCTCTTTGTCTGCAAGCTCAACCCTGTTACCCAAGGTACGCAATTCTGCCATCCTTACCATGAACAGCATGCTGACAGACAATATCAGATGAGGATCTCCACCTTATCTTTAGCCGCTTCGGTCCAATTCTGTCCTGCGAGATTATACGGGACAAGAGAACTGGGGACAGCTTACAGTATGCCTTCATCGAGTTCGAAAACCAGAAAGACTGCGAACAGGCCTATTTCAAGATGCAAGGCGTGTTGATTGATGACCATCGCATCCATGTGGACTTCTCCCAGAGTGTATGTCGCCACATCACATCTTCTATGTGGACTTTACTAACCGACGATGCAGGTCGCAAAGCTGTCGCAGAGCTGGCGAGACGCCACCAACTCCAAACGTGCCAGCCAGAGAGGAGGATTTGGTGGCATATCCAGCTTAGAAAAGAAACGCCAGTATAGAACTGATGATATCCGACATGAAGATCGCTACGGAATGGTGTTTGACCGGGAGGAGATGCGACGGAAACCCGACCAGCGGGAGTCGCACCGGCCATCGCGACGCGAGCGATCGCGCAGCCGGAGCCCAAGGCGGAGGAGAGATTATGATGATGATAGACACCACGATCGCCGTCGCGACAGGCGTTATGATGATGACCGCCGCCACGAGCGCAGTCGCCTTGACAGATATGACGATCGGTCTTACGACCGGCGAAGGCGCTGAGACGAGGGCGGTGTGTGGAGTGGCGCTGCAGAGTTATGTCTCTCAACATGTTCTACATATGTATACTGGAATGGA
The DNA here is from genome assembly GCF_041956765.1 of Thermoascus crustaceus. NCBI lineage: Eukaryota > Fungi > Ascomycota > Eurotiomycetes > Eurotiales > Thermoascaceae > Thermoascus > Thermoascus crustaceus. The sequence continues at coordinate 2,763,031 of NW_027192530.1, read as the reverse complement.
ATGCATTGGGCGGCAAACATGGGCCGGGATGTTGAGCTTTTCTGTAATCTAGGGCGTTTTGCAATTGAGCTTGACAAATAAATAATCTTAGTCACGATTCCAAGCAAGCCACAGGTGCATCGTGCTTCCAGATCTGACTGGCTGCTGTCCGACTGTAGCAGCAAGGTTGACAGGGAGTACACAGTAGATAGATATACAAGGAGTAGCAGCGTATGTCTACACGTTCTGCCAAGCGTTGCGCCTCTGCGGCAGCCCCGCTCAGAGTGGCCCTGAACCCAATAAAGACATTCTCTAGCGATTCTAGTCGGTATAGCAACGATAGTTAACGGGGCTAGCTGTCCAAAGGTGTCCAAGAATAACAGCGCGTGGCGGTGTGAGAGCACGAGTAAGACATCCTCCGCCTCTCTGGCTCCCAGAGCTCCAGCTCCACCCCGCCTAATCCAGAGCGTCCTCCCTCTTCCTCACGTCCGGTCGTTTACATCCTCCTTTTCCTCTCGTTCACTTGTTTCCTTCTCACTGACATCTTCACATCCGTTGACAATGGCTGCCGCAATCAAAGAGACTGTTTCCAACCTCCTGGGCAAGGGCGAGGAAGCTCCCCGTGAGCCCTCTCCGCAGGAGTTCGAGCAGCTCAAGCAGCGCTACGAGGCTGCCGGACAGGGCCAGGTGTTCGCTTTCCTCGATGAGCTGAAGCCGATCGAGAAGACCCAGCTCTTTCACCAGCTCTCCAACTTCGACCCGAACCGCATCAACGAGCTGGCTGACAAGGTCCTGAAGCCTTCCCAGGCCGCCGCTCCGGATGCCCAGCCCAGCCTCGAGCCCCTGCCGGACTCCGCCACGGCCTCGATCATCGACTCGAACCCGGAGGATGTGCAGAACTGGTACAATGAGGGTCTGAAGCTGGTGGCGGAGAACAAGGTCGCCGTGGTCCTCATGGCCGGTGGACAGGGTACCCGTCTGGGAAGCTCCGCCCCCAAGGGCTGCTTTGATATCGGACTCCCCAGCCACAAGTCTCTGTTCCAGATCCAGGCGGAGCGTATCGCCAAGGTGCAGCAGCTGGCCCAGAAGACGTTTGGCAAGGAGAAGGCTGTGGTCCCGTGGTATGTCATGACTAGTGGACCGACCCGCAAGCCGACGGAGGAGTTCTTCCAGCAGCACAGCTACTTCGGTCTGGACAAGAGCAATGTCATCATCTTTGAGCAGGGTGTCCTGCCCTGCATCTCCAACGAGGGCAAGATCATGATGGAGAGCAAGGCCAAGGTTGGTGATCTCAGCCACCGTTGTCGAGAGGAATAGGGATACTGACTACGATACAGGTTGCTGTCGCCCCTGATGGAAATGGCGGTATCTACCAGGCTCTCCTGACCTCCGGCGTGCGGAAGGACATGCGCGACCGCGGCATCCAGCACATCCACACCTACTGCGTTGACAACTGCCTGGTGAAGGTCGCTGACCCCGTGTTCATCGGCTTCGCCGCCTCCAAGGACGTCGACATCGCCACCAAGGTCGTGCGCAAGCGCAACGCGACCGAGTCCGTGGGCCTGATCCTCCAGAAGAACGGCAAGCCCGATGTCGTCGAGTACTCCGAGATCGATAAGGAGACCGCGGAGGCCAAGGACCCCAAGCAGCCGGACGTGCTCAAGTTCCGCGCCGCCAACATCGTCAACCACTACTACTCGTTCCGCTTCTTCGAGTCGATCGAGACCTGGGCGCACAAGCTGCCGCACCACGTCGCCCGCAAGAAGATCCCCTGCGTCAACACCGAGACCGGCGAGACCGTCAAGCCTGAGAAGCCCAACGGCATCAAGCTCGAGCAGTTCGTCTTCGACGTCTTCCCCATGATCCCGCTGGAGAAGTTCGCCTGCATTGAGGTCAAGCGCGAGGACGAGTTCTCGCCGCTGAAGAACGCCAAGGGCACCGGGGAGGACGACCCGGACACCAGCAAGAAGGACATCATGCAGCAGGGCCAGCGCTGGATCCAGGCTGCCGGCGGTGTTGTCGCCACCGAGGGAGAGGCCACCGGCGTCGAAGTCTCTCCGTTGATCAGCTACGTAAGTTGCCTGTCCTGTTGTCCAGCTTACTTGATATCATGCTAACCTCAGATCCAGGGAGGCGAGGGCCTCGAGTTCCTCAAGGGACGCGAAATCAAGGCACCCGCAGTCATCGAGAAGGAGGACTCTGCGTAAACTTGATGTCTGCCAGAAACAACATCCAAGTGTAGAAACAAGTGTTTCGAGTAATGAGCATGATGTCGACGGGCGCTGACTGAAGAAAGGGGGAAAGCCAAAGAAAAAATAATAATTATTGAACCTTTAAATGATAATACCTCATACCACAGCATAGCATAGACTACCAGGTAGTTCAGTTTATTATAGTATATATTATATTATATTAACTTCTCCATATCCGCTTTCAGCTTTCAGTCTCACTGCACACACTGCGTAAACAGACCAGATCTACAACTACTTAGGTATCTATATCCCCTTGAGGACGAAATCGGGAACTCTCCAGATCCTATCAATCAATCAAATCCATGCATGTAGTTTCGCTAACTTAAGTCACATTTGTCCTGATTAAACCGGGTAGGAACTTTTACATATTACATATAGACAATATAGATCAATCAATCAATGTTAATTCTCTACCATCTAAAGATATAAAGATACTAGTTATTAATTAATTTTAATACCATTATCATTGTCATATGATATAGTATTTTTGGAAAGATAAAGATAAAAAATTCAAATTCCTCTTGAAGTATGCATGCAGGTTTTGCTTCCCAGGAGAAACGAAATGGGGTTTACTGCGTAGGTGGAAACTTTTTTTTGCTGCGTTAGTAGGCAGGTACTGTAACACTTTAGAAGGTTAGGTAGTTAAGGTCTAGGTACCTGAGTTAGAGAAAGTCCCTAAGCCCTAAAGTTTTACCTAATTTTTAGTTAAAGATTGTCCCCGCCTAAGACCATTATGTTCCTTCATACCCATACCTCCGGACATGGAACATCTCCGCAGCCACTCTATAGGTAATAATAATAATAATTACCAACAAAATACAATAACAAAATAAAAAAAATAAAAAAAAATAACTGGGAGGCGACGAGGTCCCAGGGGCAAAATTCCAATTTTGTCCGCAAATGAACTTGCTTGAGGCTCAAACTGTTGGCAGAAAAGAAAAAAGCTCATTGGGAGGTTCCAACTTTGTCTGCATTAGGAGTAGATAAGTAGGTAAGTTCTACTGCTACTAACTACAACACGAAACAAAACCAACACCTCCAATCTATCTACCTATTGAAAAAGGTTTCTACTACACCGCACATGTAAACAGTAAACAATCACAATCCGCGGAGAAAGACCTCCCTGACCGGGCATACCCGACCTGACTTGACTGCGACTGCGACTCGACTCAGCCTCGTCCTAGACCTGAGCCGCACAGCCTCACAGCCTCGCACTAAGTAATGTACCTAATGTACCTGATCGGCAGGCCAATCGTCTGATTATTAGATGCAGATAGATGAGATGGGTACCTGCAGGGTTGAAAGAAATTTTTTTCGATGCCATGCCATGCCATGCCATACCATGCTATACCATGCGATTGCCTCGTGTTAGGTACTAACCTACCTACCTACCTTACATACATACAGACATATCCATTTAAATTATGACATATAAGCCTATTCTAATAATGACGAGGACAACAACAACAATAGCGATGATCATGATAATGCTGAGGCGTTGGCAATGGCAACGCTGGAAGGTGGCGAGTCGAGGCCAGATGCGGGACAGATCAACTTAGTCGCCTTGCGCATCGAGGTAGGGTGGGTAGTTAGTAGGGAAGACACTACCTAACTAGGTAGTAGAGTAGAAATCTCCAGGGCTATGTCCATAGACCGCTCCTTCAATAAGTATACCTAATTTTGGTGTTTTAGGATTTTAGCAGTGTTGTGTGCTGTGTGCCGCACGCTGCATGTATTATTGTGGACATGCAAGTACAAGTACATGTACATATTACCTACCTAACCTTCTAGGTATTTGATACTTGCTTGCATCCTAACGGCAAGGTTAGGCCAAGATAGGTAAATTACCTACTTAGGTAGTAGGTACTACTCCTGGCTTTCCAAGGTTAGACAGAAGACAAATTAGGTAGTTTAGTACCTAGATACCTACCTAAAGTAGTGGTTGTAAGATGTGCCTGCAAGGGACAATGTTAATATTGATTCAAGACTAAGGTACCTACTACCAATGAGCAGTACTAGACTAGTAGGTACCTACTACCTCTTAAGATCTCAAGCTAGGCTACATACGATGTACTACTACAAAACCATATCCGAATTAGGTTGACACATAACCGCTCCGTTGTGAAATTGGCTTAGCGCCCGTTCTACAACAGAAATGCTTGGTCAGTTTTGAGTTTCTGCTCTCGAATTAAGCTTGTGTTTTTGCCTTCGATGACTTCTATGGTTCAAGTTTACCTACCTGCTATAGATGCTTAGCATATACATGACATGCTTGAGGCTCTGATTCTCGGACTTCGCCGACTTCCCAACCAGGACAAATCTCTCAATTGGGAGATCAACTTCACAGAATTTCACCACATCCTACTCACCACGTCGAACCAGTACAGGCAGAAACATTCCATGTGAATAGATAGGAGTATATCTCCTTGGAGAAAAAAATATTTTTTCTTTTCGCCTCTTCTCTTCTCCCACACAGCCGCGCTGCGTCAGGCTGAACGTTGAAGAGTTGCGGGGTCATCGGTCTGGCCGACTGGAGGAGAATGCATGGATGGGGCGCGCACTTACCAACCAGAAGAACCTGCCCTGCTTCAGCTAGCCACAAACCCATGACGTGGACATCATCAGGACCTACCATAACGATCTTCTGCTCATATACCAATATGAGCCTCCTGCGGCTCCATCAAACTCCATCGACCCCGCGGAGAAAAATGGACCAGGAGACAGAGGGCTGGCGGTGTATTATTATTATAAAAACATCAAGATTCTTAGGGAAGAAGTGGATTATGGGCGACAGAGACACATTTCTCTCTTTTCTAACTTTAGACGATCCGAGGGATGAGAGATCTTTTTTGAAAAAGTTTCCTAAGAGAAAATACCCCCCGTACGATGGCTATGTTTACGATTGTCTTTCTTCTTTTTGCGATCTTCCTCACTCACGCCTCCGCCGTCTCGCTGGGTGGGGGCGATGATTTTACGAATAATAATTTTGCGAATAGTCTCTTCAATGACTTAGGTTTGGATGCCTTTTCTTTTCATCATTCTTCTTTTTCTTCCACGTTGTTGTTACAAAGAGAGACTTACATCTAGACAGCCCCGCTCCTTACGTTGTTCGGTGAACAGGTCGCTCTCCAGTTCCTGAGTCACAGCACCTCGCCGATAGAGAATTTCATCTTTGCATGCGCCCCCATCGGCTTATTGACTAGCGTCACTGCTGCCATCAGAGTTGCAGGATGCCGGTTACTCAAGGCGGTGATTGGAAGGGCCAGAGAGTCCCAGGCCTTGGCGGAGCTTGAGTTGATGAGGTGAGTTGATCGAGAACATCTCACATATATACTTACTGATATCTTGTGCTCAATGTCTTTTGCAGCTCTACGTCGTCAGATATATGTGAGCTATGGAACGGAGTCGGCGTCGTGCGAGTTGTCGGGAAACCGTCGATGTTGGAGCTTATATACCGTCACGGTGATGTGGGAAATAACGACAAATCCAATGGCAATAGAGCGGACAATGTCTACACCCTGAAAACCGCCGCAGCTTCAGGTGTGTACAAATCCAAATCAGGCAGCGCCAGTCCACAGTCAGGTAAGGATTCCGAGTCCGGGTCAGACGGATTTCCGTTACCACCGAATCTTTATTTGAATATCTCGGGCGGTGCTGCCCCAACCTGGGAACTGGTTCCTATAGCCGTGTTCGGCGCGTTGTTGCAATTAGGGGTCTTTGTGTGGGACGGGTTCATAACCATACATCCGAAGATGAAATTCATGCCCGAATCTCCGTCGTACGCCTTTCCCTTAACCATTGTGGGCACCATCGGGATCACTGTTGGTGCATATATCTGTGCACATGTTGTTGAGGCCAGCACGGATGAAGATATTTGGGAAGCAGATTCGACCAAAGGCTCTTTTCGAGTCATGTGGATACAACCCACCCAGTTCGTTGGTGACCAGGCCTTCAGATCCTATGCTATCCATGGCACTGTGAACCAGCAAGCAATCAGAACCTCACGGAAGACGCGCCCAGAGAGGTTGGATCGGTTGAAGATTTGGACCGCCGTGGGCTCGATATTGTCTGTGATCAGTGAGTTGGACCGCCGAATCACTGGGCGTTGGAAAAGGCTAATTCACTTTGCTTGCAGGTTTCGTCCTACAATTTATTGGGTACCTAACCTATCCCTGTTACTTGCCACTTCTATGCTGACATTCTTACAGACTTCGCGCAATGCATTGGTCCGCAGCCATTGCGCAGCTCATCGCAACTGTTGTCATGGTAGTTCTAAGGGTTATCATCCGACGGAAACTATCCATGGAACCAACTACTAAAAAATTGCCTGCAGGCTGCGAACTCGACGATACGGCAAAAGACATCAATGGCTGTCAAGACTGGATGATTATCGCGGCCCCTGCCATCTCAAGTCCCAACCCCGGGAGGGGAGTCGATGAAACGACCTCCTCCCTTGCATCCCGCGTTCTACAAACGAGAATCGAACTTGGGAAGCTCTCTGGGTGGCAGAGCAAATTTCCTGAGACGGTCGACCAAGTTGTCCGAAGTATACAAGCTGTGATGGATCATCTTTATAGGCCAACGGGAGACGTCGTTATTCGAAAAGACTGTCAGCAAAGATCATCAACATTCGCATGGTGTTTACCAATCTCGGTCCTGAAGTCTTCATCCGATGAAGGAGAGTTGAAGATCATCTTAACACGAGAGAAAGTTGATAATAAATGGGCTACCTGGGAAGTCAAGAGAGAAGAGGTGGAGGCCGTCCTCTCTCTTTGGATGTCGCACTTTCTGGCGCAACGGTCGGGCTCTAAGACCGCCCAAAGCTCGAACTTATGGATCCTTGGACCCAATACCCCCTTCAACCGTATCATATACGACTGGTGGATATATCGAGGAACGCCAAAAAAAGTCATCAAAGACATCTCCGAGTCTTGCCAGAAATTCAACGTGGACAAGGCTCGGGTCTTCAGTCTGCAAGGATTGCATCCAAAGGAAGACGAGTCGAATGGAGAGACGGATGGACTATTGGCGGTTGTCACTAGAGCAACCTTGGACAAGGCATGCGGTCAATTTCTGTTGGCATGTTTCTTGAAGAACGTAACACAAGTCATTGACAGACTCGAAGGGAAGACGCATGTCACCCATGGGTCAGGTTCAAGCCAGTTCACACTGATCTCAGATAGCATCCGAAAAATCGCGGAAGCCGTGCAGCAAAGTGGATTGGTCTCAACCGAGGACGCATACAGGTTGCTAATACCCTCGCTCAGAGAGGCGAACATGCTTCAGGATCCATTCGATATTCTGGATGATGTGATAACCGCTTTCAAAGGCCAAATAAACAGTGTTGACACATGGATGATGCAGCACTACTTATGGAGAGATACATTCGAGCGGCTCATATATCTCTGCAACAGGAAAGCCAAGTTACTGAGCTGTAGGGAACGCTGGGCTGATGCCGGGAGGACATTCATGCACCTTATCGAAGCTTTGAGCAATGCTCTTGGCTTGTATGATGAGTCGATCGATCGGGCAAGAGAGGCGATGACAAAATTTGCGGCCGAATTCGTCAGTGCGAGCTACGGCACACGGCCAGAAAATTACGAGGTGCGGCGAAAGCCATTCCGTCTCCACGCCGCAGCTGCGAAGGGATATCTGGACCTCGTTTTCGAAGCGCTCAAGGAAGGAGTCGAAGTAGGCATGCGGAACGACGAGCACGAAACACCCATCAGCTTAGCTGTCAAGCACGGTCACTTAGACACCGCTCGCCTGCTCATCTTCTACGGTGCTCCAGTTGACCGCAAGATTCTTTACTTCGCGTCCAACAAGAATCAAAACGGTCTCAATTGCATAAACGATAAAATGGTCGATATCCTGCTCTCAAATCTACCGAACAAGACAGAATTGCTGCACGAGATATCTGAAACAGGTCGTCATATAGAACTCCTGCAGAGAAAAGGTGAAATCGATATAGATGTGCCTGACAGCAACGGGTTTACGCCACTGGGGATTGCCTCTCGAAACGGCAGGACAGACGTGGTTAAGATCCTAATAGATCGCGGAGCAGATGTGGCAGCGGAAGGGCCAGACAGGCAAACAGCGCTGCACCTGGCAGTCGAAAATGGACATCGCGAGACAATCAATCTGCTCGTCGAGGCCAGCGCTAATCTGTCCGCTAGAAATAAGCACGGACAGACCCCGTTGCACATAGCAGCTTTGGCAGGATACACAGATATCGAGTCTCTTGCACTCAAAGGCGCTGACCTAGAGGTAAGGCAGAAAGATGGCCAAACTATTCTGCATCTTGCTGCTATCCACAACAGTGAAGAAGTCGTTCGATGGCTGCTCGACCACGGAGTCGACCAAAGCGCAAAAGACAAAAACCAAACCACAGCACTACACCTGGCAGCACAGAAGGGCCACAAAGGGATTGTCGAGATGCTGTCCCGGAACGTGGACAACTTGCTGGCCAGGAATACTTTCGGACAAGATCCGCTAATCCTCGCTGCGCAAGGAAACAGCGAGGAATCCATCATCAGGATCATGGTCGAGAAAGGCGCCGACCTGACAGCGCGCGACGTCCCCGGGAGAGGTGCCTTGGAATATGCGGCGATGAGAGGTGATGATGCTGTCGTGAGACTGCTCATTGAGAAGGGCGCACCGCTGGACAGCAGGGACGGCTTTGGACGTACAGCTCTCCACTATGCATCCATGTCGCGACATGCATCGACAGTCCGTCTCCTCATCGAGAAAGGGTTTGAGATTGACGCTGCGGATAAAGATGGCTGGACAGCACTGCATTATGCCTGTCGAACTGATTGCAGAGAGGTCGAGCGGGTGTTGGAGGAGGCCGGGGCGAATATCTTACATAGGGATCGTCTGGGCCGGAGAGCAGGGTACTACCGTGGGGATGGCGGAGAACCGAATTTCGAGACAAGGGCTCTGCCTCCACCGTACGAATAGTGATTAGTACGCACTAGTTTTTGTAAAATCAGCCTAATTCCGATATGAGTCAATTGTATGATACCCCACCATAGAACAGTAGTTTAGCACACATCTGAGAGTTGGCCATTTCATGGTCCAGCAGGAATCGATTAGGTATTGTCGTCTTTCGACTCTCCTAAACGGTTAAAATGTCAGTTGCTGCAAGGCACATAAAACTAGAGATAAGGGTAAACTCCTACCAAACAGAGATGATACTGTCATGGGCACGTATGCTTTGATGCCCAGGTTAGGTACTGGGATGTAGAGACCAACCCAATGGGATTGGTTCAATCAATTGAACGATCTCCAGATTGAAGCTATCTGACAAGACGTATAGAACTATGAAGAGATGAATTGGAATGGAGAATCACAAGGAGGGACGGGGGATAGAGGATGGAAGATGGTGAGGGGCAGATGGTGAGGTTAGATGGAATCATCCATTTCAACCAGATAAATGAAATCTGTAGCCCGGAAAGCACCAATCTTTTTTATTATATCGTACTATATTATACGTATCAGGGTCTGTCGAGTACCTAGTAAGAGACGGAAAAAATAGCCTTTCTAACAATGTTGAAATTTGGAATTTTTAGAATTCTACCAGGAAAAAAAAGACTTGAATTGAACATCTTCTCAAAGTCTTCTTTTTAAACCAATTGCTCCGTCTTCAAAATGCTAATAATGGTTGCAATGGTAGGAGAAAACCCTCATCTTATGTTGGTAGGTTATGCACGGTCAGATACCTGGATATGCATGGTTCCCCGGACCACAACAGCAACAGCGTCAGAATGTGTAGTAAAGGGTACTTCTCCGGGGTAGGTACTTATCAGAAGATTATCAATCGAGACCAATGCCTATTCATGCCTACTCAGAAAGCCATTATTGTCTACCTAACTATACTTGGTAAGAGTTCATGAGACAACCAGTGGGATTGCAAGGTCACCTCCCTAACCGGGGCGAAGCTCCTGATATCCGATGTGTTCAATATCACCTGTGCTTTCTCCATGTTAATACACAGACATGGGGTTCTTTGTCGTTCATTTAGAAATCTGATTTAGTATAACTTTGATAGGGGAGAAGTACGCTTTGTGGGACGGACCTGACATCTGTAGAGAGGGACATTCTGAAAGGAAAGGTTCTGGGTTATTTGACTGTATATGTACAGTAGTACATACATGGCGTTGTACGAAGATTTCAGATGTAGTTAGGTACCTACCTAGTACTTCCTCACAGGGCCTGCACGTAGGTGCAGAGTACTTGGAAGTGTCTATGTAGATCTGCGCACAGAAGTACCTGGTAGGCTATTGCAAGAACGATATTCCATAGTACGTTATCCGTATATGAAACCTACGCCCAACTATACAAATCTATCTTTCATTCTTGACCTCTCTTCCACGCTCAATTTTTCTCTTCCATTTTGTGCGACTGAACCTGAGACATAATAATACCAAAAGTACAAGGTCCATACCCGTATAAACCTAACCAACTCCCCATGAACCCAACAAACCCTCTTTCCATAATCACATAAGACCACCCAACTCCCTCAATCAAGCCGTAACCCCACCTGGCACAACAGGCACAGGCAAAAACCGCCTCATCACCCCCTCGACCCAGTCCCCCGGCAACCCCAACGCCTCGGCCTCCCTGATCCCGCGCTCCATCCGGCCAATATACTCCGGCTTGGGCGGACCGACGCGGACGCGCTCCTCGTCCACATACACCAGGACCGTCTGCATCTCTCCCCCTCCTCCTGCAGCCTGCTCCGATCCCAGGTTTGCGGTGGTCATCGTCGTCGTGGTCGACCGGATCCTCCGCTGTCCGTCATCGAGCCACTTGGTCACGACGGCGGGGACGTACCATTTGTTGTAGGACCCGAGGCCTTGGGATTTCGGTCGGATGGCCTTGCTGGGACCAGAAGAGCCAGAGCCAGAACCGGGAGTGAGACCGACGTTCCCGGATGATGGCGGCGCGGCGTGATCAACACCCTCATACCCATCCAGGAGAAGCTCATCCGCGGGCGTCATATCATATAAAACTCCATAAACCCCCTCATCTTCCACCTCCGATCCCGCTCCCACCAGACTCCTATCATCCACCCCCCTCTGCGCTCCCACCCTCAACCCCACCGGCGGCACAACATTCGCGTACCCCCTCTCGCAGATAAACCACCTCCACCCCTCCCCGTCCAGCCGGGCAATGGCCACGGGCACTGCGGAAACGGCTGGGTCGTGCGTGCAGCGCTGGCGCATCTGCGTGTGGGACAGGTTGGAGCCATAGGCGAAGTAGAGCGGGCGGAGACCCGGGCCGAGCGAGGAGGTCGACGGGTGCGGAGGGTGCGGGTGGTGGGCTTGGATGGTTGAGGCGGTGGTGGAGGTTTCGGTTTCGTGGTCCGCGGGGGCTGTGGGGATATGTGCAGCGGGCGGAGGAGGAGGGTTTGGGGAGGATGTGTTGTCTAATACCATTTTGGTTGTGCGAGTTTGTTTCAAGACAGTTGTCCTTGTTGAGTAGGGATATGGTGTGATGTAGGTAGTTATGTTTCCTCTCTCAACAAAAGAAAGGACGAAGTTTGTCTTTCGGGGCTGAATAATAAAATTGTTTTAAGGCTGGACGATCCGATCTCGAAGTTACCTTAAGCTTAGTCTTGATAGACGTGATAGCAGCGCTAAATTAGATCAGTAGCTAACCCTGCTAAGGTACCAGGAACCTACTACCTAAAGCACGCAATGAAGAAGTCTAATTATTAAGTCGAATGTCCCACTTTACTCTAGCACGGCCTCAAAGGGAAATAAATGTACGACAGGACATATACATATTCTACAACGATAAACGCCGAAAACAACCCAAGCGGAGAGTCATTCATTTCATCCATCAGACAGACAAGACGCACCATCCTATCTAACCTCTCTTATATCCAATACCCACGGACCATCTCCAGCAACCATTCCCCTCCTCCCCAAGTCCCGTCTATCTCTCTCTTGACATTCAAACAATCCCAAAACAAACAGATAACATAAGGTATCTACATATAAAAAACCCAAAAAGGCGATCAGATTAGATAATATACAAATTACTAATCGGCACGCCCTGCGACCGGATCCGATACCTCCTCTTGACGCCCACCGCGGCCGCGACGCGGAACAGCTCATACGTCTCCTCCCCACCGCCGACCATGACCATGCTGATGGGGTGGTGCCGCGGGATGCCGCCCGCCGTGACCTGCGCCTCGTCGAGGTGTGGGCGGATGAGGTACGGCTCCGCGACCAGCGCGGCGAGCGGGGGCTGCTGAGCATTCAACGACGGTGTAGATGGAGATGAAAATGGGTGTTGGCTGTAGTGGTGACCAGCCATGGTGGAAATATCCTCCGGCTCGTACGATACAACCACGACGAGCTGCAGCGCCGACCGCGACGGCGGGTAGGCGGGGATGTTGCGCAGCTTCTGGGAGAAGCTGCATCCGCCGCGCTTGATGACGACGACCTGGTGGTTGCGCACTACATTGAGCGGGAGCTTGTGGTCGCACGTCTCGTCGGAGAGGTAGATGGTCGACCAGGTGAGGCGGTCCAGGGACGGCTTGCCCGAGTACGTGAAGATGGAGGCCTCCTCGACGTCGGGGAGCGGGGCGGAGCCGAGACCGATGGAGGTGATGGCCGGGAGGGAGAGTCGAACGATAGAAGAAGGGGACGACTTCGGACGTGACGATTTCGGCGCTGATGGCTCGGGGTTGTCTCGAAGCATGGCGGACACGTGGTTCATCAGGGTCGTCAGGGCCGTTCTCATAGTCGAGGCATGCGAGAGTGCATTTCCGAGTTTATCCTCCGAAGATGGTGACGACGAGCGTTCGTGGATTACAGGGCTTCGAGGACGCTCATGCTCTCCTGCAGAACCTCGTCGAAGAGCGTCCGCAGAATCATTTCGTCGTCCGAGTCCGAGGAGCTCTGGATTCACGTCAATGACGATGTCAAGCATGGTCGGGTCTCGGATCCGGGTGAAATTGGGATCCGCAGGATTAAGAACATCAAACGTGATCTCGCGAGAGAGATATACCTTCTCGTCTTTTCCCAGAGGCAGATTGTTGATCACTTGGATTCTGAACCCTTCTGTATTGTAGTTCATTGCGTCGTCCAGAGGGACGTCCTGGATCATTCCCAGACGGAGGCCTCCGATGGCTTTGATGAGGATCCCATCGCGGACACGCTCCAGGGCGCCGGGGCCGAGAATCATGCTCGGAAGAGTGGGGAATGAGATGTCAAGCGTCGGACGGATAGCCATAGGCGCACTCGTCGCGTTGTACGGCACCAGTTCAGGGGGCAAAGTCCAGGGATAGAACGTGTAGTTAGACGGAGAAGACAGATCGGACAAAGACACGCTGGGATGATCGCTGGCATACTCAAGAATCGCACCTTCAATCTCATCCCGCTTTGGCATCAGATGCAACCGGGCCAAGCTGGCGGCATGGAAGATGTCAGGACGTGCTGCTGTCGAGGACTGACTGAACGGCGGAGGAACGGGCGGTAGTTGGCACGTTCCCACCTCCACCTCTCTCTGGAGTACATCTAGCTCCACCCTCTTCTTCCGACGAGGCTCCGTGCTCTTATTCCCCTTCGGGATAATAAGAGGATGCCCTTCAGTCGAAAAGACAAACGGCGCATCGATCTTATTCAACGGATGACCAGAATCATACAGCAGGAACATATACTTAGCCGTCTCGCCCAGGAAAAAGCTCTCCATGCGATCGTTGAGCTCGCCGCTCCGGACATCCTGCAGCCCAGCCCAGCCGCACTTGGTCCAGCACCGCCGCTTGATATCGCGGAGCACCATCTCGCCGACGTGGAGATACCACGGATCCTTCGTAGCCCGGTACAGGTAGTACGTCGACTCGATGAACTCCGGCCGACCACCCCACCATCCGAGACCGCCCTCGACATTGCCCGTTGCGACGTTCCACCGCTCAGGGAGGGCGGAGAACCGCGTCCAGACGGCGGTCGCGAGCAGATGGATCTCGATGGCTTGGTCGATGTCGCCGGAGAGGGTCAGCAGGCCGGGGTAGTAGGCGCTGAGACTGTCGATCCAGAAGGCCCGCGTGGCGCCGGTGTAGATATCTCCCTGGACGAAATGGGGATGCTGATACCCCGGGCCCCGGTAGAGGTGCCGCTTGACTGACGCGTGCGAGTCCTGCCAGACCCGGAGGAAGGCCTCCGCCGAGTGCTCCTCCTCGCTCAGGGGCAAGTAGTAATCGTCCAGGATACTCCATGGACTCTGAGGATCAAAGTCCGGACGCTCTCCAGACGACAGTAGAATGTAGGACTTGAACGCATATTCAAAGAAGCTGTCAATCCCAGCGCCAATCTGCAAGACATTTCAATTAGCTCGTCTCCACTTCCCAGCTACATGAAGGCAAACGCACCCCGGTATACGAATTGACCCATCTCCCCGACTCCGCATCAATCCCCGCCCCAATCAGCCCAATATCACTCCTCCGGGCCCAAACGGCCCAAAACGCGCGCTTCGCCAGATCCTCGAACCTCCCATCGCCCGTGAGCCTGCTCAGGACGGTAAACTCCAACACGAGACTGCCCGCGCCCGCGCTGCAGGTCTCCGTGATCTCGGGGCTGGTTGACCTGGAACTTCCACCTCTCAGACAATCGTCATCGTCAAGATCGCAGTTAAAAGCGGCATTGTTATTCAGCGGCGAGTTCGCGTAGAACGTGACCCCATGTCGGAGGTTCACCCGGGGATAAGGCAGTCCCGTCGGGGTATAAAACGCAGGCAAAATCCGGTTCCCGAGATCGAACGCGAGTCTGAGAAGCTGGCCATCGTAGACGAATCCGTTCTCCCAGGTAATCCCCTTCCTCTCCTCATCATTTGCAAAAGAAAACGAACTCTTATCCCACGCCCTCGCAAACTCAGCCTCCTCCGTCGGAGGATGATACCCCCTGATCGGAAGCTCCCCGACGGCGAAAAGATGCACGCTCAGCAGACCCCCTAGTCCTCTAATCACAGTCTCGAAGACCTGCACCTTACTGTCGACGTCGAACCCGCGCGCCCGTTCGCCCTGGCCAGCGGGGCCGTCGGATCCGTCCCCGTACAGACGGACCAGGTCTTTGACGCCGTCTTGGAAGTGTTTCCAGGCTCTATTCCCATGACCACCAGCACCAGCACCAGCACCGTTACCGTCTTCATCAGCCGAAGAGAGAATCGCCAGCGTCGACAAACTATCAATCAGCGTAAGAGAATAATTCCCCAGCACATCATTCAGCTCGACATGCGCGGGATCAGCGCGGTCGCGGGTCAGCGGGCGGCAGGACAACGGACGGAGCTCGTCCTCGGGGAAGGCGTGCTTCATGTAGTTCTCGAAGCCGTGGTAGAACATGTATTCTGTTTCCTTCCTAAACCAATCCATCCAAAACGTCAGTATTTGGTTTGTCAAATCCCATCCGGAACGAATCTCAGTAGAATCTAGTTTTGAGAAGAATACCTCAACTCCCTAACCAGAGGACTCTCCTCCTCCCTCATCCCCTGGGCCAAAGGGAGACACAGAAGCTGCGACAGCAGCAGGACGCAAAAGACCCAGGTCGACGATATCCATGTTGAGCTTGAGCTTGAGCTTGAACTTGAGCGGAGTCCGGACATCAGCATCAGCGAGGAGAAGCACCGGCATCGCGTACGCATATCACCGGAGAAGAAGAAGAGGAAGCAGGGCCAATCTTGGGGTGGGCATCGGAGCGTCACTGCACTGCACTGCCTACAATGCAACGATGCCAAATGCTTTTTACAGCAGTGGAAAATATTCGAACTAAATAGAAATATAAAAAGAAAAGACAATGTGTTTGCTCGCTGAGGACCAACGAGGTCACATGTGACGGCGTCTTCAGTTGTTGAGGCCAGACCGTTCTGCTAGAAATGGCCACCTAACTAAGTTAACTAAGTTATGTTATCTCGATTCTGTTTACATCAGCAGTGCTCCCCGACCAGAACGGCAATATCAAAACCGCCCAATTACTGGACGTGAAAGCGTGCAGAATCATAATTTACCATGTAGACGCTTGAATTAAATGCATAGAATATAGCTAGAGCCGCGCGAATATACATGTTCAGATAGTATGCAGACTAGAAATTCAATAGTCCGATTTCGCGCTGAAGTCATAACCAACCAATAGCAAGCCAGAACCGTCTACCACGACAAAGCTTTACAACAAAGAGAGCCGCGGCACTTTATTCAGAAAACCTCATGTCATAGTTTCTACCTAATGTAGGCTAAATCACGCGACTCTCTCCCGATGCGGGACACCCGGCAGGACGGTCCGGGGCCGTGGACCGCGGTTGCGCTTGAACAATATAATCAACACCATTATCAGACGTGTAGCTTGGTGGACGATTCGCAGTATCCGGCCTGCTCTCGCCATGCCCGTTCTCCTCATTCACCTTCGGCATCGGTTCAACACGCTGCCAGTATAGCAGGTTCGGGTTTATCCTCTGCGAGCTGTCAGTATCTTTCGACAGAGTAACATTAAAGCAGACAATGAGTACTCACCACGCTGCTTCTCCAGAGACCATACGCCGGCGGGGGAGGCATGACTTTCTCGCGACCCGCTTCAACACCGTCCGCCGCTATCTCTTCGTCTCGCGCAAGAACTACATGGATCGGGCGCTCTGGTTGAGCATATCCCATCGGTCCAACTCGGCTAGGCACCCGATTCGAAGCGTACTCATCTCTAGGGCCTCGTAGCAGCATCATGGCAAGACGAAGGATCGAGTGGCAGAAGAAGATTGTGAAGATCATGATCAAGAGAATCAGCAGGACGTGAAATTCTTGGCCGACGGTGGATTTGGCAACTGCGAACGCGAGGTCTGCAGTCATTTAAAGTTAGCCATACTTGCCCGGGTCAACGGTGTCAGGATAAACCATACAGACTGCCAGCACTATGGAAAGTACGAGTCCCGCTATGCCACAGCTAACCAGCCTCCTTCTGATATGTCTATTCTTCCAAAGAGAACCGAAATCGCGAAGTTCATATTTCCTCCGTGGCCGCCTAACCCATGCATCCCTATGCTGTCGCCGGTGCCGTGATCTCCGGGCGGAATGAGACGAGACAATCGAATCCCCAAATGTAGCCCTGAGATTCTCCATCACGCGCGTTTGGGGACTGGGTGGTGTAGGCGGACGGCCGGTTGTATCCGACGGAGATTGTCCGGAAGGCGGAGGGATAACAGCGTTCGCACGGTTCCGCCGAGCCTCATCACCACGCTTCCTGAAGATGCTGAACCCGCGTCGTGGGCCACTTTTTCTCAATGCCGGATGTTCATCCATCGGAGGAGGGCCGTCTGAAATTTGGGCGTGCCATGACGGGCTACCACCGAGCAGCGTCTTCAACCGGGATCCAAGGCCGCCCAGTCGAGTTCTGCTCGACGGAGAGGATGACGCTTGCTGGGACGAGATCGGGAGCTCCATATCGTATGCGGTCGTCAGCTAGACGATGACATCAGGACAGCAGATGTATGTAATGCAGGAACGTGCGGGCTCCCTCCTCAAAGTACAACCTCTCTCGATAACTTCGAAACCCTTCCCGCAAAGGCACACAGGCACCTTGTAACAACTCCACGGTCTATTTTTTTTTTAAAATAACCGGCACCAGCTGGAAACGTGCGGGGAATCACTGACGATAAGGAGACAGCTCAAGAGGGAGCTTGCAGGCGATGTGGATCTGCAAATCCAATAGGAACGAGTGGTGCCACCCTCACTTAGACGCACAGATGGATAGCGGGAACCTGAGGGAAAGGATTATTATGTCTTATTACAAACACATAGTGAGCACAGAGAGACAGCCGTAGCGATCGACGATCGATCCTCGACAGGATAGAGAAAAAAAAAGATGATGCGATAGACCCGTCAGGAGATAACGCTGACAGAGACAGTGGCAGAAACGAGAGGATGGCACCCGTCCGTTGGCTGTGGAGAGATGAAGAGGATGATAGAGCAGAGCTGCGCGAGCGGCAGAGACCGGGGGGGACGTGAGATAAGAAAATACAGGGGAAACTAAACGAGAGACGGAGGGGATGATTAGTAGATAGTAGGCGCAGAAGCTTCGACTGCCCAGCAGATCGAGGCGGAGAGGATGGGATGGATGGCAGGCGTTGGAGAACGGAGAAAAAAAGCTCAGGAACAGGAAAGCAGAGCTCTGGGGAAGGAGAGAGTGGAATATGGATCGCACGGCTAAGAGGCCAAGAACCCATGGCCAGCTGCGGGGGGCGGCCCGGCTGAGGCTAGAGCGGTCGCTGTAGAAGACATCAGGCCCAGACTCCAACACGGCCAGAGCCCCTTGGGATCATAACGAACGCCGCAAGGAGTCTCACCCTGAGCCCCTAGGACGCGCCTTGGCGGCATACGTAAGAGCAGCACACGTCCTAGAGCCAAAAAGACTCTCCTCTGACACAGCACACGGGGGGCGCACGCTGCGATAAGTGACAGTTCCCGTTTCGGAGCTGTTGCACCACGCCCGCCCGCTGGCCAATCAGACGGGCTATTTATAATTCTATCCACCACGCTAACACGCCATGTGCCATGGCGTCTTCGGTATGGATCAGCCCTTGCAGTCTGGATATAGTAACTTTGTAAGGAGGAAGCGGGAGAATTGCATGGCAACTATGTTCTCTTTATGCTACTAGCAGTTGAACTTTCGCAGCTGTCTCGAAATCCCGAATCCTCTGGTTGCGCAGGGTCCTGCGCTTCACATACGGTATAAACTCTCAACCATCTGGTCCCGACCGAAGCCAGATATCCCAGACCGTTGCACGGTATGTCTGCCACTCACTCGCCTTGCATGTATATGTGTCCTTCCACCGGGTTCCCACACTATTATTCAACGACTCCTGACCAACACCGGCTCAAAAGGCCGCCCTCCGCTGGCCGCAGCATGTCTGAATGTGAATCGTCGGCCCATCGGGAGTGTTAATGGTCAGATTCCTCCAACCTTAGCACCAGTTGAAACAGGGGTCTTGCGTTTCTGTACATTAGGGTATACTAAAAATCCATTCTTTAAGTCACAGGGCTCGGGCAAGATCACCTCCCGAGCTCACCGAGCATAAGGTTCCGATCAGACGAAGCAGATACAACTGCGCCAGTTAGCAAAACTAGAACGATAAATAGAGTACAATTGAAAAACTCACTAATCGGCTCTTCGTTCGGTGAAAAGCGCACGTCGTTGACGGTGCCCTTGTGGCCAGGCAGCTTGTACAGGAGTTTGCCCGACTTGACATCCCAGACAACGACGGTATTGTCACCGCTGCCTGCGGCGATCTTGTCACCCTTGGGATCCCAACTGGCACGGATGAGGTTCTTTTCGAGACCGACGGGCGCACCATCGTACGTCTTAATATGGCGATCAGCGGGCGCAAATGGTCGGATATCCCACGTGCGGACTGTCGAGTCGTGCGAGTTCGATAGCAGAGTCTGCGAGTCTGGGGAGACCTGCAGGGACGTGATGGTATCCGTGTGTCCGATCATGGAGTAGACCACGCCTCTCTTCCGTATATCCCACACCTTGATGTCATTATCGATGCTTCCGCTATATATCTCGTTCCCAGCCTCCGAGAGAGCGACTGCAGTGATGGGGAATTCGGTCTCAAAATAGTCGAGTGCATCCTTTTGCCGGGGGTCCCAGATTCCAATAGTACCGTCGTCACTTCCGCTGACCAACAGCTCCTGCCCTCTTTTGCTGATGTCCAGACAGTTGATGATCTCCTCATGACCAATGTGGCGACGGATTCTCTGTCCAGTTTCCAAGTCCCAGCTCGCTACAATCATGTCCGCAGATGCGGAGAATATCACTCTCGAATCTCGCGACCACTGCAAGTCGAGAATCGCCCCCTTGTGACCGGTCAGAACGCCGTAGTTTTCGCATTTGCCGTACGTGTTCCAAAGCACTGCATAGAAGAAAGGAATCAGCAAGGAGCCCCAACCACATTTTCCTTTTTCTGGTGTAACATACTGATAGACCGATCCATCGATCCAGACGCGATGTGCTGCGCCGTGGGATCAAAGCGGCACGCGAAGATCTCTCCAGAGTGGCCTTGCAATCTTCCGTCAGCCTCAGCTCTTCATAGGACGTACAATTTCTGACTTACCTGTAAGCTCCATGATAGGAGCTTCGAGGCCGCTCGTGCGGGGGATCTATAAATCGACAGTCAGTAATCCGGACTGGCAAAAGTCCTCTTCATGACCTCATAAAGGGAATCGGGCAGGGCAAATTGTACCCTGACATACCGCTTGCACAAGGGCACCATTCTGCTTCGAGCTGCTTGCGACGACCGCGTTCGAATTGGGGTTCGCGTCAGGTTTCGGCCTTTTGACGAGCTGGCTCGTAGAGCCAAAGGAGTCCTGAGCATCGCGCTTATCTCCGGACATCATTGCAACATGGAGGACCTGGAGATATATGGCTTGAAAGAAAAAAAGGGTTATGGCGTAACGCGGAAACGGGTGCAGTTAGGTGAACAAGGAATACAGGAAGATCGAAAGGCGCAGCTGCTACTGGCACGAAAGCGCCGCGGAGCAAACCTGCTTGCCGCTGCTGGTGGAGCTTCTTTTCTAGGTTAGGTGCCGTCCTCCTAAGCGCCCGGCAGGCGGTCAAGAATATTAAACGCGGTAGGCGCCGTCCCGCGTGTGATGAATCTAGCTGCTAGGCAAAGCCCACATCGCAACACCATCTCCGCGCGAGTCCCCCGTTGATCCACAAACCTTGAATGGGGCAGACGGGAATGTGAACTGGTCTACAAGACCGAACCAGAACCGCCAGTCCATTCTTCTCTCGGAGACAGACACATCGCAGGCTTGTTATCGTGATTCTGAAGTGTCCAGCGCCGTAGCAGCTATGTCGTCCGCAACAAAGGCCTCCAGACTAGGCGAAGAGTGAGTTGTCCATTATACTTGGTTCCCGTGGCATTCGCTAACATTGTGCAGAATTTGGAAGTCAGTATGCTATCTGCCTTGCACTACCGCTGTTGTTTTTATTATCCAAACCTGCCCCGCTCAACCTCGACGTGATACAGGACACCGCTAACCATGTTGACTGGGAGCCAGAACGAGGGTCGACAAGGTCAATGCCGAACTGGTGACGTTGACCTACGGCACGCTGGTCGCGCAGCTGTGCCAGGACTACGACAGCGACTACCATGAAGTCAACAAGCAGCTGGACAAGATGGGCTACAACATCGGGATGCGGCTGATCGAAGACTTTCTGGCCAAGACGAACATGGGTCGGTGTGCCAACTTCCGGGAGACAGCGGATATGATCTCGAAGGTACGGAAATACACGCTGATATCTCATGCCATGATAAAAAGCTGCGCAGACAGAGGCTGATGCTGTATTCCACGAGATAGGTGGGCTTTAAAATCTTCCTGAACATAACGCCCACGATCACGAATTGGACGAGCGACAACCGACAGTTCTCGCTGGTCTTTGACGAGAATCCGCTAGCGGACTTTGTGGAGCTCCCGGACGATGGGCGCGCACAGGACGAGTTGTGGTTCTCGAACATCCTGTGCGGGGTACTGCGAGGGGCACTTGAGATGGTAGGTCCCTTCTCTCATTCTTTCCTCCCGATGTTACTTGTTCCGTCCCTAACAGGCTGTGCAGGTCCAGATGCAGGTGGAAGCTCACTTTGTGAGCGACGTGCTGCGGGGAGACGATACGACCGAGATGCGCGTGTCGCTGGTGAGGTACATCGAGGACGAGATGCCGCCGGACGATGAGTGATCGGATGCGGGCGGGAGCCGTGATATTGTTCAGCGGGTCGAGGCGTCCGGCGTTGTAGACGAGATCTGGCAGGCCGTGTAATGTCCATAGGATTTCCTATTTAATAATACCTTATCTATCGAGTTTCGTACCGTCCGGGCCGCTATCTTGATATGGTCTTTATGCGAATCTTTCAGGACAGATCCCTCTACACTCAGCTTGTAGTTAATATAAGTTAGAGAACAAAGCAGATGACCTAGTTATCAAGCATCCCTGCCACTGTGCTGACTCTGTCTCTCTGTCCCTCCCGCCGACGTAGGTACGACAGAGATAAAGGCTCGGCCATGCCCAAGCCTGCCCAGGTCCGCTCCGAGAGCGCCTGCGGAGGGGCGCCACGTGAGACGCGATACCCGAACGGGGGTCGGCAGCCCACGGGATCAACGCCAGGCCGACAGCGCTGCGAACTGGTACGGGCGGTACAGGATGTACACTCGGGCCGTGCTGAGGAGTGCGCGCAGGACGGCGGTGTCGACAGACCACTGGGCCCCTCGTCGCGCATCTACTCCGAACTTTTCGATCGCCTCTCTCTCTCTCTCTTCCTCCGTCGTTCACTTTCCCCCCCGTTTCGTTTAACTGCTAGCCCCATCGTCTCTGGCCTCGAGAGATAGCGGCTCCACACTATCTGGTCACGACTGTCCGTCTCCCAGCCTCAGAACTCCCAGCCCCGATACAACCTGTCCGCCGCCTCAGCGCCGTGAGCGCTGCATGACCAGAAGTACGCTTGGGGCGCACCTGGCAGCCCCCTAGCAGAGGTCCGACGGGATAATCCGCGCCGAGAAGCGACGCTCGCGACGGGAGCCACGCAGAAAGAGCGTCCGGCTCTCCAGGCACCGCGCCCGCCATCGTCCTCCCCCTCAAGAGATCCACCACCTCGACCTTATCCTGCCCAACTCTGAACCCGATCTCTGACTTCTCCCTTCCCTCCCTTCCATTCTCTTCTCGTCTGGTCTATAGCCTTTGCCCTTTATTTTCGTCTCGCGTCGCCCCCCGTCGGGCTCCCCCAGAGCCCTTCTGCTCTACCCGTCTCGCCTCCCCTAAGCGCCGTTCCGTATCCGGGCCTGTCGTGCGCCTCTCGCCGTCTCGCCTCATCACCGGCTGTCCTGCCGCGCATCTTTCGCCGTTCTGCCTTCTTCCGCCTTCCCCCATCTGTCTCCCTGCTCCTTGCTTTCATCTCCAGTTCTGCCGTCCGGCTGTCGCACGGATCGGTGTCCTCCCGCGAATTCCCTTGTTCTTGAACAACTCGCGGTCTCCTGACACTTCCTCGCTCGACCTCTCCCCCCTCCCCCCCGGCAGGTCGTGGCCGCGACGCTCCGCCTTTTTTTTTCCGCCCTTGTCGATCCCGGTGGCAGCCTTTCGCGACCGCTGACCATCGCAGGGAGCCGGTTCGCGTCTTATCAGTATCTTCTCCAGTCTGGTCTTCCTTCCCATTGACAGCTGCTTGGCTCCGTTCAACCTGAAGGCGGTGTATCCCGAGCTGGAGTGTCGATCACGTCCTGCTTCGCGCGCTTCGTCGTTACACCGTGGTGGTCTGCTTCGCCGCGAAACACGGTGGACGCGCACCAGACCCTTCTGAAGCTTCTAAAAAGGCCTTGATCGCTTCTTCGTCCTCTCTTCTGAACCGTGCAGAGAGGTGACGGTGGCTGGCCTTCGACAATGAACCAGATGAACGTAGCCGGGATGCACCCCGGGGCTGGTGGCCCCGTGGGTGGTGTCCCCATGATGAACAACGGTTCAGCAGCTCCCCGCAATGATGGCAACATGAACAACATTCAGGAGACCATGATCAACAACCTGAACACCTATATCTACGACTACTTCCTCAAACGGGGCTACCACGACTGCGCCCGAGCCCTGGTGCAGGACGAGTCGATCAAGTTGAACACCGATCCTAACGCCAAGACAAGCCCCAGTCACCGTCGCGACGGCGATGTGAACGGTGTCGATGGCGATTCTATGATGACGGATAGCAAGGACGGAGACAAGCTGAAGATCCCCGACGATCTTCCGCGACCCAATCTTCCCAACGATAGCCAGCAGACGTCCTTTTTGTTGGACTGGTTTAGTCTCTTCTGGGATATGTTCTGGGCGCAGCGCAAGAAGGGGAACAGCAACGATGCACGGCAATATATCCAGCACACGCAGGTATGATTCACTCGCGGATCCTTTGTGACATTTCCTTTTCTAATACGGTTGCTATAGAACATGATGCGCTTAAGAGAACAGCAGCAGCAGAATCAATTGCTACGCCAGCAGCCGATGATGCCCGGTCAGCTCAACATGCGTCGCAACGGCATGATCCCCAATAATTTGCAGAAGACGGTCTTGCAGAATAATATGTATGCTGGCCTGCTCTCGCACGTTCCTAGCTGGCAGGAAGGTAACGTGGTGCTGATGGAGACGAGCAGGAACCCTCAACAGTTGGCGTTTCAGAAGAGTCAGCAGGTCCAGATGATGCAGCATCAGATGCAGAGGGAGCATTCGGATATGGACATGAACGGGCATCGCCCTCAGTCTCCGGCGTCCGCTGAGAACGCCCCATCTCCCTCGAAGCGTCCCCGGCTTGACGCGGGGGCGCACATGAACGGGCAGCAGATGGGGCCCAACGGGCGTGGACAGGCGCAGGGCATGCCAGGCCAACCGAATCCGCAGGCCCTGTTGATGCAGAATGGAATCAATCCGAGGACGATGAATCCCGCACAGTACCAGGCGTTTCAGCAGTCGGGCCCGGCTGCGCAGCAGAAATCTATCCAGGTATATGCTCATCACTTGGCTCTTCATCACTCACGCTCAGCAATGAATAACCAGGGCATGCCGAATGGCGTGATGAACCCCGGTGTCATGCCGAACCAGACGGATCTGATGCCCACGATGCCGGACGGCCAAAGTCTCTTGCCAATGGGTGAGTACTATGGCGCTAACGGTCAGATGGCTCAGGTCCGCCCCGGAATGCAGCCACCTGGCAGTCAGAACGGCAACCATGCTCTCCAGGATTATCAGATGCAGCTCATGCTGCTGGAGCAGCAGAATAAGCGGCGTCTGATGATGGCTCGTCAAGAGCAGGATAGCATGGCCCGCGCTGACGGCCAGCCCGCAATGCCTGGGCAGCAGGGGCTACACCCTGGCACCTCGCCTCAGGGCAGCAGGGCAGGTGCGTCCCCGAACCCCAGCGAACAGATGAAGAGAGGAACCCCGAAGATGCCCCAGACCGGTCTCCCAGGCTCCCCCAGCACCGGTGAGGGGATGGCGCAGGGCCGTGGATCCCCAGCGTCGATGAATTTCAACGGTGGTCAGATGCCACCGGACATGGGCGGTCCTTTCTTCATGAAAGGCATTCAAGAAGGCATGGTTGGCCCCAACATGCGACCCCCGAGCTCGAATCCAGCTTTCAGCGGGCCTCCGATGGGACAACCGATGGACGCCATGGCACGATCGCAACCACAGGCTGGAGCTGGTAACCGGATGCCTGGCACAAATTGGCAGCAACCAGGCTCTCAGGGTCAGCCGATGGTGCCGCAGCAGTCGCCGGCAAACCAGCCCCAACCCGGCGGAACACCTCAGGAGAGGAACGCGATGCCGCCCCCTCAGGCTCCTCCAGCCGGAGGTGCCAACGCTGGCCGGACCCAGCCCTCGTCTCCCCAGCCGGGCGCTGCCCCCCCGACACCGCAGCAGGCGAACAAGCCGGCCCCGAAGGGCAAGAAGGAAACGAAGGATAACAGAAAGGTACCGTCCCCCCATTGTGTTTTTCTTTTTCACGTCCGTTATCTTTATTGAGCGCGATCCTAGCGGTCTTCAAAGAAGGCGGCCACCGGTGCTGCCAACGCGAATACCGCAGCGACCCCATCCTCCGAGGCAGAACCGCCACCTACGCCTACGCCTTCGACGCCCATTACGCCTCAGCATCCCAACTCGTTTAACAAGACGGGAACCAACAATAACAACAATAATAACAACAACAACAACAACAACAACAACAACACGACGACCGCCGCTACCCAGCAACCGACGTCTGCGCCAGCACCGCAACCTATTGTCCAGCAACCGCCACCAGATCCGAACCAGCAGTTCAACGACCTCAGTCTTCCAGATGTATGTTACCTGGCTGGTGTTCCTTTCAGTTTTGAACTAGGGGTTTGCTGATCAGACAAATATAGGCGAACTTCAATCTTGATTTCAGCGCCTTGGAAAACCAGGATCTTCTGGAGAATTTCGACTTCGACAACTTCCTCAACACCGATGCGGATCCGGGATTCGGGTTCGACCCCAGTAGCATAACGTATCCGACAGACGGTGTCGAAACCGGCGCAGGAGATGGCTTATAAACGAAATCCTGGAAAACCATACCCCAGTTCAGAAAGGAACCGTTATACCCAGATTTGTGCATTTCGTCTCATAAATTTAGCCTGCTTGTTTCTCTGCTTTCCCTGTTGTTATTTTCGTCGCCAAATGACTGGACATCTGTTCTATGAGGTCAGCGTTAATGTATCTTTCTTGCATATATCCCCGAAATACTATAACTTAGCGGACAGCGGCGGAATTGGCACATTTGATATTCTTAGGTCGATCCGCGAGCCCCTTAGTGCCTCTGATGTTTCTTTGATTTCTATCTATCCGTTGACTTTTCTTCCTTTGCTCCTCTTCCGTGCCTGCCTCTATCCTAGCGTTAGTCGCCCTGCGCTCATCCAATATCTGCGTCTCGAAGAATGTCCCTTCAGCGCATTTATGTTAAAGCCCCCTTGACATTACTGTCAAGACTCAGCGTCTGTTGAGGAACCAGTGCATACCTAACGGGTTAGGGAAGAGCCGGATGAGGAGTCGTTCATTCATACTATTTTTACCATCCCATTATTCAGTGCTTGCCACTTCCTTCACTTGTCCTGCATTTTTCGCTCTCCACTTTATCCCCCGAGGCTCTGTTTTTTGGGAAACTTATTACAAGAGCTGTTATGTTATTTTCTATGTTACGGGTATTCTTTTTTCTCCCTCCTGGTCATTGTGTTTCTGGCGGTCAGGAAAGGTGGTAACGGAGCTGGGGGGGACTGAAAAGGGTGTAAGAATTCCGGGGAAACATTTCTCGACGTTGAGTTTTGCTGTGGTATCTGCATTGGCGAACGTCTCGTCTCGCGTTTTCTATTGGCCGGCCTTTCGCTTCCCTTGCCCAGGGTGGCCGCCAAACTTCTATTGTCCAAGTCCTACTTATGTTATTTTTGCCGTGTTCGCGTTCTCGTCTCAGTGATATACCATTATTGTCAAGTCATGCGTCTCACTATTATGCCGCCGGTGCTTGTGCTTAAATGCTTCTTTTTTGAATTGTCCCTAGTTACTTTTATTATTATTTATGGCTTGCTGGGTCCATACCTACCTATAGTTTCCAGATGCTGGCTGGATTTAAACGTTTACTAACTCTCTCCGCTAATGTCAGTCATGTCAACCTTTACCTTTGAAGACTGCCTGTTGTCTTGTGTAAAATCAATATCAATATCCATGGATATGATGTGTGTAGGTTGGCTGAGTGGGTGAGTGATTGCAGTGGCTGGCAATGGTGTCTATGTGTACTGTATGTACTGTACAATGATTAATAACAACCTCAGGACACGACAAATTCATCACCAGGCATCAGATGAGATAGGTACCAGCAAAGAATATAGTTGGAGAAGAGACAAAACTAGAGAGGGTAGGCAGGAAGCATAAAAGAGAGACTTTTAAGTCTAATAATGTACAGTTCTAAATATATGCATATATATATATATTCTCACCGAGATACCCTGATCTATTGTTTTTCAACAAGTATACATGCCCTCATGCTCCCTAGAGGGAATATGTCAGGAACAAAGGAAATAAAGATACAAAGCTATCCCTATGGTAGTATTATACATGCATGAAAGTAGCAAAAGAAGAAGGAAAAAGAAAGTGAGGGAGGATGGTGAGTCCGCGCAAGGACCAGGTACTTAGGGCTCAGTCTCCAGAGAGCAGCGATGCCACACGACATCTGCTCTCCTAAAACCGAGCCGAAACTAACAGCCATGGGCAGAGAGTGCAAGAGAACGGGAAATCATGGTTATAACCAGAATAGAGTACGCAGAAAGCAGGTGTGCTAATGCTAACTCTATCCTGATTATGAAGCCCGTTTCCGTTAACACCAAATCGAGAACTCGATGATAAGGCCATGGAAAATAAAAATAAAAATTGCAGAAAGGAAATTGTTAGGGAGTGAAGCAAGGAATCCCTGTCTAGGCAGGCTCAGCACACCTAAACAGGAACAGGCAAAGGAAAAGAGACAAGCCGGGTAGTAAGGAATTCGTCCCATGCTTGCATGCCCTCAGACCGGAACCCTGGTCACTTGCCATCGTCAACGCCCATCAAGCCGCTCTGAGCATAGACGGACAATATGTTATCCCTCCAGCCCTCGATTTTATGACGCTGCGCGGCCGCCTCTTGGTCATACATCGCGTCTTCCTCCACCATTTTGATCAGATATTCGACTACATTCTTGGAACACTCCTCCCTCGCCGCGGTCCTATCTCCTTTGACCTTGACTTCACCAATGGGACCCGCACGAGCGAGGAATGGATCACGG
Organism: Thermoascus crustaceus; assembly: GCF_041956765.1. Classification (NCBI taxonomy): domain Eukaryota; kingdom Fungi; phylum Ascomycota; class Eurotiomycetes; order Eurotiales; family Thermoascaceae; genus Thermoascus; species Thermoascus crustaceus. The sequence continues at coordinate 2,734,460 of NW_027192530.1, read as the reverse complement.
GCGAATATCGCCGCTGCACGATGTTCAGCTTCTGATTCGACCAGTCTGCCGTCGGTCCTCTCAATTTCGAACTCTGGATGTTCCAGGGCAAGAAGGTCGCAGGCTCCTGTTCAAAGAAAAAAAACCACCCAATCCCATGCGGGAAGGGTGAGTGATGTGTTAGAATGTAGGGCCAAGACTAGAGGTCACTAAAGTGGGTAAGGGGAAACATTACTCTCAAGCCGTTCTCTATGGGTCGCCAAGTGCTTCAGGTGGCTCTGGATCTTCCGAGGAGAAACAGTCCATCGTTTCTCGTTTTCTGGTTTGCCAGAAACTTCAATCTCCTGTATCCTGGGGTTCACAACAGGGAGCAAATTCGCGGGGAGGGTTTGAGGTATGTTCTTCTGGTTTTGTTTCGGAGGGTCCTGCTTGTTCTTCGCTTTAGGCTGAGGCTGAGGCTGAGGTTCAGTCTGAGGTACTCCCGCTCCTCCATTCTTCTTCTTACCACCCCTCTTCTTTTTCCCCTGAGAAGGCTCACAAGAAGGTTTTGTCACCTTTGAAGGCGCAGTTTGAGAACCGAGAACGGAATGGAGGACAGGATAGTCTCGCCTCACAGAACCCGCAGCCTGGTTATCTGGAAGACACCCAAGTGAGTCGGCAGCTGCAGGTAAGAGGCACCCATTGTGCTTTCTCAATGATGATGGTCCTGGGAAACTGTTAGTGCTATCCGTGCCATAGACAAGCAGCGAATACAAGCCCATGTGGGCAGATGCATTGCGCGCTTCAGCATCCGTCGGGTAGAACTTCAGGGCACCGAAGTATGAAGACCCTGAAAGCTCCACCTCGTAACGGCATCCATTCTCGTGTGTATACTTCGTATACGTGGGCAGGTTGACTTTGTTCTGCGTGCAGAAAGCTATCATCACCAAATCTGTTAGCACTGGTAAAAGAAAATTCCATGCCAGCCCCGTTTCTACGATCATCAAGTCTTACCGTTCAACAGCTGAATCCAATTCCACTCAGCGTTTGTGAGGCACTCTCGAGGCTCATCCGGTACCACCCACTGGGGATACTGAGTCTTCAATATCTCCAGAGCCTCGCGACACACCTCGACCTTGACGCCTACTTGACTGCCAAACAACTCAGGCTTCGATAGGGTGTGGCCGTACATGGTAAGCTTCACACCCCATCTACCATCAGTTTCCCTATCGAACTCAAACCGTGGCATGAGGAGTGCCTGAGTTGTCAAGACGCCGAAGTAAAACAGCGCCTGGCTAGCCGTCAAGGTAGCAAGATCGAGGGACCCAAGGCTAGGGAAGGCTCGAATAACCTTAGGATGGGTGCTCGAATCGGCACTGGATGGTACAAGGGCCGATCTGATTTCGTTCATGTTCGTGGAATATCCACTCTTGATGTCACGCTGTACGGAAACAAGATCGGCCCCCGGGGCCTCAGGAGGAGGTCGGATACCCTCATTCATCTGGTCATCCTCAACCTTCACACACGGCTCTCGCTGGTCTTCTTCACGAGTAACCGAGATAGGGACTTCGGAACCTGTCCCATTTTCAGGAGCCACGTTCAGTGACGGAGCACCGAAGATTGGAACAGCAGTTTTGGAAGATACACTAGACAAGAAGGTGGAATACTCAGAACCGTTCGCCCATTTTGAGAATCCAAACGGAGGCGTAGTTTTGGCAACTGGGAAAGTTGGAGGCGCTGGGGTGGGCGGCAACGTAAATGCACGTCCCATGGGGCGGTCCAACGCGCTCTCATGAGCAGCAGATGGGTCTATGAAAGGGGCTTTGTCTGCATAATGGCTGCTGGACACAGCCGCAACGTTCCCCTCAGCGCCAGTGAAGTCCATATTATAGCTGAGATGGACTCCCAGTCTCGGATATTGTCCTTTAGATGACCAGGCATTGTTGAAAGTGCCCTGGCCAGCGAAAGGCCGAACTCCAGGATGATTGTTCATCCTTGAACCCCTGCTCTGATTATCCGCTGGATACAAGGATTGTGAGCATGGAAGGACTGTAGAAGGATCACCATGTGGATGGTAAGACGACGACAGAGCATAAGCCAAGGGGATGTAGCTCGTAGGGGAGGAACCGTAGGCGTGGTGAGAGGATGGAGGATATGGCACAATCAAAGAACGCGCGAGACTCTTCGAATCCGACGCGTCAGTCTTGTGCAAATGAGCATGCTGGAAGCAACCAAGGCAGTACTCACATCGATAGAAGGATAGGCCCGGCTTTGAGATTGGATGCCGGTGTTAGGAAAAGGGTCAGCTCCATTCCCAAGACGAGGATTCGACATTTGCATTTTGTATCAAGGCTCGGAAGATAGTTCAACGGAGCAGACACCGGGAGGCTGTCTCGCATTCACCTGAGAAGAGGTCCGCCTGAAGACGTGAAGATTCGGTGGGGGGCTCTGAGATGCTGGAGATCGAGAGAAACGGGATCAGGCGTTGTCACTTCAATCCCAGATCAACCTGAAGGAAACCTGACAATGACATGTAGGAATGGAACACTGAGAGAGATTCAGAAGTGAGATGGAGGGACCTCGATCATCGTCATTTTATAGCAATCACCCATTTTGGAAGGAGGTGACGGCTCTAGGTGGTAAGCTCCGCCTATAATGTATCATTCACAATAAATGCCCAACATACAGCAGTGAGAGAGTATAGAATCAAGTGAAAGGTGATTCGGGAATAACTGCACATGAGCTTTGACAGGCCGTCCCATATCTAGGCTGCTTCATCATGTAAACCTCAACAAACGTCACCAGAGCTCTGTTCCTCATTGGTAGGCGTCGTACGCTACACTTGAACGCGAGGAGACGTAGAGACGTAGCCGAAGTAAAGTCGCTGAATTTGCGCGTGACGTTCTATCAACTATGGATCCAGGAAGTTCGTCTTGCATAATATCTCTGTTCCACTGTATCAGATGTAGCGAAAGTCAACATTTTATTCGACATATGTATAACGCTACATACTAGCCATGGAGCTATTAGCCACCTCTTAAGGTAACTGATGACAAGAAGGACCTCTCCGGGGTTACATCTTTGAAAATAAGTAACAATACAATGACACTGTGGTTATAACGGGATATTATAATCATAGCGACGGTGAAGTGAAACGAATGCTCCTCCCCGCAAAATTCCTGCTCGGCAGGTAGACGCGTCTGTGGGTGAGACAACTTCATTCGATATCTCCAATCTCAGTGCCGTTCGCTCCGATTTGCATCTGCGCTTCCAGAAACTCCTCAAAGCCGTCTTGTTGTTCATTTTCCTGTTCCTCAGATTCAGATAGCTTCATACTCGGCGATATAACTATGGTATCCTCTTTGGCCAGCTGCATGGTCTCTTCCAAAGCCAGCCCACCAGACATCTTCCTCTTGGGCTCGCTCGAAACCATGACATTTGCGCCGCTGCGCACGACAACTCTTGGCTGACTATTACTGGCCCTGCTCACCTCTCGACTAGAGGATTCACTGGTAGTTTCGTTTTCCTTGTTATCCTGAATTCCCTTTCCTTCCTTTTTACCCTTGATATTACCACTGGGAGTGATGACTTTTCGTGCTGTTACAGGTCCAACGATGTTGTCCGCAGTTGGGACAGATTTGGTACTTGATCCTCCAGAGACATCCCTAGTCCCGGGCTGGGAAACTTCCTTTAAGACTGGCGGACGGTTTCCACTCTTGGAATAGGACGCGGACCGGGCCTCTGCAGCTGCGGATGGCTTGGTTGCAATAGGGGGTGCGGACGAAGGAGTATTTGTCGGCGCATGTGTACCACTGGCTGGTGCCTTCGATGGGCTAAAAGCTTCAATCAATTGATTGTACTGTTCATCATCGATTGGAGCAGTAACACTGGGCTGCTTGCTATGCTCGAAACTGACTCCAGTCATGTTTGAAATGGCACGGCTGCTTGTCGAACTTGAACCAACATAATCCGGCATTGGAACATCTTCCAATGTAGACCTTTGACGTCTGTGTGGTCCGTGGTTGACGAACGGCTCTACGAACGGGTCCGCCATGGGAGGATTTGGAGCAGGCCATCTTGGCTCTCTTGGGTCGTTCTGCCACTGTGCCAGCGGAGGTGGGAAAAGTCTGTACGGCCACGCGGAATACATGGCCTGACTGCCATTCAGGCTGCTTCCAGTCCCACTTGTTCTGTTTTCATGTCGAGTCGGTGAATGTGCATGCGCATCCTCCGTGTCATTGCGATCACTGAGACCACTTCCAGAATGATACTTGAACAGGTTGCGAGGAGCTTGGTACCACATTCCGGAATTAGGCCAAGCTATGTTGGAACATTCCAAGATGTCTACATACTGTTAGTCTCACTGATCTCAGCTAGGATCTTGTAACCTACGTAAAGGGGCATGCTGGAAGGAAAACGCGATGATATCCTTGACCCTCTCGAAGGGAGGAGAGCGATGCGGGCGAGAAAATCCCTCTGCTATTACAACTCTGATGCGGCCGTGGAGTTCAGCAGCATCCCAATGACTCTGCTGTAATATCTCCTGATGGAAAGGTGGAAATCGAAGGTTGTCCTGGTTGCCGTTCTTGTCGATGTCTCAAGGATGGCGTCAATACATCATCGTATCACGAAGCGAAAGTGGTTGGAAGACATACGAGAGCTTAAATCTATGAAAAAAGGTTAGCATTGAAACATGGTTTACTTTTGAGAGACTACTTGCCAATGACGTGAGGCCAAGCAGTCCTCTGGCCAAAGATGCTGCCTCTGTGCAACCGTAGCATTAACAAACACTATACGTCGACCAGCAAGTCCCAAAGAGATGGATAACTCACGAGACGCAGAGCCCGTCTATAAAGATCCGAACCTCGTACAGAACAGAGTCATCAGGCTGCATAAGGCTCTCCATCGTCCTGGAGGGACGGGGCTTCTCCCAGCTATGAACGGACACCCTAAAGGGGGTATTATGGGGCAGACTCGGGATGAATGTGGTCAGGACCGGTAACTGAGGCACAGTGCTTTGGCCCGGGTAGTATGCGGAGGGATTAAGGAGGGATGGGCTGTGAAGATATGGCGATTCTGGGATTCTGCTGTTAGATTTCTGCTCAAAATGGTCAAAGCATCAGGCAAACCTCGATCCCTCGTCACGAAGCACTGCGTCTTGAACTCCTGGATGGGCACCCTGGAGCCCTCTGGAAAGAGAAGCACGTCCCAGTTCTCATACCTCATGCTGACGGCCGGTCGTATCTCTTCTTGGGAGGATAAGACGGTGCAACGTAAAGTGAATCAGATAACGGACATACCAAAGAACGAGAAAGTCCAGCAGAGCCAACACTGAGTTGCACGCCGGGAGCAAGGAATCAAAAAAATAAGGAGAACTGTGATAACAAAACTGATAGCATTGAGAACGTCAACAGCCTTAAGAATTGCGTACGAAAGACGTTCCTGCCGCATAGGCACAACCAGCGGCAGTCGACGAGGGGAATAACGAAGAAAAGAGCTTCAACAGCAGAAAGAAGGAGCTAGAAGCAGCTCCTGTGTCGAAACGAGAAAGCATCAATGGCGGAGACTCCTGTTGGCAAAGCATGCCACCAGTGCTTACTCTGCTTAAGGAAGGCGTTGTCGTCCAGGATCTTGGAAAATGACGAGGTTACCTGGTCCCTTTGGTACAGAGCTCGGCGGATGCCAACACCCCCGTTTATCCAGCTTCAGTTAAAAAGGCACTACTCGAACGGCAAATGCTCTAGTCCACGATGCAGGGGAGGCATCAAATTCCATTATCGAGCTACTGAAATCGATATCTCAAGAGACATTCTTCTATCGCATACAGAAAACTCCAGAAGCTCCCCCCGGTTGGATTGAAATTGCCTTTCGTACGAACATTCAAGAAACCACAGGTGATTGGATAGAACTAGCTTCCAAATAGACGCAGACATTAAACAGACGCACTAGGATTGAGCTCATATCGTTGTAACAGGATTACGCCGGAACCGCCAGTGGGAACAGAGATAAAAGCCAATGTCGCTGCATAACCAGAGATGAACCACCAACCCGAGATGACCCATGCATGAGTCTGAGAGAATAAGTGTTCTCTCAAAGGGCAGACAAGCATAGGACACGCATTACGAACGCATAGCAATACGAAACACCAGGTCGTTTTAATGACTCCGCCCAACTTCAGAAAACCGCAACATACATAATTGCTTTGAACCGAAACTCCAGGGGGTCTTAAGAAGAAACAATCTAAGAACCCCTAATAGCTACAAAAAGAAGTTTCAGAAAGTGGATCGCCCTTAAGTGAAGTCATCTCGTGGCACTTGGGTATGTGCAGCGACGAAGAATAATTTGCCCAACCGAGTCTCGTCCCAATAGCAAGAGCAGATTTGACGAACTGGATTGAAGGCGCGGGAAATGAAAGGAGATTGAATGAGCGGAAGTGTTGTAAATTGAAATTTGAAATAAGCGGGTTTTGAAAACAAAGAAAAGGGGAAGAGGGGGAAAAGGGGTTGTTGTACAGGCCGTCAGTCTAGCAAAAAGCACGATGCAACATCCTTGAAGAGAACATGTTCCGATCTGGCTGTCTCATAAAACAGAGAGAAAATGAACTTTTTGCAGAATGCCAGCCCAACGTGTAAATAGTAAAAGAAACCGCATCAACGGATCTGATTGCCGTTACACGCAGGAAGAACAACAGCAAGACATGAGATAGGAAATGGCAGCCGAATCTGAAATAAGAGCCCGTATCTTGCTAGAAAATGAAAGCGCTCGGGACGTAAGGAAATGCGTAGCACAGGAGAAAATGCCCATCAAGAGCTATAGGGGAGAGCCTTAAGAGAAGTGAATAACCGCAAGCTTGGACACACAAGACCCATCATTGAAATGACGCAAAACTCCTGCCGGTGCTTTCAAGAAAGGAACACTCTTACTACCCCTTAAAGATTAGCCGATTGAATACCACACGGATTACAGTAACAGAAGGATATGCTAACTGACCTTCATCGGCGCAAAGCCACCATACTGGTGCGCGGGGGGCATGCCCATAGAGGGGTAGATTGGTGGGGGAGGAGCCGGGCGGTAAGGGGTGCCGGCCGGACCGGAGTTGTTCTGCGAGCGGCCCCAGCTCAGGCGCACACGGGAGTTGCCAATAGGGTAGCCCTGCATCTGGTTGATGGCCATTTCAGCAGCATGTCTCTGCACGAACTGAACGAAACCGCAGCCCTTTCCAGGAGGAATCTTGACGTAGGTGATCTCGCCGAATCCCTGGAAGAAAGAGCGGAGCTCGTCCTCGGTGACATAGCCAGAGAGACCGCCGACAAAGACCGTCGTGTTGTTCGGGTCAGTGAACTGGTTCATAGGCTGAGGAGCACCGTAGAATCCCATTGGGGGACCTCCCATCGCTGGCGGGTACATGCCGGCTGGACCCGGCATACCCATCGCGGCGGGTCCGACAGCTGGGCCCTTGTTCTTCGGAGTAGCGGTAGAGATGCGCATGGGACGGTTGCCACAGTAGACACCCTGCATCTCACTCAGAGCACGCTGCTGGTCGTTCTCATCGGAGAAGCGCACGAAACCGTAACCACGCGACATGCCGCTGATCGGGTCGGTCATGATCTTGGCGGACTTGCAAGATGGGAAGCGGCTCTGGAAAAGAGAGACCAGAACGTATTCGTTGACTTCGGGACCGAGGTCGCCGACGAAAATAGAATATTCAGGACCGCGGTCATCCCGGCTTATGTATATATCGGTCAGTACCATTTGCATGATCACCGGGGGAATTGTGAATAGCGTACCTTCGGTCAGCCAGGCCGCCGCCGGAGGCCCAGTTGAGCTTGAAAGGGCGATTGGTGTTCGGAATGGGAGTTCCGTTGAGAGTCAAGGCCTTGGCGGCGGCGGCCGGGGAAGAGAAATCGACGAAACAGTAGCCGGCATTGCTTCTACTACCAACATTAGGTCGTCGTCTATAGAAAAAAGGCATCCATTTACTTACCCAGAGAACTTGTCGCGGATCATCTTGACGTTGACCTGCTCGCCCATCTGGAACCAGAGATTGCGGATGAAGTTTTCGTCGATCCATGGCTCAAGCTCACCCATCCTGACAGCAACGTTAGCATAAACATGAACATGATAGCCAACAGGGGGTGCGCGGAATATGCGACACCGCAGAGATGCGAATGAATCGCATAAGGACGGCCGATCATGGTCGCGCGCACCACTCTCTTAACTTCAACGTACCAAAGTGTGGTCTTTCCCTCCTGCGGGGGAACTGGCGGAGCCGAGGGCTCACCAGGAGTAGGGCCCTGGAAAGGGGCAGGCGTGGGTTCGGCCTGGCCGGTCATGGTCGTGTCCGCAGCTGCCGGGGCGCCAGTAGGAGCAGTGGCAGCGTCCGCTGGGGGGTGCTGGTTCTGGAAAGAATCGAAGTTCTGGAACGACATATCTGATATGGAAGTTTTCGAGAAGGACAGATTAATTCAACCCAAATACGAATGTCGTAACGAGGAGCAACCACGATATCAGAAACTGTACGGCGGAAGAAATCCTGGTCAGCACTGCCAAGCCCTTTGTCCAATGATTCCCGCGATTGTGGGATCTGAGGCTGAGGAACGAGAGAGCCTCGGCCGAGAAAAATACTCACGCTCGATCCGAAAGGCGTAGATGCTTCGCTGGCTGGAAACAGGTCGCTAAACTAAGCGACGCGTCAGGCCGGGCCGACGAGGAGCGGATGTTTCGCAATTAAGCTTGACGTACCTTTGCTACCAAATAAAGGCACTTAAAGAGGACCACAATACCAAACGAAACTTTTCTATCCCGCGAAAACGGCCGTTGCGACTTTGACTTCGTAGGGGTCGTTAAGGAAAGATGAGCTTAGATCGTGGTGAACACTTCGTTAAAGGCCCGGGAGGATGCGGACGGGTATTTCACTTCCTGCAGAGGACGCCAGAAGGTGTCTGTTAGTGAATGTGGGGTCCTGGCAAAGCGGGCTGCAGTTCCAGAAATGTGGTAAAGATTTGAGGGGTAGATTTTCAGAAGCTCTGCTTGGAGATGCACGAGATGGTGATTGATATGGATTGTCATGAGATAGAGTGTCACCAGGTTGCACGTGATATGTAAGAAAGAGAAAGGTGAGATGTGCTGCGGAAGGAGGAGATGGAGATGCCAGTGGTGGGGGTGGGGAGAGAATGGGATTCACCAGCGAGGGTGAGATGAAGTGAATGGGCAGAAATAGGCGATGCGACTTTCAAGCCCTCCCGCGCAGTAAAGCTCTGCCGTCGCCAAGACCAGGATCTCGATGGGAATCTCGCCAGAAACAGTGCGGCCGGATCGGTAGGTCTGGGATTGATGCTGCAAACCTGGAGATGGGTGCAGTTGTCGCCGGTAGACCGAAGCAGATAGCACAAGCGGCGTTCATCAACGTAGGCTTCCGCTTTCGTCGAGATGTTCCCCATCCTGTAAAGCGCCGCTCCGATTGCTACCGCCCATCATATCCCTGCCACGGTCCGCTCATCCGCCGGAGGTGTCCATCTGACATTCCTGATGACGGTGTCGACCAAGGTGTTCACGTTCCGGCAGAACGGCCATCGACCCCCACGTGTTCCGTGCCATTGCTGGTCATAGCGACAGCAGAAGCCGATATGGCACATGGCGGAGCTGCAGCCAGGCATCGACAGAGGTATAAAATACCCTGGTGATTTTCTCAAGGAGGCATGCGACTGGTGTAGAGCTGGCGAGGCGGGAGGAAGTAGGAGTCGTGCATTTTTGTTGGGGTGAGAGGGGTGGGCTGTCGCTGGTGGACGTGCTCTGCGGCGGGTGATCGCCCGTTCGCTTGCAGGCGCAAAAACCAGAGGGGGAGGGAGGGACGGATCTGAATTCTGGAATTGGAGAGGAGGGGTATTTTTTGTGTGTGTGTATCGCACTTACCAGGCAAGATGAATAATGCGACAATGCAAATAATTGAAATTTTTTTCTGTTCGCAGGCAAAAGGACGTAGTCGAAACTGCCGCAGCGCAAAGCCCGGAAACAAAGATAGAGGGAAAATCACGATAACTCCCGCGACGCAAAGGGACACGAAGAATACAGGATTATCCGCAAACCGACTCCGTCTTTTTCCGGCGACGACAAGGAACGGCAGGGGAGGGAGGGGAAAGGGAGGAGGGGTAGGAAGTCAGATAAGCATCCACGATTACGGGGATGGAGGAGAACAAGAGGGAGGAGAAGGAGAAAAAGGAAGAAGAGGAGAGAAAGGAGCCCACGGAAAGACGAACAAACGAGGCCTGACGGGCTGGAGTGACGGACGACACGATGAGGGAGGGGCCAGCAGGTGGGACGAGAGTTTGCCGACTAAAAGGCTGTGGCCGCCGCCCAGCGACGAGGCGATCACGACGCGGCGGGACGCGGCCGTCTCAGGTCGGCGCCGCCTAAGCATACGGCCTCGATGGCTCTGTCACTGGGCTCGTTCTGCGGGGAAATGCTGTATCTATCTATCTACATGCCAAATAGATGAATAGTATCCCGAGCGCTGCGATATCCGGGATAAATACGCCCGTCCGTCCTCCAGAACGACCTCTTCTCCATGCCCGCGCCCTCTCCACGGACTCATAGGCTTCCGTCCGAAACCTAGATTGACGGTTGGTCCATGCTCGATCACGGCTATCTACAGCGTCCTGCAAGTTCCTCCTCCATCCTGTTTCATGAGAGGGGCAACCGCTCCCATCACACGCTCTCGAAACGAAGGTCTGCTGCGGCATTGCGTGCAGTTGATCGGGGCACGAGCTCCTGTGGGTGGCTGTGCCATCCGTAATCACCGCATGAACGAGGGGTTAACATGGATGACTGACGGCTATAACTAAGCCCATCTCCGTCAGCAGCAAAGCCTAGGATCAGAACAGCAGCAGTCGATATACAGAAGCAGTATCTTCCTGGCACTAGAACAAGATACAAAGGCAACTGGGCCGCCATGCATCGCTCGCAAGGGGTTCTTGTACAGTACGGGACGCTATGGACTGCACGAAATCTGCAAGGACGCATATGCAGAACCGCGACGTCTCTCTCTTCCCTGGATGTCCGCCTTGTGACCTTCGCGCCAAGTCACCAGGCCTGTCTATTCTGCGAGTCGCGACCATGTCTCTACTGGGGCTTATCGTCATAAGTCTACCGTGCTACCCAACAGAGGAGCTCGAGGTGGAACACTTCCTGATGATGATAATCATCGCATCCTGATTCTTGAAAGGATGCGTCCGTGCTGCAGCAGAACGCGTTCCGTTCGCAGAGCAGCACAGGCTCTGAACGGCCGAATCCCAGTTTCTCTCTCGTACGAGCAAACGGGACCTACAAGAAGAGGCCCTGCTCACCCACCAACGCGCGGACACGGAACCACGGACACTCTAGCGACCAGAGCTCGATTATAGCTCTTATCACGGCAAGTCTGTTTCCATGTCTCTCGATCGCGCTTGGATGCAAGAAGCACTGGATGGCTCGGTTGCGAAGGAAATAATAATGAACACTATAGATAATAGACAAGAGAAACAGAAGCCAGGTGTCGCTCAGATGCTCGACCGCGACGTCTGCAACCGCGATCGCTGGGCAGCGCAGGATATCGAAGTGATACGTCACCGGGCGAGGAAAAGAGATTGACTCCACCGGGCCCGGGCTCGCAGGAGTCGCGCGCTAGTGACGCTGCCCGGCACGCACCGGCCATAGGTCGAGACGCCTGGTCCCTGGTGGGCTGGTATTTTTACCAACCACATCACGATCCGATCGAGTGGGCAAAGGAAATCCTCGTGGTTGTGCTGTAAGGCAGAAGGCAAGCATGTCGTCCCCTGGTGGCCTGCAACAGAACTAGACCTGCTTTTCTAGCCCTTTGCCGGCTCTGTTCGCGACGCGATCGGCCCTGCCCCCATCCAAAACCGCAACCCCGGGCTGAGCAAGGGATAAGTTAAATGAATTGTCACTCTACCACGCACTATTGACAGGTCCAGCCGCAGTGGAAATCGTCCATTGATTTTTTTTATTGATCATATCGTCCCAGTTCCCCGGCATGCAGACTAATGAGATCTCTGCGCCTATCTTGCATCCATCAAGCTGCACAAATAACCGCACAGAACAGTAATACCATTATACCATAACTCACTGTCACCTTGCATTTATAATCGCTGATCCACGAACCATGGAACCCCAAGCTCCGCTGCGTTCCCGACCCTGCCCAACGTCTGGGAAGAAAAAAAAAGCCTCTCCCAACAAATCCACATCCTAGGCAACATCTCCGCCGGCCGTTGTGTGAGAAAAACTTGTCAAATCCATATAACGGCCCACCCAATCCAAGCTTTTAAAAAGGAAACGCCGCATCCGAAGTTCGGATCGACGGTCAGGCTGAGTTGAGCAGCCTGAGCTAGCCTAGCCCAGTAGTGTCCACTTTCAATCCCGTCGCGACGCGAACCACACAAAAAAAAGTAGACAGAGAAGAGAGAAAAGAAAAAATTTTATCCCTCTAATTGCCAAGAAGCGTGACGTTCCCTGCCGAAGACGATCTTAACGCTAGGGCGTCTACGTATCTAGTCTAGCCAGGCACGCAACGGACGGGTCGAGAATCATTGAAGAGATTTTTTTTTGGCTGATTCCGGAATAATAAAAAAGCCTGTCCCAATCCAATCGGCCAGATGACCGACCTGACCCGACCGGGGCGAGTCGCGGCCGTTCTGCCGAACTCTTCCAATTTTACGGACGCGACTCGACGCGTTGCGACGCGAGATGAAAGAATGTGATGTAGACAGTCAGACAAAAAAAATTCTATCATGGACGGGCACACGAGAACTGATCAAGGCAAGGCAAGGGGAAAAAAATATTTTTTTTCTTGGCCGATTTTTTTTTCTTTTCTGCACTTGCTTCTCCCGTTCAGATCTGATCAAGAGTAAGTCCCTGCGCGGCCCAGGCTCAGGCTCAGGCTCGGCCGGCTGTGCTTTATAAATTTAGCATGACATGGCATGGGCATACCTAATGATCCGTTCTTCATAGCTAATATGCTAACAGTATGTTTTTTGAACGAGGTCGTTCTCATTTCTGGATACTGAATAATCAAAATCGATAGTGGACTACTATGTATATATAATTCAACGGAATAGATAAATCTCTACGACTAAATATAAACCATCAGTGCGCATACTGCCTAATAAAGCAGCAAACCTCTCGGGATATCCACGGCAGCATTGCATTGATCTTTTAATATATATTATTATCTTTTAGCAGAGCTATTTTACGATTTATAAGTCTATATATACCCTCGAGTGAAGTAGAAGTCACTCGCCACTTAACGGCGATGGATTTGACTCAGGAACAAGAAAGCAGAAAATGAAGACAGATAATCTTGTTGAGATTCCTTTCCCCCAATTGTATTCTTGAAGAATAAAGCTGCCTATACATGCTATCAGAAGTATCTATTTTTCTAAAAGCGGAATTTCTCTACATCAGTGACTTGCTCCGCCAACAACATGATGCTAAATCAAAGATAGAGTACAGTACAAACCCACGAGCCCTTTGCACTCGGAGGATGTGTGTCTTGGAAAGTTGATATAAGATTTCTACCTATTCCACCATGATGGATGAAATCAGGGATTGTAGGAAGTAAATACCGGTATCTATGAATAGATGAACTAGCTGTGTTGTCTTTTTTACCTCGAAGATTTGAAGATTCTCTTGCGTCGCATCGTGGCCCTGAATGCGTATCTTCTACCTAACATATACATACAGAGAAAAAAGCAAGCAAGACTGATCATGTAGAACAAGACCTATGCTTATCAACCATGTATGTATGTAGGTAGGTACCTAACCTTCTGCACTGCACACACAATACAGTACATGGCTCTCTCTATTTAGGCTCTACTAGGCATATATATGCATTTCAGCCCCGGCCCGTCGTCATGTTTCACATACTATACAGCAGGCATGGATGCCTAGACTCATGCATCCTTGCCCTTGTCTACCTAAGGGCGGCTTCGTCCCGTTCCTTCAGTAGTGCTTACGTAGGAACTAAAATCACCATGTACATGCATGGCAATATCAGTGCGTATCTCGACAATGCCCATCATCTGTCTGCGAGCTTCGTCGTGGCATTTCTCCGAACTGGGCAGGTTCATCCGTGGGAAGGGAACCGACACTATGATGACTGAATAGCGGCCTGCGAGCTAGCCCTCTAACGCTGCACAAGGTGGTCATCAACTCTCGAGAGTCGAAGTCGACGGCATCGTGGCCAGAGATGGAGAACCGGAGCAAACCACTGAGTAACCATGTCCCACGTACAGTACATGAGAGCTGGGGACTGCATGTGTCGACCGTTGGGTCAGCCGGGCCTTGATTTTATTCCAGCCTGGCATCTAATCTGACACCTAAAATATAAATTGAACGCCATGATCTGAAACTACGAGCAGAACTATAGGTGAGCCACTTCCTCTCAACCATAGAAAGAAACGACAATAGTCAGTACGACACTGGGATCCATCACAAACGCCCTCGATGACTTCGACCTGAGTTGAAAGACTGGATTGTCACTGTCGTATCTCTCACGTATACCGGTAGGTACCTACATAGATGAACATGGCATACATCCCTGCAAATTAGCATCCATACATATTGCAGCTATAAAGACTGGATTATCCATCGTTACCTACGCCAAGTTCGGTGACATTTTTGGTCAAAAGACAGCCGCCACAAACCCTTTTACAGGATTTCAATGTCATCACCTCCTTCAATAGCAAGGCGTAGCCATAGCCATGGGCGCACTCACCCAGGTGCGTGTCCTCAGTGGGACGATATCTCAAGCAATCTGGAACGGAGTCCCTCCTAACTGTAACAGACATACCTGACTGAGGGATCTTTAGATTCAACCATCCCCAATAACCATTTTCGGCACCAGCTGGAATCCTCGATCATTCCGTCGTAGCTGCGTGCGATTTCCAACTCGCTCTCTGCTATCGAAAAATTGACTCCTAGTCAACAGAATGCTGTCAGGATAGCGTTTTTAGAGTGCTATAGTGAACAAAACCAGTTTCTGGCGGCTATTTCTGGTGTATCGTTCCTACTATCTTTGTTTGCTTGGGAAATATATCCCAGGAGAGTCGAATTATTCGTATTTGCGGACATAAGAGGCTCTCTTTAAAAATTATGTTATCTTAGACTACTATATCATGTGTAGTATGTAGGTATATGCAGTAATACTCTATACTTGCAATCATAAACGACGTCTTGTAGTTCTCGCGTTTTGAGTAATAAAGATATATTGCAACTTTCATCAATTTATACCTGAAGACGTTCATAAAAAGTACAGAAAAAAAGCTGCCCATTCAGTTCGAGCCATTAATGGAACAGGCATTATTGCAGGTATGTCTAAACCAAGGAAATAGAGATATTTCTATAGACCCCAGCACTGCGGAGGGACAAATGCCTCAAGCGTGATTCGATAGGTATCAATGAGGAAGCCTGAGAAAAAGAAATGAAAATACCACGCGCAGCCTGTAACACTAGCTAGCATGAGTCAAACAGAAATCATGATTTGCTCCTTTAAATTCCCGAAGCATTCCGAAAGACCCGCGAGGAGCTATTTGATGAAGAACCCTAGAAGAGATATAACCTGGTTTGTAGCGCATCCAGGAGCTTAGCCAGATACTCTACAATTGATACTGTCATCAATGGCCAGATTAGCAAGGCGTATATGCGAAAGATTATCATAACTCACAGAAGGTATTACCTTATTGCGAATTTGGTAAACGTGCTGCATCGAAAGACATCGCCACAGTGCCAGAACGGCATCATTTCCCTGCACGAGTGCTGCCAGCAACCATTAAAGGCCGCACATTGCCAGGATGACTTCGTCGGAACCCTCTTCCGTATTCACATCTCCGACATACCCCACCCAGCCCTGGTCGAAAGCCGTAAACGCGACGGGCGTCTGCTCGCGATCCCCGGCGCAGCGGGGAAAGACATGAGATTCGGTCGTCGAATCCCGCAAGGGCAGATACAACGCCGCAGTGGGCTCCACGTTCTTCAGATGCACGGCCTTCTGGCTGTACGCGCCGTGGAGGTGGAGTTTGGAGGTTGAGGTAGACAGTGGTGCGGTGGTAGTCGCCGAATTCCCAGGGCAGGTCAAGCTTCGTACGGAAGAAGCGGTCGAAATCATCCGGGGTGATGAAGCTGCTGAATTGGCAGCAGAAGATGACGGTCCCTCCGCCTCGGACGTATTAGAGGAGCTTGTCGAGGACGGCAGAGTGTTTGGCCTCTGTTAAGCCCGGGTCTGTAACCAGGATGGTCGTGGGGTTATTGGATGAAAGGTACTTGATGGCGCCAGCGGGTTTGGAGGCCCGTTGGAGTCTTGCATGGACAGATAGTTTGTCGATTAGGCGCTCATACATTTCATCATACCAAGATGTTTGAGCGAGAGAAAGCAGGAACACGCGAGGTTGTTCGGGCGCCGTATCGGCTGGTGCAGACTCAGGCATTGTGATACGTGTTTTAGCAAACACAGGAGATTCAATTCCGCGGCTTGTTGGCACTCAACAGATACTGGAACTTGTATTAGCGGGGTCTTGTTTGGGGATGGAAGATTGATGAGACATACAGACGAGCCCCAGCTCTCTGAAGGATCTGCTCCTTTTTATGACTGTCCTGGATGTCTGCTACACTGGGCGGGCAGGGACGGTTGGAAGCGCGGTGAGCGAAGGCAAGCCCTGCGAGGGACAGCTTCCCGCGCTTTTAGCGTGCTGGAGGGCTCTGAAGCCCGAGAGCGAGCCCTAACTACCTACCTCCTAATATCAAAAGCAAACATGCAGGTTATGGACACACATATATCGCCAGTATGTATGCGAACAGAACCAAGAAATATATGGATAAGATATGGCATTTGCCAAATGTACTGTCTTTTTGGATTTTGAAAAGTGGCATGAGCATGAACATTAACTAAAGCTTGAAGGACTGACACATGGGAATTTTGACAGGGCAACTATTGAACATCATCAGAAGAGCAAAGAAGACAAAATAAAGCAACTGCTAGCATCCACCAACGATAGATACAAAACCAAGTAAAAGGGATTTCGACCATGGTATCATCCAAAGGTCCACAACAAGGAAAATATGCAGAGCAATGGGACAAAGGAATCTATACAGGTTATTCCCAACCTTAATCAAAAAAAACCCTCCGTAGCCTGCAAAATCGAAATGCAGGACTACATCAAATTCACGCGTTAACCAGGCAGTGCGGCCGATGCTTCGTTCCTACACGAGGAACGTAGCGGTTCTTCTCTCTGCCCACCCACATGACCCGCTGAGGATAGTTGCTCATGATGCCGTCCACGCCGTCATCAATCAACTTGGCAATGGTGGCTTCGTCGTCAGCAGTCCAGGGGATGATCCTCATGTTGTACTCGTGAGCGCGCTTCACCATGTCTTCGTTCACAAAGGGCTCATAGCCAGGTGTGTGGATGGTATCGGTCCATGGAAAGCCGTGACCTGGACTCACAATCTCCGCACCAATCGATGCAGCTGCCGCAATCCAGTTGTCGTTGAAATCGGCAAGATTGAGACCTCCCAGCCATGGATATTCACCGTTAATAGACATAAGGGTTTCGAGTTCCACCAAGGCAACAATCACGGTCTTGGGGAATTTCTTCTTGATCCCAATCAAAGTCCGCCAGTCAAAGGACTGGATGGTGGTGCGGGAGGCAAAGCCACGTCTTTCCAGCAAAGGCACGATGTCATCGATGTACTTCTCCACAGGTAGAGTTTCGTTCGGCGCCAAGGGGTCCAACTTGGTTTCCAGATTGATCGTGACCATCTTATTATCGTAACATTCGATAAGATCCAGGACCTCCTCAAGAGTTGGAATACGGGCGTCTTGGTAGACTATAAACATTGCATTAACGGATTTCTAGAAGACGGGAAGCCTGGAGTGGGTACTTTTTGCCTGTGGGTGTTCAGCGAGCTGCCCATCGCAGCTCAGGGATTTGACTTCCGCAAGGGTCAAGTTCGCAATGTAAGCGCCGACAAAGTCTCCCCGACATTTCTCAGGACTGATGTCATGCTACAGAATTATTGGCGTTTGTATGAAATATTTTGCGCGGGGATGCACTCACATCATGCCAGACGACTGGGACACCATCCTTGGTGAAAACAGTATCCATTTCCAGGATACTCACACCCATTTCCTGCCCGTCATAATCAATAAATGGCATGGCAGGTGGAATATCATTTTTATAGAAAGGAGACCAACCATCGCATGTGCAAATGCCTGTGGGTCAACGTCAGTAAACGCACTCAACTACCCCGCCATTAGTTAGAAAAATGAGACTCACCCAGAGTGAATTCTCAGTCCTGTGGCCCAAACCACCACGATGAGCTTGAACCTCCAGCACGGCGTTGCCGGGGCCTCCCAAGCTGGAAGGGATAACGCTGGCATTGATGAGGGAGGCAACAACGCCTAGAATGAACAGCGAAGCCTTGACCGCGGGGGAAATGTAGGCAGAAAGTGAGGATGCCGAAGCCTGAACATCGTGAAGATAATCAAGTGACGGCAGATAAGCAAGGAAACCCTCTGGAAGACTCAGACCTGCGTTGATGACAAGCCATTCTAAGGCCATTCTTGCTCATCTTATATGGCAACAGAGAATGTAGCTTGTAGCTCGATCGGAGACTAGCTCTCTTTTTTTCTATGTTCCCAACGCCCACCTGGGGCTGTAATCGGCCTCTCCCCTCGATCCCAGCCAACTGTCACAGCTTAAAAGGGAACTGTGAAGTGGCTATCGGCAGCGAATTGCTATGTGTAAGTGTTATCGCGGGCCCTTGTCGACGATAGTCGATACCACCTGTCCACAGTGTCTCCCGGGATTGGGTCAACACCAGCGACCAGCTGAGGGATAGGATCGACACTGTTGCATCTTGGCCACGCGTAGCGAAGGTCCCCGCAAAAGATCTAAACGGCAGATTGTTCAGAAAATATGGCAATCTCCGTATTAAAATACTGAATGATTGCCAGGGAGAGGATATTCTCGAGAAGGTAAATTTATCGTCTAAGATAGAGTTCTTGGCTGTTGTACTGGCAGACGTTTGCGGCGGCTGAATCAGAGTGCTGCTGTAATGGATTCAGAGTTCCGCTGCTAGCGCGGGGCTTTAAGCGATCGTCATGAGGTTAACGGTGGACTTCAAAAGTAGTGAAGCCTTTGAATTCTCAAGAGATAGCCTTGAGGTAATGTTATTTGTCTGTTTTTTTGCTTATCGCTCCACGCGGGGCTTGCCAGCTCAGAGCTCCGAAGTGTGATGTCCTATTCCATGCCGGATCGACAGCGAACCGTATTGTGGAATCGAAACGAATTGCTTGATAAAGAGATATATAGTATGAAACCTAGAGCTCATGTCAGTACCGTAGAAAATGCCAGTCCGGTCAAGCACATGGCTTTATCAAGAGGTAAATGCCAAAAAGGAATAGATAATGTATCTATTACAGCTGAACATGCGCCTGGGCCCAACATCGAATTGCCTCGAAGAACAATAAAAAATCTGCTCGCCTTTTGGGCCCTTGAATCATCATCGTGATCCTGTGGACAAGGTACACGAACCATGTTGGACAGGTTTTCTGTCTCCAAAACCCCTGTTTCCTATAGACGCACCCTATAATAAAGGTAAACTCATGGCGCTTAATGATAAGTGATCCTGTGTAAAAGAAAGAAACATCGAATGTCCACTTTGTTCCTGGAGGGATGGAACTCTGAAGGTGAAAGGGTTTCGCTTCAACGACATCAAGGTAAGAGGTTCAAACATGACGCCATTCTTCGGGATCATTTGTGCCCGCTCCGACCAGGAGACGTCCAAATCCTCCTAGTTTCGAGAAACGGGGCCTATCATCCAGATATCGGAAATAATCATAGTTATGAACAGCACGCACCCTCGTAAAACATAGACCGCGCCTTCATCTATAGAAAAGCAACGATCACAACTCCCCCTGCTTCCCAAGCTCGTCACCCAACAACTGGATCGTCCTCTCATACACCCTGGCAGCCTCCATCTCCCACCTCCCCGCGGGCTCCGCATACTCATCAGTACCGTAAACATCACCCGAATCGTCCTCGGCGGCACTGTCCGTGTCCATCTCGTCGTCTTCCGCTTCGGTGACCTTGCTGTCTTCCCGATCTCTCGCTTCGACGACGGCAACCCGACACATCTCCGCGATGCTCTTGATCCGGACTTTCTCCGTCGTGGAGACGACTTGCCGTCTATTCTCGAACCCGGAGAGAGGGGCTCCAGTCTCCACGTCCTCGCCCGTCAGAAGAGACGCGAATATAGCATCGAGCTTCTTGACCAGACGAAACGTGGAGCGCGGTGTGAACGGATAATCAGGGAGAAACGAGTTGACAAGTACAGCCAGAGAGATCAGATATGGTATCTGAAGGGACGCTGTATGAGGGGTGTCAGCCACATTTCCCATGTTCTCATGTTGTTTAAAATTGGAAGAGAAAACGACATACGAGTTCCGCTAACCCAGACCACATCAACGATGCTCTCGATATCCTTGACGACCTCCTTGAAGCTTTCATATCCCCGTTCGGTCTCAGCCTCCAACTGATCCTGGGTACCCAGACGGCTACCGAATTTCTTCGCATGCCGACGGTTCACCTTGAGGATGCTCTTGTCGATGTGATTGATGAGCGTTGTCTCTTTCATCGAGCCCGGCCTCAGCGGATGGGTCCGCTGACGCGGGAGAATTGATGGCGTAGCGGTGGAAGTTGACCAGGTAGAAGAAGGGGCTGGAGATGGGAGAGATGGCTGGAGGAAACCTCCAGGTGCCCCTCCATCAACAGGGCCATCGGATGGGGTAGATGCCATTGTGGAGGGTAATAGATCAAGTGGAGAGCAATTCTTTGATCGAAAGAAACAGTAATTCAAAATACAAAGCAACAACGCAGGTATACAATTAAACACGCAATGATAAAACAACAGCAATTAAAAATTCCTATACGTTTCTTTTCGCATCTGGCGACACTGCCGTCCTCGACTTCAACCCCGCAGCAATGGGATCAATCAATCGTAAAAAATCGCTGAATTATAGGAAATCTTCAACTGAATCTCTTCGAAAGACACGTAGAAGTGGCTCAGAGTAAATATTTCATCGTTCGTTTGTGCATACGCTCAAGACGCAGCGACAACGCGAACATGAGAGGAGGTCCTGAACCCCGGAAATATGTCATATGCCAAGACTTCGCCTACAGTTGCTACCATACGGCCTGTGCGACTTAAACCCCTCCTGTCTGATATAAGGTCGGCTGGACAAACATTATTTATTGAGTCCGTGCAGAATGGAATGGAAAGATTATTCCTTGATCTACGAATTTCTGACGACATAATGGATAAAGACTATAGAAAACACCAGAAAAATCTCCAAGCTGGACGGAAACGTTGCAATTGTAGACGTCGCTAGGAGTATTCTGGGAAGGCGAGTCTTTTACTATCTTTACTATCAGGACAGTATGCTGCTTACTACCACTGTATTGGTATAGTGCTGGACACATGATACATTCCACCAGATGTGGACGGAAGTATGTACAGCACATGCAATAGAGACGCAAACCTATTACTATTCCAAGTTACGCATCCTGGCTATGGGTGATATATCTTCAAAATGGGGCTAAACGCCCAATGTCTAGCATCAAGAAGTTCAGAATAGAGCTCGTACCGCCCAGTCACACTTTTTTCTACCCAACCCGCAAGTATGCATGTACAAGTGCTTCGACAAAATGCCTCGTGGACAACCTAGAAGACCAGAATCAATAAGCGACTGCCCATGGAAGAAAGACATTTCAGAACACATTAGAAGGAAAGATTCATCTCCATCAGATATGGTGAGAAGATTTGATAAGCTGGTGGTTTTAGTCATAGCATCGCACCAGAGGTTTCTGGGCGTTGCTACTCTGGCCCCAGCGGATTCATCAAGGGATAAAAAGGGAACGTTACGAGATGGCTGAAACAAGTCGATGTACTTACATAAATGCATTTTGCTGAATACCTGAATAGATGCAATCGTAAAAAGAAGACCCCCGTAACGCCTCGCTAAATAAGACATGACTTTTGAAACACTTTTTTGTTCCTGGTTTACTCGGGCTGCGAGAAAAAACAAAGTCAGTTTCAAAATTCTTATACCAGAGAGCCTTCTAGCCCATCAAGGCAAAAATAGCGCGAAAAAGAGGACATGCAACTTACCAAAATCTTCCCCTTCCGCCTCTTCATCTCCTCCAACTTCTTCTTATCCTCCTCGAACTTCTTCAGCAGCTCATTCTGCCTCTCCTTCCTCTTCTCACGCGTCTGGAATCGGTAGAAGTCCTCCAGACCCTCCGTCTGCTTCTTCTGCTTCTCCACCAGCTCCTTGATCTCCTCCTCGCGCGCGACGCTGTTGTTCTTCGGTCCGCGCGTGACCGTGATGAATCCGTCCTCGTCGGGCTCCTGCACCTTGCGGGCGGCTTCGCGCGCGCGCGCCTCCTCGGCCTGATGGAAGACGGTCATGTAATCGTTCACGGCGCGGAGGAGGTCAGCGCGTGGAGGGTAGCGGAGACGGTCGTGGGCGCGGTATCGCTCCACGCCCAGAGGGGGCAGTCGGTCCTCGATTCCATCGCCCCAGACGATCTTGGTACCGTCCTTCGAGGCCTTTCGGGCGGCTTTCAGGCTCGCTTCCATGCTGGGCTTGTCGGCAAAGACGACGATGGCGTGCGCGCCGCTCTTCTGCAGCTGTCTGTCCCATGTGGATGGGAGCTTTGTGTTTTCCAGCTGTGTCTGTAGCTCATCAGCAGTGACTCGTTTTCTCTTCTTGCTGTTGCTGAGGCTTCCTTGGACGACGGCGATGTCGCGTTTCTTGGTCGGTACGCCTTCGAAGTCGACTCGTTCCACTCGACCCGCAGACAGCTGAGTGCCGAACAAGTGTCGGAGGTGAGTTTCCGTAGTGTCTATGGGGACATTGACGAGGAAGAGGGAGCGAGAGGAGTCCGGGTCCGGAATTCGAGGTTCGTGAGGGTGGAGGTAGAGATAATGCGTCGCTGGTTTGGGAAAAGAGCGGACTGGTGGAAGCTGCAGGGGCAGGACAGTGTACCCTGCTATTTCAAGAGGTCCTTTCGGCATTTTGATGGGGGTGCGAAAATGGTAGCTGGTCAAAGCTACCTGCGAGAAGTGTTTGCGTCGAAAAGTCACTAAGTCATTGATGCGCGGAGCTCAAAACTTCCTGCGGGCGGGAAATTTTACGCGAACTTTGATAGGTCGGAGGTAGGCTAATTCTGCCTCGGTCGCAGATCTACACCATCTAGAACCATATCAAACAACAAATATAGCTAATTCTCCGTCCTACAAATAATCCAGTCGCAAATAACTGTTATTTTTCTCCTTCAAGCGCCTTTTACCGTTAAAAATCGCTCCCGTTTGTACTTTTTACACCTTGTCGGGGTCGTTGATGCCGCCGTTCGTGATCACGTATGTCGCCTCACGCTCCGGACAGTCTGTAGAAAGAATCAGAGGTAATATTCTACGAACCAGTTAAGTATAGGCTAACCTGGAGAGTCCTGAATCTTTGCCACGCGCTCCTCACCTCGACCCTTGCGAAGCAGGACTCGAGTCGTGGAAGCGTGAGCAAGGATATGTCCACCGACAGGTTTACGGCCATCAGCACCGGCGAAGAGAGCGCTGGCGCCGGGGTCGCTCTGGACTTGGTTCGTCTGTGGAATAAGTGAGAACGATCCCCGCAAGAATACAGACGGGGCTACTACCATAAGAACACAGACATTGAACTCTGCAGATGGAATATTAGAACCATTGACTTTCATCAGAACTCAAAAGGGCAACATACCTTCAGCCATATGCGCCAGCTTCATCAAAAACTGATTGAGCTTCTGCTGACGCTCCGCGAGCTCTCCACGGCCGCAGTAATCCACGCGGAAGCAGTTCATGATGCTGTCGATGATCAGCAGCCTATACTCACCACCCGCGAACTCCTTGGCAAGCGTATTGAGCAGCTCAAGCTGATGCTCGCTGTTGAGCGCGCGAGCGTATGCAATATTCTCCTGAGCTGAGTCCGGGTCGACGCCAAAGCGCTCTGCGATCTGAGCGATACGCTCCGGCCTGAAGGTTCCCTCCGTGTCGATGTAGGCAACTTTGCCCTCTGCGCCTCCCATGTCCTTGGGAAGCTGTGCTATGACGGACATGGTGTGGGAGAGCTGGGTTTTTCCGCAGCGGAATTCACCGTAGACTTCGCTGATGCTCATGCTCTGGAAGCCACTATATGGAGATGAAATCGAGTATATTAGATAGGTGTCCCTACTTCAGGTGCTCGTGCGATCTGCTCACCCTCCAAGGATGGAATCGAACTGCTTGCTCCCGGTAGAGATCTTGACAACCTTTTTACGCTGATGACCCAGCTCCATCGCAGTGATGAAGCCGGATGCAGATGGCTAAAGAAAGATAGCATAAGCAGAAAAGCAAACGAAACCGTCATCAGTCCCAGAAACAGATACCTGGCACTTCTGAATCGCATCCTTGATCTTCTCAACCTTGACTTCGCTGAAGCCCTTGATCTTCAGAAGCGTCCTGCGTGTGGCGCCATGCACGGACTAATTGTCCAAAACGACAAGTTAAGATCAATAGACAATCAGCAGGATATGCGGGCAAAAAGGGAAGGAAGGATATATACAGCAACTGTGTAGAACCCATTTGCCTTCAGTTTCGTGATATCAGCCGCTCCGATGCCTAGTCCATCTCGCTTTCATCAGCCAATGGCACCAGAGGTATAACAGTAACGATGGAAATTGAAAGAGAGATCAAGATGGCAGGGCCGCACCATGAGCTTGGATGGCATCAATATCGACGATGAAACTCTGCTGTATAGTCAAGAGATGGATGCGTTAGAATGAATGCTCCCGGGACGATCTTGCCAACAGCAGGGAGAGAAGAAGCTCCTACATCATCACCATCGAACTCCTCGCTAGCGTTGGAGCCTGGCATGCTGCTCTCAAGTATGATGGCACTCTAGTCAATGCAGATAGGTGACTAAGATGGTAGGATGATGTTGGTTCTAGGGGAAGAATATTATGGAAAAGAGAAGTCATGCGTCTCGCGGACTGGGTGACGTCGGATTCCGAGCTGTCACGGGGCCCAAGGTCATATAGGACCTCTGCTTCCTAACATATATGATGAGTTGCTACAATGCTGGAGCCTTGGTAACTTTGCAACTTCGATTGGGTATGCAGAGGGACAGAAAGAAATTACTGCAGAAGCTATTTGCTTCTACCATGTCGAGGAATCGACAACCCAGGAGTCCGCGCTGACAGCGATTAGGTACGAACATATCCCACTCAAACAAGAACCCTAACCCAGTAAGAAAAGAAAACACGTCCTCAACGAAACTTTTTTGAGCTGAAATTTTTCGGTTCCCAGTTTATGAGTATAGGAGGAAAAATTATCAAAAGAAAAATGAGAGATAGCCACCGCGCCAGGTGCCATATATTTAGATTTTTTTTCCCGAAATTTCAGCACCGACAATCCCATCCATACATCGTGAACCCAAGTCCACACAGCAGCTCGCTTGGTTCAGTCCACCCATGTCTCTCCTCCGCTCAATTAACCCTCAGTCTTGCCTCGTCTCCTTTTCGTTCTTCTTCTCCGGTTGCACCTTTTAATTTTTTTTATTTTTAACCCGTAGTAGAATAATAGACGCCAATCATGAGGCTTGAGCCATGCAGGGGATCCAAATCGTAGGAGATCCTGGGACTTCGTGAAACTTTTGCTCATCGTATACATAACAAGTGCCGGTGCCGAGAACCTGAAACAGGGGCATAATATATGCAAAGAAAAACATGTCGAAAATCCGGTTAATGATCGACCGAGTCGGTAAACCTAATACAAAAGGAAGAATGGTAAAAGGGCCCCGATGGAATGGGATATAAGAATCCAAAACCGACTCTTAAGCGACAGCGGTGGTCTGGGCCGCCGGAGCAACAGGAGGAACCTCAGTAGCGCTCTCAACAGCAGTAGTGGTGGCGGTGGCGGTGGCAGTCGCAGCAGCAGTCGTCTCAACTGCTGGCTGCGCTGTGTTCGCCTCGTTGTTCGGGCAATCCCGAGAGATGTGACCGGCCTGGGCACACTTGTAGCAGACCTTGCCGGCAGAGCTCAATGGACCGCCGTTGGGGGCAGTGCAGTCACGAGAGATGTGACCCTGAATACAGGGTTAGTTGAGGTCCACGCATATCAGATGGGAAGTACTCACAAGCTTGCCGCAGGCATAGCACTTCATGGCCTGAGCCTGGCAATCCCGAGCGAAGTGGTTGGGGCCTCCACACTTGTAGCAGGTGGCAGCCCTGGGGTATCCAGCATATCCACCGCGGAAACCAGCGTTGAAGCCCCCACGAGGAGCGCCAACGCCACGGCCAGCTCCCTGAACGGCCGGAGTTGGGCAGTTACGCTGGAAAAGAACGCATCAGCCTTTGTTCCAACACACGAGGAATGAGATCCACGTACAGCAAGGTGGCCGGGCTGGTTGCAGTTGTAGCAACGGCCGCTAGCCGCTCCACCGTTAAGACGCAGGGTAGGGCAGTCGGCCTGGACGTGGCCTAGCCCCTGGCAGTGGTAGCACTGCTTGGCTGAGTAAACCGGTCAGCGCGCCGTTCTCTCTTTCGATTCTAAAGCGAGGGAAGCTTACTCTCGGTGGTACGAGGACGAGGGCAACCGTTGGACTCATGTCCTATCCGTATATTAGAAAAACCGCATAGAGAGCGGGAACGTATGCACAATGCGACATACCAGGTTGCTTGCCTATAGCGAAAATATCAGCCAACTCCTCTCAAAAATACGATACCATGGGGATCACGAACAGTTGTAGCAGAGACGCTCGGAGGACGAGCAGACCTCTGGTTCAGTCAGCCTATCGAGGTTCAACAGGCCATATACAGATCCCAGAACTACTGACCAGCATAGTGGCCGATGTTGCCACACTTGTAGCACGCACGACGAGACAGCAACATCTTGTCTGTATTCTAAGGACATCGCGACAGTCAGTATTCAACCCCAACCCTTGCGACCGGCGTCCCCGCGACGATGCGCTTCGGCGCGAAGGGAATCATCGCGGATCGAAGCATGTAGAGACCAGGCATCGGGGATTTTGCGATCTGTCGGCGTGCATCATCCACAGCCCAGCTGGGGTGGCCGTCCTTCGCAGATCGAGGGTATCAAGAAGACGCGACGACGAAAAAGGCAGAAGAGAAAAGAAAGCGAAAGCGACGCTGCAACGCTGCGCCAGGCGCACCAGAACCGAAAATCCCCAAGGTCCTAGGATGAACCGTGATCACTCACCCTTCCAAACACACCTAGGTTCGTCGGGACACCTTGTCAATCGTTCTATTCGCCTGTCAGCCTGAGAACCTTGGAGGAGGGACAGCGATCTCTCAGCAGCCCACTCGACAAAAATTAAGTGGGCTGACACAGACGAGAATCAGGGAAAAAAAAAGGTACTCACCAACGCAGCACACCAAACTTAAACCCTCACGGCTCTCCAAGCCCACCAGACAACAGGCAAGTTTCCTTCCCGTAATCCACTATATGATATAGAATAAGGTGTTAATTGCTAACGCGAGGGGAGGAGGGAAAGATTGTGAGTGCTTTGGGGCAAAATTGAAAAAACTTTAGTTCCCGGGCTTTCCCGTATTGCGTAAGGTTGCGGCGGTTCATCCCCAGATTGGCAGCGCGCGCACGGCCCAGACTGAGCCCATCGAACGTGCTGATGATCACTGGGGGGACAAAATACCAACGCCCACGAGTTCTTGATGTTCCACTGCTATGCAGATCAACAATGTCAAGGGCATGCCAGGATGTATCGATAAATCTCTCAAAACATATCGCATAAATACAGCAAATGAAATTAGCTTTTAAAGACATGCTTCTGACGTTTAGAATCGGTCGCAACCTCACATCTGCATTGACGCATCATGTACGCTCGAGCCAATTACATCTTAGGCAATAATAAGCAGTAATAAAAAGAACAAGACTAGTAGGATATTGGAAATGATCTAGTTCTCCAGAAAGTCAGGACAATGATAAAGACTTTAGCCTTTTCTCTACCTATCGCGAACAAAGCGGTTCGTTTCATGATTTGAGAAACAAGCTTTAGGACCAAAGACCTAGAGATTGCTTACTACATGTTATAGAAAGAGGGGACCTGGACAACAAATCTTAGGAAAACAACTACTGGAGATGTAATGTATGAACCGGGTTCAAGTCACCAATCCCTCTACAGTCCTCCTGTCCTCCTACCCCACTCCAGGGCTCCTACCCTACCTTGCTACATATGGTAGGTGTCGCCTCCAACATTTCTGGAATCCTCAGCAGCCCTTGATGTTCCGTGTCAGACACTTCAAAAGCAAGGAAAAGGAAACGCGCGCGATAAAACCAGTGAATAGGTACACTGTTCTGGTAAAAAGACAGCTTGCTCATTTGACCCCACCCCCACATACCAAAAATACTAACTGTCCGCTGTGATGAACACAAACAAGGCAAGAAGAAAGTATAAAAGGCGCTTTTCTTTATATAAATCCCACGATTGAGAGAGTTAAGTTAGTGCAATCGCTTCATTCAATTCCAAGGTTTTGCTGGTCCGGTCCGGTCCGGTCGGTTGGTTTGGTAATACTATTTCCAGTTTCACGCTTGATAGAGTAGTATGTAGCATAACATGCACTGATCTACAATGATCGACTGCGATGTCGATTGTGATCCTTCCTTTCTTTCAAATATTACAGGAGATGCTAAATGGTCTGCAGCTGGTATTAATAACGGTTGCGAGAATTCAATGTTTACGTCGCTAGACGTAGGTGCCCTGTCGCTTGAGTCGAGGGTCTAGACCCATGCATAGAAGGATTCGGTGCTCGATGAGGGGCTTGCAGAGGTTACACAGAGTCAGAACTCTCGACCAATCACTGGCGGAGGCCTGTAAGTATGAACGTCAGGGAATGGGACAGTGTGCGGCATTGGGAGCATATGTATAGAGGGGCCTAGAACTTTGAACCGTCTGCGTAGCGCAAGCCGTTACGCCAATGGATTCTGTTATCGTTAAACAGTAATACTGATTAATAGAAGAAACAATCCAACGTTGACGGACACTTCATTCATAAGCTATTCGAATGACTCTACCATATCTATAACCTGAAACATCAGGAAACGGCTAACGACATTAGAGGGTTGCGAATCGTCATAACACTCGAATTAGGAATGCTAGTCCGAATTAATAATAAATGATCGATCATTATATTAGATCGGACGTCCGTTAGTGGTCATAATCATTTTTTTCATCATCCCATCTCCAACACATAAAAAGATAGAGGAGCCCATAGCGATAAGGATTCGACCGATTGGGAATTATATGTCCTCTTACAGGTGTAAGTCCTGTTGTCCTTCCATCGGGCCCTTCCCAGGCCCATCCTGACCATATCTGTTTGTTTCCCTTCGTGTCGTTCAGTTCCGCATCGATGCATGTCGCTCCGTATTGATGGTATGATTCGAGGAAAGCGCAAAAAGCCGCGAGGCAGTAGAAAAGATTCTATCGGCGGTATAAGGGCGAACGAAAAGACAGGGGGAGGATGGAGCCAAAATTCGAATGTGAATAAAAAAAATCACACCTTGCCCTCCTGGCCAGAGAGCAGGGTGTAGACCGGTGCGGGGAGCTTTTCCCTTCCTTTGAGGAATTCAAGCTCAAGTATAAAGACGAAGCCCAGAAGGTTGCCGCCCATCTTCTTGACTAGCGTACCCGCTGCGTATGCAGAGCCACCTATAGGTCGAACCAGTCAGTAACTGCTTCTATCACTGGCGCACGGCCCCTCTCTGTCCCCTCCTCTCCTTTTTTTTTGTTGTTATGGGGAAAGGCGGGGTAATACCTGTAGCAATGATATCGTCCACCACGATCACCTTCTGTCCTGGCTTGACTGCGCCCGCCTGCATCTGGAAGAAATCCTGGCCATACTCCTTGTCGAAGCTCTGCGTCTCGCAGGGGCCCGGAAGCTTGCCCTTCTTCCGCACCGGAACGAAGCTGGCACCCAGCCTCAAGGCCAGGCTGGGACCAAACAAAAAGCCTCGGGCCTCGAGACCCACGACGACATCGGGCTTCTGGTCCTCGCCGTAGGTCTCAACGATGTGCAGCTCGAGACATCTGAGGAGCGCCTCGTGCAAGGTGGGATCCGCGAACACGGGCATAATATCCTCGAACAGGATGCCCGGCTCAGGGAAGTCCGGGAACTGACGCAGAGCATTGCGCAGTCTTATCTTAAGACTGGCGAGTTCGGTGGCGCGGGGGGGATGGGTGGGGGGCTGTCGGGGGATTTGGGGGGTGGTGGTGGCATCGGGATTGTCGTGGGAGGAGGTCGTTGCGGACATGCTGAACAGAAGAAGGGGAGAGAAGTGGAAGAGAGGAGGGCGAGGAGAAGAAGGGTCAAATAGGAGAGACGGTGATCTGATCCGAGGGGAGGAACAATGCTGTGGTGACGAGTCGCGCTGCAGGTCGGTAACGGGAGCCTAGGCTGGAGGTTGCGTTGTGAGACTCGAGAACAGACAGAAAAGTTTCGACGACAACTTACCCCTACGGACACACCGCAAGCACGCCATGTCCACCGCGGCGACGCCAGCAGGGTTGGCCGCCCAGCAGCGACTCTGGGGCCCGCGCGACAAATCAGGCCGTGTCGAGCAGTGGATGCGTGCTCTTCCGTGCTGGGGCCTCTTGTTAGACTGTGATCGCTGTTTCGCTGCGATGTATCCGGCGCTGTTGCGGTCGACGGCCACGGGATGCCGGGATCTACTCGCTGTCCGTCAAGTCTAGAATCCTTCTTTTATGGGTCGCCCGCTCCTGTGTCTTCCCTCGCCCAGAGACAGCTGTGCGCCATCCTAGCCGTTGACGGTGCCGCATGGTGTTGCATAGATTGCATAGATGCCTATCATTGTACATGAACGGACTGCACTACTGCGTTTGCAATCCCGCACAGCAGCGGCTCCAAGTTCCTCGGATTTGGACATTGACTGCAAACTTGTTGCGCCTGGAGGACGAACTGTTTTCTGATGGCCGTAAGGCTAACCGCAGCATCCCACGGCTCTCTATACCATGATTGTCGGTGGTGTCTCTCAGACCAATTCGTTCGTAGTGCGCACCGAGGTTGGATCATCTTCGGGCTTTGGCACACAGCACGCCAAGAAATTTTTTGGGGTAGTACGCCCGCGGAACGAACCAGGAGAATTTCCAGAAACGAAACGGTTTGCTGAGAACCGTGCCTAGCCAGACATTTAGATCGGGACATATACCCTGTAGATAAGTAGATAAAGCATACAGGCTGATCTCTCTCCTGGCCGTCAGCTTCCGGGCCATTTGGAACTCAAGACTTACATGCCGCGGCCCGTGCCTGAGGGATCGGGGGAGTCGGTGAGAGCTCTGCGAAGTGTCGGGAGCCGTAGCTAGTTTCCGTACTCGATCGACCAAGTTCCTCTTTGAGTATTGCGGGAATCGGGTAAGCTATAGCGAGATGTTATGGACGAATATTATGTATTGTACGCTTCGATCCTCTACGGAGTAGACCGGCGTATCAGCAACTCAGCAACCCACCATAGCGAATAGTGCCGTCCTCCAAGTTGCGACGACATCCCACTGCCCCACCACTGCACCCCTGCTCGAGAGAGGTAAAGTTCTGCTCCTATCGATTCGAGAACAACAGATTCAGGGGGATGTGAAGTGGCTTCGTGCAGTTCGACAACATGCGCAAGGTTATTTCCTCAAAGTTTGTTTCCTCGTCATCCTGAAACATGGATAATAGTCTCAATTGTGGTGTCATACTGTGCAGCTAGCCATTGAATTTATTTTCGTCTTATTTTCTTGCTCCCTGTTCTTCCCTGCCTCTGTCGCTTTGGTAAGGTTAGAGACATGTGTTTGACGGGACTTGGTTGGTCGGTGGAACTGTGTTTCAAAAAAAGAAAGTGGATAAATCAGATGGAGGTATCCGAGCCCCTCCATGGAGTGTACTGAAAATAGAACCCGAAAGTCAGTTTTGGTCCCAGAGGCGTCCATCCTGCGAAAGTGCACATTAACAAAGAACTGGCCGTGAAGCTTCCCGCTGTGGTCCATTAAGACTAACTGCTTGCCTGGTGACTTAGGTATTATTATCCGTTACTATCATTATTATTATTCTGGCTCGTGCAACAGATGCCGTGCTGTCTCTGGTCTGACACATCATGAGTGGATGTTTAGCTTGTCGACATGCATGTAACGAAAAGAGAACATTCGTTTCCGTCCCTTGTAACCAGCCTGGCCAAGCGCTCTGGCCTATTGAAGCATTTCACCCGCCTCTGTGATCAAATTAAGCAGAGCAACGCGTCAATAATCTCGAGCATAAGTCTCATTCGATTAATAAGCCTCCAGAACAGTACAGAGTAGTTGCGGCTGTACAACGGTCAGGGCCTGACAGTATCATTCGCGAGAGGCGGTGTTAAGATAGGGATCGATTCGAGTTGTCATCGGAGTGGGTCAAGCCGGGAGATCTCGAATTCGAAGTGCCTGCCTCTGCGCCAAGGTACCGCGGACTTGATGAAGTTGGAGCAGAGTTGACCCGTTGGCAGACCGCGCTCTCGAATGCTCTGCCGGGTAGTTGCTGCCGCTCTGTTATTATGATAATCCTTGTACAGTATAAACGACACTACGCATGGTTCTCCGGACTGGAGCTGGTGCAAAACCGCCCGGCCCGCTCTCTGGCAATCTCGGCCGAGCGCTGTGGAAGCGAAAGAGGTCGGACTTTTCTTGGGCAAAGCTACCTGCCTATTTTATTATTATTTCCATTGGGTGTTGACACGTTCCAAGACTGCTCGTGTCCACCCTTGCCTTTTGCATAAAATCGATCCACAGCTGGATATAACTCTTTTCCTATACATGGCCGTCCACTGACAAATTGGAATGAGAGCACAATGTCTGCGGATCTCCTCGTCCCGACAGCATGTACACAGTATGTAAAACATAAAATTGCTGCTCCTCGCTGATCATTATGCATCTCGAGCTCCGTAGAAAATCATGGAAAACACGTTTTAATGGAATAGCGCGTTGGAAAAACGACCGCGTGGCACTTCGTCCTCCCCACAGCTCCATCGTAACTGGTCCCGAACATATACGAGGGAAGCTAACTTCAACATGGATCCAGCTAAAAGGTACAGTGCAGGATGATGATCAGTGGCGGAAACTAATAGAGAAGGCCTCCAGTCGCGTTTTGCCATTGGCACCACATTCGTGGTTATGGTTTGACCTGGTTCTGCACCAAATAAGAGCTGCATTAGATGTCAGACAAACAACTTCACCGTCTCCTTTTCCCAAAGCTGTCCTTGACGGATTTTGAGATCAGACTGTCAGTGAATTGAAATCCTAATGTGAAGGCTACATTTCATTGTCCTTAGCATTAATTATGCGATGCTTGACATAGCGCAGGTAGATGCTAGAGCGTAAGTCGATTCATGCATGTTTTGTTTACTTCAAGTATTCAAAAGATTGATACAAAGTGAGTAACCAGAATTCTCCACAAATAAAGATGAAGCAGCATCCTCATAGAGCCCGTGTCTAAAAATTCGAACACATCAACATTTCAAACTCAGAGAAGGCTGGAAAACACCCTGTAAAACATTATATAAAGTCCTTTACCAATAATTCCTCTTCCAGGTCTTTCTGCGTCAATGGGGGATTCTTCTCTTCCGACTGCTCCCGACGAAATCAAAAACACGTGGCGTCAACTTTAAGTTCCCCTGCCCATTTTTCAACGGATGTGGACCTTTCTTCCATATGCTAACTAGCGACCTCATGGTAAGGGGCGTAGAGAAATGGGAAAGACGGTAGGTAATCGCGGATTAGCTTATACCGAGGCACAGTAGATAATCTAATGTCCGTAATGCAAAAATGATCCCAACACTTGAACCTGAAGCTTTCTCCGTGAGAGAAGAGAGGAGGACCAAATAGATCAATATGCAATACAGAAAAAGATGATTGTATACAGCAAGAAAAAACAAAAAAATGACAAAAACCTACAACAGACGGGATTCGCTGGTGGTCACCCACCCAACTACTAAACGCCCGGCGTGTGGCTTATACGCGGTCAATACCCCGGTGGGTGCTGTTGGGGTGAGCCTAAGGACGACGCCGCTTTGTGGTCGCACAACTGTGGGTGAGCTCGGGTGAGTGCACTATAAACAGGGTGAGTCGCTGGAAGAGACTCCCCCAGCATCGCGTGATGTTGTGTGAGCTCACCCAGCAGAGAACTTTATTACCCACCAACCAGTTGTGTGATGTTGATTATTGGGTGTTTCCTCTCACTTAAATCATCCGATGTCTTGGAAGCTGCACATAGCCACAGTCTGAATGGAACAATAATCTTCCTTCCCGCAGTTAGTCAGATTTGGACTAAAGCACAATGTGCAAACATCGAAGCCAAGAAAGGGATATTGTGGCTTAGAATGCTCCGGTAGTATCACTCCAGATGGTCCAGGATGTTGCTACTCGCTGGAATTTGACGTATAATATGGTAATCCGAGCCCTCATATTACGAGCCCCTCTTACTGAGTTCCAACTTCCTCAACAAATGCAACAATCCTACCCTTCAAGCGCTCGAGCTTACTGATGATGAATGGAAACAGATTCGCTATGTCATTGTTATATTATCTCCATTCTGTCAATATTATTCATCAAACATGGCCAATTTACAACACTTTTCCAACATCTTGAGACAAGATACAAGGAAGCTGAGCGAGAACAACATTGGAAAGAGCCTCTCCAGGTTGCACTACAAGCTGCAAAAGACAAACTATCGAGCTACTGTTCACAGACTGATAATGAGTTTGGTATTTACTATGCAGTTGCACCAGTTTGTCAAACCCTTTCAAACAAACAAGTAATCGATTGTATTGGTATCTCTATAGGCAAATTCTAACCTGAGGGGGAGAAGACGAAGAGGTACAGAGATGTTATGGATGTGGGGAGATATGCCCGGCAACCGGCCCGATTAGGAAGTCCTTAGCCTCAGGTACAAAATCTCCAAATTCAGGCATCTACCCCCTGTATGCACTTCCGTACAACACGTATGTCAGCTCGAATCCTGACGCAGTTCTGGATCCAACTCAACGCATGAATGCATTTCATGAGGATAACTGGTCAAAGAATGAGCAGTGACATCGAAAAACCGAATTATTTAGTTCTATGAAGAGAATTACTTTTAAGTGTTACGCACTCCTTCGGTCCCTAGTCGCAACGGTGGTGTCGGACTGCGCGAACCTAGTAATCCGAAGGTATGATGATGAAAGCTCTGATTATTCGATTCTACCTAACTATCTGACCACTATTTATGCACTTAGGGGTCAAGACCTTCCAAATACTTCTTTGTTTAATGATCTCAAGACATTTTTGTGAAATAACAAAGGAAAATAGGTGGTTTTAAATATAGACAGTATGATCCCTTTATTGCAGGGATTATAACCTTTGAGATGCCTGGATCGGCGTGTGCTGAATAGGCTGATAGGTCTCTTGGTATACCACTAGGGTATAGTGGTAATATTCGGCTGACAGGTGGCTTGGTCTAAGGTAGGGAGGCTTGGGCTTCATAATGGGCGTCCGTCGAATGCGGCGACCTAAAAGTCATCATTTGGACCGTGGTCCAAATATCAAGTAGGGATATCAGCACTCTAGTTAGTTGACTATGGAACTGAACCTTCCACTGAGTTCCAGGGTCCCTGGAACTTAGCGCAAGAAGAAACCTGAAGAAGCGTTAGCTTACTTTGTCATCTCTGGTACCATAAGAAGACACATACATCCCATCAACTGTTTCTACAATTACAGTCTTAATTTCCTCTTGCAGGCCAGGTTTTTTTTCAATGATTGATGGTAGCCGTAACGTTTGGCCACTCAAATACCTCTCTATGTCTTCACGACTAGCACGAATCTCTAAAGACAGATATCCTTCAAACTATTTCTCGATCTTGGGATGAATTGTGACGTCGCGAAGAGCTTTGCTCCGGCTTTAGTGTGAAGTTTGAATATCTCCAGTAGGAACCTTCTGCCTCCATCCGAAACTTGGCATTTGTCTAGCGCGTCAACGATGGTAAAGGTCCTCAAATAATCAGCGACTACAGAGTGCAATGCTTTCGAGATATCTTCAAAGGAGGGGCGGGTTCATTTGCGCTCCTGGTCTTTAAAGAGGCTTTTCATGCTTTCAGATACCGAAGGCTGTCCCTGGCCAATTGCTTCAGTAGACTTGTGAGGAGTTCTTTGGGTTTTTGGTCTTGGCGCCGCTGGAAGTTACAATGCAGGTATGAGATACCAATACTACTGTCATTTGAAACCTTTTATAGAGGTGGTGACAGCAATAGATGTGATTATTGTCTTGCCTACTCCTGGAATACCTGAATAGAATGATGTCCGCTTGTGCTGATTGACCCAGTCGCGGGATTCATTCGAGTTCAGCAACCATTCGCATGATGTTATTGTCGTCTGCAGCACATCACGTGCATACATGTGGATCCTGCACGGACCATCTCGCTTAACGTCCCTCCTCGTCCTCTTATACCTCCTAGGCAGCAGCGTTCTATTATTTTCTTTTCCCTCCAGCGCTCTTCGAGCTGCCCCTCTGCTCCAAGCAGATGTGACGTTTGAGTCAGCCTTGATGATAACTTTGGATTAGAAGCTATTCGTGCCATCATGCAACATGTTCCCTGCTCGAGTAGATGAGACCGAGCAGGAACGACAACTACAAGCGTTGGCCAAAGGGTTCGATGCTCTCTTGCTAACTGCCCAACGTCTTAGCAGCAAAGAGCAGGAGTTGCAACGAAGGCTTAAATATGCGCACGATGAGGTACATTTTCCCGCTTTCTCTCCCCCTGCTCCCGCTGTCTCAAATGACGAGAGAATTTAGCTCTAGATCAGGAGTCGCAATTGCGGCGATGACGGAACAACATGTATTATCTGATGAGACGTTTCCATCCATATTGTTTTCTTCATTCAATTCTTGGAAATGCTCCTGCTGACCTTCGGTCCTTTATAGTACCTGAAACTGGCAAACCAACTCCCTGGCGGACCCGATGCCGGTGGAAACCCCGTCGCTGAGAAGATCCTCAATGGCGACCCCGAGTCAAATCTCTCCACTGAGAGTTCATTAAAGCTTCCAGATTTACTTAATACACTTCGGCAGTCTGCCAATCTTGAGGGTCAGGTCCTGGAGGCTATCACAGGGGGATTAGAGTCCTACAAATCGGTAGTAGGTCGACACAACGGGGGAAACCTGTGTCTTGTTGCGGCCAACGCAAGAGGATCCGCTGCCTTAGAACGTGACTTCACCACCAATGGTGTCAAAGGAAGTCTACGTTGTCCGTTCGCGAAATCGAGCGATCAGCCACATTCTGCCAATGGGTTGCCGAATGGAACGAATGATCTTTCGAAGCTGCCTAATGGCAATACGTGTGGACATGATGATTTAGATCCTATAAAAGCTGAACTTAGTCAGGATAAATTCTCGAGCCCAGCTGTCTCTGCAAGGTCATCAGCGGCTCGATGTCCAATAAGGTACCTGGACCGGCATAAGCCGGAAGAGGTTGCACAGTACTTCGAGAACCACAAACATGAAATACCTAGAAGCCATGCGATCTGCGTGAAGCGGTATCAGGATTCTCAGAGCATGCGACAGCTAGACGCCAAGTACGGTAGTTTTGTCAATATGATCCAGGGCCTGGGAACAAAGCATCAGGCTTTTCTACCAAATCAAAACCGGAATGGTTCAGCGGCAGCTGCTCCCAGCTCTGCATCGGCGGAACGCGTCGAGAGATGGGCCGAAGATGTCAGTTCCAAATCGCAAAAACCAGGGGTACTTACGACAGTTGAAGAAGATAGAGTTGAAGACAACGATGATAGAAAGGGTCACTTTGAACGACCCTTACGTGAAGTCCGAGTCGGTGAATCTCCCAGCAGGCCCTGGGGTATTCCCGTTCCAATGACACACCAGCCTCCTAGTGCTCAACAATCCCCCGCTGCACCTGTTCCCGTTCCTGATAGAGGCTCTTCCGAGTCGAAGAAACAACCTGCAAGCGCTGCCGCAGATCCTTCAGCTCAAGGCTCCCCGACTCCGGCGCGCCCAACTGGCCAGTGTCCTTTCCACCTTCTAGCATCTCAGCAGGATTCGCCTCCACAGACAGAGTCACGTCCAAGTGAAGAGCGAAAGCTCAACGATATGAGTGCAGCGTCCAAAGACCATGCCTCTGGAGAACCAACAGTCTCTCCGGAGATGACTAGGTCAGGAACGCCTTCGCCCACAGCGGTAGTGTTCAATGGTCCTGTTTTCTTTGGGTACTCGCCCGAACAAGCCGCCTCACTATTGCAACAGCTGGGTGGCTTAAATGTTACAAAGTGATACCACTCGAGCCTATTCACCGTTGATGGTTTGGCCTTGTCTGTCATTTCTCTGGTTTCCCCAATACAGGTTGTCTACGCTTGGTTGTGACAACACCCTGTTTTCATGCCTGATGGGAAACGGTATACATACATGTATATATTTATATTTAATACATACGCAGATACCCTATTCCGTTATTACTGTTGATAATAATTCAGCCTTGCATTACCAGTATACTTATTCGATTGAGTTCATCGTATGTCTTAATACTACTGTGAGATTAGAATTCAGAGTCGATTTTGATGATATACTTAGAACCGGAAACAATTTCCGACTATTTGAACAGCAATGTCAACTTGCAAGCGCAATTTCCATAGTACAACTTGAACCATGACACTGAGAGATTGATGAAGGGAACCAGAAGGTTCTCATATTTAGATCGAGCCTAAGAAACATAGGATAAGACTCATATAGGATATGGCCAGCGAACATGCCGATGGATACTGTTCGATGAGCAACTACTATCAGATCTAGCTTGAAACCTCCATGTATAGACGACTTCCTCGTAGCAAATGTCACTCATTCGATCGACAAGTATAGGTGTAGCATGGTCTTCTGTATACGTCGTGCATACCGCAGCGAGCAGGCGGGCTTCCGGGCCGGCAAGTTCCTCACGAACCCCACCAAAGCAGGGCGGGGACATGTCAACAACTTACGGTACCGGAGCTCGACGAGAAAAAAGGTGTCACTTTTACTCATGCTCAGAAGCAGCGCCCGCATCCTTCTCCTCTCCCAAGCCGCATCTTCTTCCTTCATCACTTCCTCGTCTCCCGTCTCCCGTCTACAGTCCGCCCAGTTTCGAACTTCCGCTCGAACCATGTCTGAGATGACGCCCGTCTTCACCAAGGACGCTTGTCCTCGTAAGGCCACCCCCTTTTACTTACCTACCTACCTGCGGGGGATGCCTATCCCGGAGGGAGAGTCCATGGTTTTCTAAATATTATATACTTAATTATTTACTTTGATCTATCCAAATTGCTAACGCATTGCGAAACAGCCGCAGGTCCATACGTACGTCATGCCACAACCCCTCATTCCACCCAGAAGAAACCCCGTCGTCTTCAATTGATTGATTGATTGAATCGATCGAACTCCACAAATTGCGCGATTCTTATGCATATATATACCCAATATATATATAATGCTAATTAATTTATAACAGTCGCAAGCCATCAAGGCCAACGGCCAGATCTTCGTCTCGGGCCAGATCCCCGCCGACGTCAACGGCAACCTGATCGAGGGCAACATCGGCCAGAAGACTGAGCAGTGCTGCAAGAACATCGCTGCCGTGCTGGAGGCCGCTGGATCCAGTATTCAGAAGACTGTTAAGGTGAACGTAAGCTTTTTGTCCCCCTCCCCTTTCCCCTTCTCACCTCATTTGTTTGAGATAATCAATAGGGTGGAATGTGGAATCGGGTCGAGTAGAATGCTGACGCATCGAATACGCATAACAGATCTTCCTCACCAACATGGCCGACTTCGCCGAGATGAACGAGACCTACGCCAAGTGGTTCGCGCACAAGCCGGCCCGCAGCTGCGTCGCCGTCGCCCAGCTGCCCAAGGGCGTGCCGGTTGAGATTGAGGCTATTGCGCTGCAGTAAACGACCTCCCTTCCTTCTACCCCTTCTACTTATATCCTACACCGGTAGGAAACTTATTATAAAAACAGGACACTAGAGATGGGGTCGAAAATTTAGAAAAAAAACAATAAAAGGGAGCTGTTCATCGATCTTTTTATCTTCTCTGTATGGATAGCAGCTAGAACGAGATTTTCTACGTGTTCCAGTTAAATACTAATGGGTGGAAGGGCCCTTATTTTACTCCCCATTATCGAGCCGTCAGATACAGAGTAGTCAGCACCGGGGCAAATATGTTCGTACTGTAGATTACGAACTAGGGACAGCCAATTTCTTGGACTATCTATATATGTCCGGCAGCTTATTGTAAGACATATTCAGAACAGGAATTAATAGTAATCCAATGGTTGTATTGCTAACGGATATAAAACGGAAAGCCAAAGAATGCTGGTATTCGCAAAGTAGAAAAGGAATAGCAGTGCAATGCAATCGCCCGAATTCAAGACGCTGGAAAAAGGAAACTCAGAACAAAGTGAGAATCATTACATTAAGGTCAGAGACTAGGAATTCAATTATCGAGGGGATTAAGCCAGAATAAAAGGGCATATCTGGAGGAAGGCATGAAAATCATTGAGTTCGCCGCCAATCCCCCGCACTTTACCTGTCCGCAACCTAATATGATCCTGTAAAAAAGGGAAAAAGGGAAATAAGAAATGTTGGAAAGACTCCTGCACATCGATCCTAGCCTCATCGACCAAGTGTACCACCCATTCTTCCGCCGCTGCCGGCCATGAGACTCTGCTTCACTATGGCGTCCGCCGCGGCGGCTGCCGCAAGTCTCTCCTTTTGTCGACTGCGGTCGCGTAGATAGCCAGCAGCTTCCGGTCGCATACGTAGGATGCGGAGGATCATATCGTCGTTTGGTTCCGCCTGAGCCTCGCGCCGCTTCTCCTCTTTCAGCTTCTTCATAGTCCCCAGATTGCGCGAAAGCATGATGCTCTTGGCACGCCGGGCGGCCGGCATACCGAAGATTCCGGCAGGGCCGCCAACAGTCCCCAGATGCGCGGGGGCCGAAAGCCGGTGCTTATTTGCGTGCTGGCGGGAGGCTGTTGCAGCGGCCATGCGCTCAGAAGTGCGGATAAGGTTATCTGTTGGCTCGAAGTAGAAGAAGTTGAGAGTTTGGATCTCGTGGTACTTGGGTGACTTGAGGATGTCTATCGGTACACCGTTCGCCTCACCGGTCTCCTCATCGACAGCGTGGAAGAAATTCAAAAGGAGCACGAGCCAGCGTGATACAATATCGACTTCTTGCATCGTGAGCGGCCTCTGATGCGACGGTTTGTCCGAGAGGGGAGGTACGAGCAAACTCTCGATAGTAGCGAGTACCTCTTTCCACAGCCGTGCCATAACCATCCTCATCGCTTCAGTTGTGAGCGTCTTATTCATTATTGCGAAATTGTCATTGAAATAGT
Source organism: Thermoascus crustaceus (assembly GCF_041956765.1). Classification (NCBI taxonomy): domain Eukaryota; kingdom Fungi; phylum Ascomycota; class Eurotiomycetes; order Eurotiales; family Thermoascaceae; genus Thermoascus; species Thermoascus crustaceus. The sequence continues at coordinate 2,692,982 of NW_027192530.1, read as the reverse complement.
CGAAAAGAGGAGTCAGTGCATTCTCCACCTCTTCCGGAGATGGTGTGACTGTGTTTGACTGCTGGCGATTTCGGTTTAAAAAGCTTGATACGCTAGATATGCTAATTCCGCGAGATAGCAGCGCTTTCAGAGCACGGCGGGACAAGCAGTGACTTATATAAGCAGACAGCTGCAAGTTGACATCAGTATAGTTGCCATGCACAATGGGAGAATGCGTGCTAACCTTCTCGGTGATTTTACGAGTCATCTCCCGCTCAGTTCGCTTCAACGTCCGGAAAGCTTTACCGAAATAGAACTGTATGTCGTCTCGCTCGCCCTCCATGCTCACTCGGAGTAGCAGTCTACCTTGCGAGTCTAGGTCTAGCCAGTATTCCCTCGGCAGAAAGTCGCTAAAGTGCGCAGGATCTAGCTTGAGGGAAGTCCGACCAATATAGTCATGATCACCCAGAGCATCCCAATCCCAAATAGTCGCAATAATATTGAGTGGTCCTTGGGTCGTGATATCGACCGTGTCGTCCCACCGAGGATTAAGATTATTGTATATGACACGAGTCTTCGATATCCGTTTCTGATACTCATCCGTCAAGACGACGTAAGGATCGCTGCTGCCATTCATATCACATGCCTTGAGGTCTTCCGCTTCAACGATCTTGACCGTGAAGACATAGGTGGTCGACTTGCGTATCCTCTGAGTTGGTGGAGGAGCAAGTCTTGCAATGACCTCGGCACAACCCTCAACGTTGATCTCACGCTCAAGCTTATCAAGTTGAGCAAGAGCGTACTCAATATTGTTCAGTTTCACAAAGGACTAGCAAACAACTGTTAGACAGGTCCTCAAGGAGTGGTAGGATAATACACACCTCCGGAAAGAACTGAAAAGGTTCGATTTTGTCCTTGTTATTCCACGCTTCCCTAGCCATCTGCATCCACTTTTCCTGCCTTGTCTGGTTCATCGCCGCCTCCTGCTCTGGCGTAAGTCGATCCATTTCCTTGGCAAACATTTGCTCGAGCAGTTCGCAGTATCTCGCCACGCCTCTTCCGATGGACTTAGAAAGAGCAGTCATGAATTTAGCATACTGTAGATCATCATCCCACTCGAGTTGAACCATCTGTTCAATTACTTGATTAAATGAGCGGAAGATGTCAATAACAGACACGCTATGTCGTTGATCTTCTGCAGGTACTTCCGCTCCGCCCTCAGCCCGAACTGTGAATTCATCTCGTTTCACAGCTTGCTCAACCCATTCGATGATCTTGTCGTCTGTCAGCCGAATCCATCGCCAGACAAAGTCGGCCAGCAAGTCCTCAATGTGGAATGGGAAAGGCTCTCTGTTTTCAAAAGGTGTCAGTATGTTTCGAACATAGCCAAAGGGTTTAAAAATGATATCCTACCCTAGGAAAGCATCTGCATAGAGGCGTCGTGTCGCAACAAGTTCTTTGTAAAGATCGAACCCATCTTGTATGTCGATCTCTACTCCTCTTTCCCGAGCCTGCTCCATGATCCTGACAACCATATCGCGGGCATCTTCTGCATACATAGGAAGTACACAGTTAAGAAAAATATTTAGGGGATTGACACTGATTTCATTAGCGATAGATTTTAACTTGCGGAGGAAGGTTCGTACCCTATTATCTCAGGATTATTCTTATAGCGCTTCTGGATTCGTTGTGCCAGCTTCATTATACCCTGGCCGAGTTGAATAACGTGGTCTGGCTGCCAAGCTTCCTGCTCAGCTGGGACTTCCTTATCAAGGAATTCTTGGTACTTTTCCTTCGCCTTTTGTATAAGGCCTTCGTGAACATATGAGCGAAATCGGTCAATATCTTCGGGATTCTCCGTATAGCTAGGGTCCATCTGGATGTGGTTCTCCAAGACATACAGAACAGGACCGATTGGACGCGGTTTTGTTTCGTAACAGTGCATCATGACATCGTACAGCTCCCTAAGCAAAGCCTCATGAAGAGAAGACAGCAATTGCTGCATCAAGAGGATATCGTGAATGGTCCATTTCTTTCTCTCGAAAAGGACGGGAGCTATAAAGCTACTGCGTTTCTTGCCCTCCTGCGTTGGTGTTTCTTTCGCAAGAGTGAATGCAGAATCAAGAGTGTCCAGGTCAATCTCATGGTCCACGAATTTCTCTCGGACAACATCCAAAAGCAAGACAATACGAGAGAAGCTAGGGATGCGCCAACGCAGGGAGATTTCATTCAGCAGCTCTGTTGATTGTTTGGAAAGCAATTTCATGGATGGACCTTCCGCGGTAGAAGCCTCGGGTTCTTTGTCTTTCAGGTCGTAAGCCAGGGCTTGAGCCAGGATGAATCTATAAAGCGATCTTGGGTCTGAGGGAATGAAGGTGTAGACATCGGACTCATCTGATCCATTGTCACTAATTGACAACGAACCGAAGTCGACCGCTTGGTCTATGCTGTGAGACGTGCGATCAGACTTCTCAGATAATGTCCGTTGTAGCTCAGCGTAAGCTGCATCAGCAGAGGAGGTACCAGCGTCACCTGTAGTGCTCTTGGCAACATCGGGATTAGCCTGTACAATGGCAAGCATCATTTGCGAAAGTTCGGGCCCCTCGTTCTTCTTCCATGATTCGTATGCCTCTTCGTTATCAAAGTCTTCGCTGGACAGAGTCTTCCGAGTCTTGAGACTGAGATGGGCCTGATATGTCTTCAAGTCCTTCAGAGCCGCCTTCTCTGTCCAAATGGACTTATTGTTGTCGATGTCGGATTGCACTTGAGTGGTGCTTACACCAAATATCCTCGCCACGACTTGTACAAGGGGCATGTCCTTCACGTCATAACTCAAGGGAGTGACGACTTCCACAGTTGTAGTTCCGTTCGGCTGGGAAAGATCTTGATCATAAGAGAGCAGTTTTTGCTCCAGTACAGTCAGTCGGTTTGTCAACTCCGGTCTCTCTCTCGCCCAATCCTCGTCATTCAGAATGAGAGTGATGAGGCGAACGAATAATGCAACGTGCCTGTCGACCATCAATCTCCAGCCATCATCATCCAGATCTTTGCCCTTTGAAAGTTCCTTTGTGGCATTTGAATAGAAGATCAAGACAAGGTCTTCGACCCTCCGATCCTTCTCCATCCGTTTCCTGAAAGATTGATCCTTCAAAGTATTGAGAAAGACAGCAAATGTCCGGATCACCAGATGGTCCTGATATTCCTTTCTCTTCTCCTTTCCGACCAGCACCCCTGTCAACCTTTTCTCGAGTTCCGCTATGAATCCATGAGGGAATCTCGTGCTCTTGGAGTCCCTGATCAATTGGAAATCGCTCATGAGATCATGAAAGGTCGTGGAAGACCGCCTGACGTGTGTCTGCGACGGTACAGGCACATTCTGTACACGTTTGGATCGCGGCTGGAGGAGGTAGGAGAGGTAGGCGACTCGGAGCGCGTAGCTATAGGCGGTGTTGGAGTTGACGGGGCGTCTGCGAGACGCGGAGAGGTTGCGCGAATGCCGGGCGTCATTCTGAAGACTGTTAATCCGTCGGTTGATGCCACGGGACTGTGTAGATGATGTCGACATGGATTTTAAGAATGCGTGTTCTCTGTTCTCTATCCTAGACTCGCAGCTTTTGGGAGGAGGGGAGGTGCGGAGTGCGGGACCATGGATCAAGGCTCGCGTGCACCGATAGCCAAGATAAGCTTGGATCGGATATTCTTCGAAGGCTCAGGTGCAATCTGACCGTGTGAAAGGCGAACAGAGACTGAGAATTGAACTTTGCGATTGTTGGTAGATAAAATGGCGGTATGCTTCGCGAAGAGGGGTGCGGCGTGATGCTCCTGAAACAATAATGGCTCCAAATAAAACTGACGTAGGGACAGAGGCGGGAAGACCAGGTAGGGCCGAGCACTAGTACTTATCGATAGATGCAAGGGGGGAATGATGAGCAGCCGACGAAGCAGTCGATCCCTGGGTGCTTTGGGAGTGCAGTGTGCACAGGGAAGAACGGTCATTACTGTTTGCACCCCCGAGATCTCAACGGTGACCTGCTCCACTTCTCGTTACTTAGCTCGGTGTCGTACGGTCAATTTTGGTTAACAGCAGCGCCCAGGCCACTAATCCCGTCCCGACTGGCCGTATTTTTGGTTACATGCATCCACTTAAACCAAAAAGAAAACATACAAAGATATCTACTGCCACCTTTTGCGTGCAAAAAGGATGGATGGGGCTTAGTAACATAAATAAATAAAAGTACGAGGTCTTTGTCAAGAGCGCATACTATGTATAGCCTGTCACATCCTTCTTTTCCGCCAATCGTAGCGTTCTCATGTTCGAAATTGGCATACACATGCCGTTCCTTGCTGGCCTATCAGAGCTAGAGCTTGACATGAACGGGGTATTAAGGAGCGCGCAAGACCTGTCAACATTATGGCCGACAATCAACTAAGAAGCGCAGACGTTTTAAAAACTTGACATAGTCAGACCATCAATTGACGCCAGCATAGAAATAACCATGGTATTTACATAGACAAAGACCCAACGCTCTTCACCAAGTGTCCTCGCCAGGCTTGCGTGCCTTGAACGAAGTGTCAGCTAATCAATACCAGATCCTGTCATGAGAATCATCTAGACTCACCCGCACAGCATTTGGCCCACCAAGTTCCTTCTCAAGTCCACCAGGGAAGGTACGCGGGACACTGGGCTTGTCCGGGTAGAACAAGCTCACGGTGCTGCAGAGGCCCAGGAAGGCTGCGACAAAGCAACCAAGATGGAGGAAGGCTTTGCCGGGCGTGGCATGGGTGTATTGCTCCGGACTGAACACTCCCAGAATATCATTGTCCTCGTGCACGGGCTCTCCAAAGTTGCGCCTCTCCTGCTTGTCCCACCAGTCGGCGTGGGGATTGCGGAGTGCGCGCTTGAGACGAGGAGGGTTCTGGTAGTTACCGTTCTGCGGTTTGGAGAAACCGAGTTAATTGGAGATGCGCAAAGCGGTTCATGTCAGGAAAGACAGTACCATGTTTGGGTCACTGATGTCCGCCTGCGCCAGGGAGCGCAGCTGCGAGAACGATGCGCGGGGGACGGCATGGCGAGCTGCCACGCGGGACAGACGCCCAGCCAGAATGCTTCGGGACAGCATCTGGAGGAACTCGGGTCAGTGTGTGCAGGGCAATGGCGGTGGTGGGAGCAGGACTGACTGTTTGACCGGTGGCAAACAAGATGCTGGATGGGGTCGAAGTGCGGAGGTTGGGGCTGTGGGTGAAGCGGACGGGGTCGACGGGGGCTAGCGTGGTTGGCCTGCGAGCCTGAGGCGCCACGGCCACGTCCGCGAGGCACGCTTACATACGACCGTGCTCCGTACTTCTCGTCACGGCAAGGGAAAAAACCACATCCTCACGCATTCACCGTTCTTAGCGCCTTTTTCCGTCGCCAGCCACGCACCAGTGCCGATAACTATGCCAAATTTCTTGTGGCGACTCTCCAGGACCAGACCTATCCATTGATGCCAGAATCGTCAGTTTTGACCGGATCCTCGCTGGGAAAGCTGGGGTCAGCTGTCAAGAAGGCCCCTGTCTTCGGTGGTAACAAGACATGCAAAACGGCAGCCTGAATGGCACTTCACAACATCATGAACGCGTGACCCCCGAACCGGAAAACAAACCTGGCGGTTCGGCGGGTCCGGAGAATTTTGCTGATTCAACGTCGACTCCCGCTGAACGAAAAGAAGATGAGGTCGCAAACAATCACGTCGAAGGGCCTCCGCCCAAGAAACGGAAACTCGCAGAATCCACATCTTCCCGACGCTCGACGCCTCGACCGCCCTCACCCCCGTGGAAGAAAGTCGCTGTGGACGGACCGACCTCCTTTTATGAAAATGGCAGACGGAAGTCCTCGAGGACGAACGCTGTGCCCCTCGAGCTGCTACCGCAGTCAGACCAGAGACGCACGCGGGCAGCTCAGAAGGAATATATGAACAAGTCGCTAGTAGGTCGCACGTCACAGGCCGCGTCCTCACCGCAGTCATCCCCTCAGGTACAGCCGGAGATCAATGGAAGAAGGTCTCTTGGTGGCAAGGCCACAACGAACGGCATCCACGCGGGGTCGCCCAAGAACGAGACGCCCAGGAAATCAACCTCGAGAGGAACCGCTGGTAGACAAAATCGCGTTTCACAATCGCCGGCAGTGAAGCCCGTGAATCCACGGACGAGGTCTCAGAGTTCCGCTGCTGCGAATGAGCGGTCTCGTCTCTCCGACACGGAAGCCGACGGTTCTAGCCCAAATGCCCGCCAACGTCGTACGTCCTTGTCGACCTCTATGTCCCCCGTTGCTTCCAAAGATATGGATGGGTACGATGACAAGGAGGGGGAGAATACGCAGAGACTTCCAAAAATACGATTCAAAGTCAAGAAGCCTTCTCTCGGCATCCAGCATCCTGGGCATGTATTAGCCCCTAGGAAATACGCCTCATTCCGGGAGTGGATGGAAAGTGGCGAAGGAGTAAAGGGGGAGGACAATGTTCTGAACGCCGAAGAGGCGCGAGAAGAGGCCCAACGAAGGCTCAGGGTACAAGCCGCTGGAGAGCCTGGAGGTCTGCTCAGCCCGGAGATATGCTCTGCCTATTTGACAGAACAGCAAGAAGAACCACAGCAGCAGTACTCGCATCAAGATCATCTTGTCGCCCATGCTCTTTACTTCAGGAAGCTCCTCGATCAGGAGCACAGGCGCCACCGAAACATGGCAAGATTGTTCGCTCAATGGTGTGCTGACGCGTGGAGGAAGCGCAATAAGCGCCCGGAGGACATTCTCAGAGAGCAAGAGGAAGAAATGCGCGCAAAGCGCAAGCAGTTGGTCAAGGATCTACAGAAACAGTTCGACCTCGTCCGAGCGGAAGTGGAGAAGATTCGTTTGGCACGCTGGGAAGAGGAGAGGAAGGCGGAAGATCAGCAAGCCTTGGATCGTGCTATAAAACAATCGACTATGCTTTTCGAGAAAAGAAGGATGGAAATTCTAGGGGAGGTCGGAAGCGACGCTGATGAGTCTAGTGAAGACGAGGAAGCTGAATCCGAAACCTCCGATTCCGAGACTGAAGACGATAGCAACATGTCGAGCACAGATTCTGAGAGTGAAGAAGACGATGGCGTCGACGATGATGAAGCTTTGACGGCTGAAGAACTGCGCCTAAAATATGCCAATCTTCCTGACACCAATGATCTGGCGGACCGGGAGTCCGTAGCTTCTAGTCGTACCTCGTCTTCGGCCCATACCGACCCATCCCAATCCCAAAATCTTTCAGAGGAGGATGGTTCTCAAATGCCTCTTGAAGAGATGCAACCGGAGCACGTTGAACTGGATGAAGTTGATCCAATGCTACTAGACGACAGTGACGAGTCAACTGACATGGATGACGACATGGGTGATAGCGATGAAGAGGAAGATGACAGCGAAGCTGATTCCGACGAAGAGAGTGATAGCGGGCCTGGGCTGCTAGGCTTCTTCTCTTCGAAGGACTACAAGGACCTCGTTAGAGATCATGATACGGCAGAAGAAGACGAAGAGGATTCGAGCAAGGAGGAAGAAGAGCTTGAAGACCAAGATGAAGTTTCTCTTGTTCCTACAGGACCTCCAGAACAGGAAATTACCCCTGAAGTCACTAATAAACCGGCTTCCCCTCAAGAAGACGCTGCTGATGCTCAGGCTGAGTCTCGCCAGAGCGGAGAAGCGTCCAGTGAGGCATCCCCAGGGACTTTTGTTACAAAGCCCTCTGAGCCTGAGTCGGTTTCCTCATACGAGGCTCCTCCGGAAAAACCAACTGAACCTGCTGAGCCTCTTGATCTTGACGAGCCAAATGAAGCTGCTGAGCCTGTTGAGCCCACTGAGACCGCTGAGCAAACTGAGGCAAATGAGTCTGCTCAGACTGCTGAACCAACCGACCCTGCTGGACCAGCTGAACAAACAGAGAAAACTGATTCTCCTGCACCACTCGGTTTAAAAACACCTATACCGCATCTATTACGTGGAACATTACGAGAATATCAACACTTCGGGTTGGATTGGCTCGCTGGTCTCTACTCGAACCACATAAACGGTATTCTTGCCGATGAGATGGGTCTAGGCAAAACCATTCAGACTATCGCCCTCCTCGCTCATCTAGCCGTGGAACATGAAGTCTGGGGACCGCATCTAGTTGTCGTTCCCACCAGTGTCATACTCAACTGGGAAATGGAGTTCAAGAAGTGGTGCCCCGGGTTCAAAATAATGACTTACTACGGGAATCAAGAAGAGCGGAAACAGAAGCGGAAGGGCTGGATGGATGATACTAGCTGGGACGTCTTGATTACTTCCTACCAGCTTGTATTACAGGATCAACAGGTACTCAAGAGGAGAAACTGGCACTATATGATCCTCGATGAAGCCCACAACATCAAGAATTTCCGTTCTCAGAGGTGGCAAGCGCTTCTCACCTTCAAGACAAGAGCCCGACTTCTGCTTACCGGCACTCCGCTTCAGAACAACCTGACAGAGCTGTGGTCGCTTCTCTTTTTCCTGATGCCCTCCGACGGTGATGAGGCGGGGATCGAGGGATTTGCGGATTTAAGGAATTTCTCCGAATGGTTCAGACGACCGGTAGAGCAGATCTTGGAGCACGGCAGGGAAACGATGGATGAAGAAGCAAAGCAAGTTGTCAACAAGCTGCACACCGTCCTGCGACCGTATATTCTCCGTCGACTCAAGGCAGATGTTGAGAAGCAGATGCCTGCCAAATACGAGCACGTGGTCTATTGCAGACTTTCAAAACGTCAGCGGTACCTCTATGACGGTTTCATGTCAAGAGCGCAAACCAAAGAAACACTGGCGTCTGGAAACTATCTGTCAATCATCAACTGTCTCATGCAACTCCGCAAAGTCTGCAACCATCCGGATCTGTTTGAAACTCGGCCCATTTCAACGTCCTTTGCGATGCCAAAGTCGGTAGCGACCGAATTCGAGATCAAGGAGCTCATCGTGCGGCGGAAGCTATTGTATGAGGAACCGCTGAGCAAGCTCGATTTGGACTTCCTCAACCTCGCTCCAATATCAAGAGAATATATGTCTCGAAGGCTTGCGGATGACAGCACAAGGATCATGGCCTACGGTCCCTTCAAAACGCTTCGCGAGCGTCAGTACAAGCGGACTAACTGGCTGATGGGGTTTGACGGTTCTTCCGTGCAGTCGACCTTGACCTCCATGGAAAATGCTGCGAGGAAAAGGAGAATGGAAGAACTCGAAAGGAGCTTATACTTCGAATCCAAGCGCCATGGTCGTCGTCCTGTCTATGGCAGCAGTCTGATCGAGTTTCTCACGGTCGATAATCCTCAAGGCGCGTTGTCAGCTTGCCCTTCACGAAAACGCTCGTACGCCGACTGGCTTTCGAGTCGATCATCCGTCCTTGCCTCTATGATTCTGTCCATCGAAGAGAGGGCCCGTGCCATGGAGGGCTACGTCCAGAGGTTTGCCTGCGTGACTCCGGCCGTGGTCGCTTCCGGCGTCACCGAGGCTGCACTCACCCCCATTCAGTCGCGGTACCTCACCGATGAACAGAGAAATCCGCCATATGATCCCTTCCACGAAGCCCAAATGCGTCTGTCGATAGCCTTCCCGGACAAGAGACTTTTGCAGTATGATTGCGGTAAACTGCAGAGGCTCGATAAACTTCTTCGGGATCTCCAAGCGGGTGGCCATCGGGCACTGATTTTCACGCAAATGACGAAGATGCTTGATATTCTGGAGCAGTTCCTTAATATCCACGGGCATCGCTATCTGCGCCTTGATGGCACAACCCGGGTGGAACAGCGACAGATGCTGACGGATCGGTTCAACAATGACAATCGCATTCTTGCATTCATTCTATCTTCCCGATCCGGAGGATTGGGCATCAACCTTACTGGCGCAGACACCGTCATCTTCTACGACCTCGACTGGAACCCCGCGATGGACAAACAGTGCCAGGATCGTTGTCACCGTATTGGTCAGACACGCGACGTCCACATCTACCGCTTCGTTTCCGAGTATACCATCGAGTCAAACATCCTGCGCAAGGCTAACCAGAAGAGGATGCTGGACGACGTCGTCATCCAAGAAGGAGAGTTCACGACGGACTACTTCACCAAGCTGGATGTTCGGGATATGATCGGTGACGATGTTCTGGAAGGACAGGACGAGGCTAGCAAGGCAATGGATAGGGTTCTGGACACCCGAGGCGCTGGTGGCGCTCGTGCTTTCGAGCAGGCCGAGGACAAGGAAGACATTGATGCGGCCAAGAATGCTCAAAAGGAGCTCGAACACGCCGACGACGGTGATTTCGAGGAGCGGAGCTACTCGCACAGCACGCCAGGACAGATGGGCCCAAGCCAGGCTGGCACGCCGATGACGACCGGCCCCGGCGAAGGTGATACCCCCGCACCTGACGGCGATGCCGATGCTGATGGCGAGCCGGAACCCGGCCACATCGACGACTACCTGCTGCGATTCATGGAGTGGAACCTGAGGGATGAGCCGCTGGTGCTCCCACCGGACAAGAACAAAAAGAAGTCGAAGAAGGGCAAGGAGCACCGTATCAAGAAGAAACTTCGTTGAACAATCAAAAGAAAAAAAACTCTTCTTCTTCTGATATCACTGGCATCATGGATGTTTATCTTTTTTTGGTTCATAGCACAGTATACTATATCAAGGCTTATGGGTTTGGGATCTGCGGTGTTATGATGGCGTCCGTTCTTGTCTTGTCTTCTAGTGGCGAGGTTACCCATTCACAAAGACTCTGTGTTAAGATATGTCACGATAAATTATTACTTCATTTTTCTCTTCTCTTCTCTTACTTTTTTTCTCTTCTATGTGTTTTTAATTTCAGTCTTTTTTCTTTCTCATGGGATGATGAATCGAGCATATCCATGTGTACAAGTAGTACGTACCCGCGCGTAGTCAAGCTATGACAAATAATACCTGTCATGACAAATGTGTTCTAGCGAGTATAACATAGAATGATCCATGTACCTTGAAGAAGCCCTGTTGACAGGTCTGGATCCGTTATTTTCGCTTTATTCCTTTATGTGTCTACCAGCCTAGCTCGAGGCCAGTGCTTATGCGTGTAAACATTGAGTAAGAACTAAGGGTGGGCGGACACTACTGCCAGCCACGGGTCTGAGTAGGAAGAACCCTGGAAGAACATGCCCGCTCCACCAATCACAATGATGACAATGACACGAACAATAATAATAACGAACACTTATAGAGAAAGTATTTCTAAAGAAAGTTGACTTGTCTTCTTTTCTATCGATGGTATGTGCACTCTGGATGATGTCGATAGTGACCGAAATAGAGCCGACGCCGGTGAGACCCGAAGCTCCCCGATAGAGAAGTGACTTGACTGAACCTGACGACAGACCTCCCCATCTACCATGACCTCACTGACAGACAGTGTGGCATTTTCCGGCGATCGCGATATGCGCCATGACACCATCAGTGAGTGATAAAATGAACAGAGAGGGGGGCCGCTGTGGTGTCATTATGTGTGTCAAAGTCAAACCTCACCCCCTCCCACTCGATCTGCACAGATCAGCGAGGGGCGCGCAAAAGGGAACCTCCAGGTTGAAAGAGAGGAACCGGCCGTTTTGGAGCGCAGCAAAGAGAAAGTCGGACCCGACAGTGTGGGCAAGCGTGTGCAAATCCGACGATCAGCTAAAAACCGACTGACACTGGGATGATTTTCAGCCTTAGCACCTTTCGCCGGGGAGACGCTATCGGCGAGGCTTGCAGGGCGATGGAGACTCTCTGGACTGGACCTACGGTCTGGGAGGGGAGATAAACCCGCCAAAGGTGACTGCTCAGATCACGCAACAGCGCGGACACGGACTCTGGGGAGTCTGGCCGGGCGCCGCTGGTGGATAATGTTGGCCCCCATGGCGGAGCCTCGCTTGAGCGCTCCAGCCAGCCATCGTCCGGCGTCTTCTCGCGCTCTACCAAAACAAGCATGTCGTCCAACCTCCTCCCTGGTCAACGCGTCGAGGTCCCCGGATCCCCGGCAGCGCTGGCTGTCAAGGCGACCCCCATTGGGGAGAGCAGGGCAAATTGACTGTGGTTGCCCGTCTGCACGGACTTCGTTGCAATGATTACAGCTCACGCTCGTCTGTCAAGTCCTTTGACCTTTCTATTACTATCTCACTCTCTCTGCCTCCAAGCGATAACGGTCGGGGATGGTCAGTTGGGAATAGTTGATGCGACAAGGCAAGGTTCCTTGTTCTAGGCACCGAGGATGACAATGAGCCACCGGCCACCAAAGTACACTTACCCAGGACGGCAGAAAGGAAAACAGACAGAAAGCGAGCTTGAGGGATTTCTAAGGCGACAGCCCCTCAGAGCGGTCGTCTGGAGTCTCGACACACTGGATGACTTAGACAGGACTCGAGGACCCGGGGAGCGCCGCTCAAGCCTTCAAGCATCCGCGCTCGGTAACTCTGGATGCTTTGCCCTAGTTTGCAGGGGCTGTCTTGAGCTTCTCCATGATCCTGTCGAATAACAGAATCCCAGGAGCTACTGCGGCGAACTGCGCAGTAGCGGCAGATGGGTCGACCTGGCTCCTACCCGCGTGCGCGATGGTCGCTCCATCGCTGGAGCATCAGTGCATATCTGACTCTGCTAGTTCGTGTCACCGTCTTTCCTATCGCCAGAGCGTCGTTGATAGAGCAAGCTCGTTGGTTTCTCTCTCCACCGTTCGCCTCCCAGATGCCCATCGGTGGCTCACTGGCACTGCTGTCTGTCGGGTTTCTGCTATCTGCTCTCCTCTCCGACAGGAAGGAGGCCTTACGTGTTTGGCTGTTCGATGACCTTTTAAGGCCTTGTTTTGACACCCGAGCAAGGCCTAGGGGCAATTAGCAGTAAAATGCTTCTGTTTCCGGTTGAGCTAAAGCTGTACTGTGCTCTGTTCAACCTGTTAAAGGTGGAAAGGCTCCAAGCTTCCCACGTTGCCCCGCCCATGGCCGCCATTTTACTACTTGATCGTCTGCAGCGGAGATCGATCAACCACAACACATCCCGTTGGGCCGCTGCTGCCGTCCACCATCCCGGGGAGTGGAATTCAGCTCAAAAGCCTCACGAGTCATTATCGGAGCCGGTATCAACAAGAGTGGCGTCCATTATCCACTATCATATGCACATCCCGTCCCGAGCAGAGGGAACAATGGATCTTGAAAGACCTAAAGCGTATAGAGTTCAACTTGCTCTCGTTCCTACGTATCAGAATAATGTCTGCAGTAGTCGCGCTCTTCCAACTAAGACTCTATGCGATCCCGCCGGACCGCCGTGCATTCTGGGTTCCCAATTCGCCTGAACTCGTCGTCTTCCCTCTCCCCAAGTAGAATGTCAGACAGAGGCCAAGCGCCCGGGACCGGTTAGTCCTTGGACGACGGTGGTGATGGATCACTCAGGCGCCAGGCGCTCGCTGGGTCCGATGCGGGATGGCGGCACATGGGTACGGAGATAGTATGGCAAACAACAATCCACACTGCCATGCGTCCGATCGGATCGACGAGCTACCGCCCCGTCACTGGCATCGCGTAGCCTACGAGGTCGTCGGGGAATCAAGGCCGGAAGGGTAAGGTCTCATGTCGATGACGAAAGCCGCTCTCGCTCTCTCTGTCTGTCTCTGTCTCTGACTCCCTCTGTGGATCGCCAAGGTGATCTCGAGAAGGCTTGCTGCAACTGTCGGTACATTCGAGGGCCCTGCAGAACTTGCGCAGCATCATCATGGACTTCCCCGTTGTGACGTTGGGAGGGAAGCTTGCATCCAGCTTGGGGGATCTGTATGATTCCGCTGCCAAACCAGCGTCGCCTATCCACGGACGGCAATCGGGCCCAGGATAATGGACCAAAAGGCCCCAGGCCCCTGCTGACTCGCCAGAACCCCTCAGACGATCCTGGGATACGTGGCTTCTGACCAGAGCCGTCCCTTGCACTGTTTGCACCGTCTCAGACGGCGCTGGCCACTAATTCGCAAGCTAGCATGCGCTCTAAGGAGCACTGTGCCAATTGCCTGCCTCACCGTGCCTCGCGTGTGTCTGGCTGCGCGCGAGTCCCGGACCGGGGCCCGATTAACCTTGACTTTGATGCTCGTTCACCTGCTGTCAGCCACATTCGCGGCCGAAGGAGTCCGCGCTGAGGAGACGGTCCAAGACCATGGACCGGCACGAGGCTGCATACATGGAGTACATATACTGAATCCCGACTCTCCAGCCAGCCGGCACACGTCTGCAATCTCTCCTCATCCCAGTCGAGAGGCCTCCCGCACGTCGTGAGCAATGAAAAACTCAATCCCGTCCGATGTGTGGGAGAAGAAGAGGGCGTTGATTTCGAAGCTGTACAAAGATGAAGAATGGCCTCTCAAGCAGGTCATCAAGAAGATCCGGACGCCGGACTTCAACCCAACGTGAGCAATCCCTACGCAAGGCAGCCCGAGAGAGAGAGAGAGCTCCAGACTAATTCAATTGCCTGTCAGTGAGACCCAGCTGCGCAGTAGACTGAAGAAATGGCGTGTCACCAAACCCTCCCGGCAGACCAGGAGGAAGCCCCAGGATGCCCAGCAGAAAACTGCTGATAAGGAGATGTCGAGGTCACCGGTGGAAACTAAGGCGCCTGCTCTCCCAACGCCCCAGCCAGCGCCAGCGCAGCCGCCACAACAAAAGGAGCTGCCTTCTTCAAGTCATGGATGGTACAGTCCGAACGGTTGGTATGCGGGACAGCAGGGCATGGTCCAACAGCCCAAGCAAGAGCATCCGCTATCCAATGCGATGTCCTTCGATGGGCAGAACGTCAGGAATGACTGGGTCTCCCCGAGAGTTCAGCAGCAACCATTGCCAGTGAGCCATCATGGCGACGCCAGTCAACTGCGCAACAGCACATCTGCCATGCAGCAGTATCCGACTGTACAGACTACCCTTCCCAACCCGAACCTTTACGCTACACCCAATCCCGTCACTACTGCCAATAACAACAACATTCCGATCAACACAACGCCGATAATGCCACCCGCGTATACAACCCCTCCGTACTCTGTTTCCTCAGAGACGGGTCTACCGAGCCCTCCGACTACATCTCCTCCATCGACAACGACAACAGTCCAGTGGCCTACCGGCGCCGATCATATCGACGTCGATGTGAACGCCGGGCCAATGACCGAGTGGTTCAGCACGCTCGAGACTGTAAACCAGCCTCAGAGCCTACCATATTATGCCACTAACGCCACGAATCCTTCAATGATCGGCTATCCGCAACAGATGCAGTCGCTGCCGCGACAAGAAATGATGTATCCTCAACCGCAGCCTTTCTGCGGGGCGATCCAAGCGAACATGGCGGCGTTGTTCCCTGAAGTCAAGCCGTGGAAACGTGCGATTGCGGTCCACTATGACCCGCAAGC
Source organism: Thermoascus crustaceus (assembly GCF_041956765.1). Classification (NCBI taxonomy): domain Eukaryota; kingdom Fungi; phylum Ascomycota; class Eurotiomycetes; order Eurotiales; family Thermoascaceae; genus Thermoascus; species Thermoascus crustaceus. The sequence continues at coordinate 2,677,581 of NW_027192530.1, read as the reverse complement.
GGCTGGCGGTCACGCCCGAGTCGACCGACAAGGGAGACAGCGCAAGCCCTTGGCCGAGAAGAAGCGAAAGGATGCGATCCCAACGACAAGCGCTGCGATGATGCTCTCGCCGCCGCAGCCGCAGACGCAGTTCCTTCCTCACGAGCAGCATCGAATGATAGCCGCGAACGGCTTCCCCTATCAAGAACCCCTGGTGCAGAAACCGCCGGGCAGTGGGCAGTAGTGGGCTGCATGTGCGCGTTGCGTATGTGGGTGGCATTGAAATGCAAACTGACGGATCGCGTTCCCGTATTCAAGATCCCGTTCTGTTCTGCATTCTGTCGCTGGTGACCCTCGTTCGAGGCGATAGCTGCTGTTCTCACGGGCGCCTGCCGTCAGTGCTGTTGATTTTGTCACTTGAGATGCTCGAGAAACATCACGACCAGCATGTCCCACCATCTTCTTGACTGAACGTGAACGAGTACATAATGGTATTGCTTTTTTTTGGCGGAGTTTGGTTTTTGGGGCGGTTATCGGTTATCGGAGTGGCTGGTTTACCACTTCCTCACTCTCGATCGTTGTTCCACGACTTTGTCCTCTGCGTGGGCGCTTTTCTTGTCTGTCTCGATATACCCACATACAATGTCTTCTTCCTCTGCGGGCACCAACTTAACTGACCCCGAGAACATCTTCCACAATTCTCTCCTCTCCCCCTTGCACATTTTGACCTTCTCGCTCCCGCAAGGAGCTGCGTGGCCACTGTGTGCTATTATTCCCTGGAAGGCCCGGGAGGCAGAGCCTGCTTTGTGAATATCTTGGAAATCGTTACGGAACAAAGGACACAAAAACGGACTGATAGGATAGGCATCGGCGTAGAGGTTGTTGTATTTCCATGTTTTCTACTGGATGGGCACAACTGGAGGTCTTTTGTGTTGTTATGTGTGTATTCTGGTGCGGTCGAATTTCGCTTTCTATTTTACGGGATGGGTAGGTCATACTATATACATATTGGCTACATAACATTAAATGGCTCATGTATGGGAACAGAACCTGATTTGAATTGTTCAATATTTCCATCTTCTCTCTTCTCCCATCCTCTCTACCCCCCCTCTATCCCCCTCTTTTCCCTTCCCCCCCATTTCCCCCCTCCCTCACCCCAGTCCCTTTAGCCTCGTCTCCGTAGCCGTTGGGAAACACGACACAGTGATCAGCAACGCATCTGACGCACCGATCCGAAAAGGCCCAGTGCGTCGGTCGGATGCCTGCGCCAAAGGTTTTGCCGCCGGCCAGGCCAGCGGCCAGCCCAACCCCCAACAGGCGCGGTCAAACACAGGGCGACTCGGACCAGTGATGATGATTTTAAACTTTGCAACGGTTTGTACGGAGTTACTAAGGTACACGGTCGGATAAGGAGTAAGTTCCCAGGTTGGGTTTGAATTCAACCCTTCCCCTCTCCCCCCTGGACACACACTCTCGCCCTACCTACCTACCCTCTAGCACCATCATCCGTCCCCTTGGAAGAAGAAGATCTACAGCATGCAATTTCCGTGATTTTCCCGGTAGTACGGAGGAGTTTAGTTAGGTAGAGACTGTGGCTTAAATTCCAAATTAAATGAAATGACTACTGGGACTGGGAGACTTCGGAGATACTATATCTATCTAACTACCTATCTATCTAGGTTCAGTTTCACTTTCCAACTCTTACCTTACTCCCCGAGTTTACCAACTTGCTTATCTCCAATCTAGTTACCTAACCTTCCTACCCCGTAACTACTATAATAGTAGTAGTAGGTAGGAAATAATAAACTCGTGAAGTTCAAACTTAGTTTCAACCCCCCCCCCGACTCCCAACCGCCGTATGTTAACCGTTAACATAACGGTCGCCTTGCACTGCACTGCAACTGCAACTGCGTTAATTAAGATTAAATGTAATTAATTGCCTTGAACGACCGTCCCCAACCCATGGTAGGTTAGGTAACTCGGCCAAGATCCCTGTCTAGAGTACCTAGGTACCTATTATACTAGCCGCTATGCTATGCTACGAAAGAGTCGACCCAACATGATGGTGTCATGCGGAGTTGACCGACCGGACACGTGATGCGACGATCGACCTGCGTGTTTACTTACGGCTTGACTAAACGGGGTATCCCGTGACGAGGTCCTGCCTGGGCTTGGCTTCGGACGGACTTAAGCCGAGCCGAGGCTTCTCTTTCTCCGCTGATTGACGCGGGGAGAGAGCTAGACCTGGGGGTTGGTGACCATCAATTTTGTGTCTTGGTTCTAATTTCTGCAAGGCCGTTTTTTTTTACCCCTTTTTCCTTTGTGGTCTGTTCGCCATCTGGATCTGGATCTGATCTGATCTGTGATCTTTGCCGGGTATTTGTTGTTTGGATCTCTGTCTGTTCTGTCTAGCTTGTTGATATTAATAACCTCGGATCGATACCAGTAGTCTACCGGACACAGGGGTGTACTTCATTGGTTGTTTCATTTGTCTCTTCTCTTTTCGTATGTTTCTTTTTTTTAGATTGCCAGTGATCTACTGTCACTGCTGTTGACTGAGTATTGTTGATCTCTGCTGGCAGAGTTTTCTCTCTACTCAAGACAAGATGCGGGCGATTCAAGTTAGTCAATATGTCAAGGTATGACCTTTCTTTCTCTCCTTGTACTTTTTTCCTGGAGATATATCTACTCCGCCATTGCCCTCTCAGATAGATAACTAACGACTGGTGACTGCAGAGCCCATTGGATCTCACCGTCACAACCCTCCCAACCCCCTCCCCCTCTCCAGACAAATACCTGATCGAGATCCACTCCGCGGGGACCAACTTCTTCGACCTGCTCCAGATCCAGGGCAAGTACCAGCACCAGCCTCCCCTGCCCTGGATCGCGGGGATGGAATTCGCCGGCACGATCCTGGCCACACCTACCTCCGTCTCCAACCCGCGATTCAAGACCGGTGACCGCGTCTTCGGCGCAACGCAGGGCGCCTACGCCACGCACGTCCTCGCCCCGGAGTCCTCGCTCCTCCCCGTCCCCGACGGATGGAGCTTCGAGGACGCAGCGGGCCTCTTCGTCACGGCGCCCACGTCCTACGGCGGACTCGTCCACCGCGCCAACGTGCGCGAGGGGGACTGGGTCCTCGTCCACGCGGCCGCGGGCGGGGTGGGTCTCGCAGCGGTGCAGATCGCAAAGGCGAAGGGCGCGACGGTCATCGCCACCGCGGGGACGGAGCGGAAGAGGCGGATCGCGCGGGAGTTCGGCGCGGATTATGTCGTCGACTACCGGGACAGGAGCTGGTCGGAGCAGGTCAAGAGGCTCTGCGCGGAGAACCGCTCCGGGAACGGCAGAGCGGGAGTGGACATCGTCTACGACCCCGTCGGGATGATCGAGTCGAGTCTGAAGTGCGTCACGTGGAACGCGCGCTTACTCGTCATCGGCTTCGCCGCGGGGAAGATCGAGAAGGTCGCGCTGAACCGGGTGCTGCTGAAGAATGTCAGCCTGGTCGGGCTGCACTGGGGACAGTATGCGAATTTCGAGCCCGAGACGGTTGGCGTCGTGTGGAGGGGGATCTTTGAGCTCGTGGCGCAGGGCAAGTTCCGCGGGACGGCGTTCAAGGATGAGAGCTTCGTCGGGTTGGAGAGCGTGCCGAGGGCGCTGCGTGCGCTGGGAGGGAGGGAGACTTGGGGGAAGGTTGTTGTCAAGATCGTAAATGACAAGGCGAGCAAGCTGTAGGTTTACTGATTCCGCTGTGTTGCGTGTTTTGGTTGGATTTGGGATATACTGGATGTATAGACTACGCTTGAGGGTCGGAGTACGAGTAATGACGCTAGAAGCCCCTCTGGAGAACATATATAAGACTGTACAATGAACAGGCTATTCACGAGATGTATTAGAAGAAACTCACTCCATATGCATGCATCCAGATCTACCTCATATCTTAACCTATCTAGTAAAGAAATGTAGGTGCTCAAGGAGTCATGCTCTCGTAGGGAAAAAGACACGCCTTTCCCCCATAGAGAAGAAAAGGCGTGAGCGAAAACATGAACTATGATGGCCCCGTTCTTTTTAAGAACTTGCTCTTGCAATTCTCGCTCCTAGCAGTGACTGCATCGATCGATTACCCGGAGTCCAGCTCCAGCCAACACAGACACAAGACGTGAGATTGCGTCGGCTGTCCTTGTCCTTTAAAGAAAAAGGATTGAAGGGTCCGTGGGATATACCTCGTTTAGAGAGGTTGGGACAGCTGGATTGGGGAATTGCATGTTGGACTAGGTACCTAGGTATATGTGCCTAGGGAGGGACATGAGGAATTGAGAGATCGGGGAAGAACCTATGCGGTGTCGATTTTTATTGTTGTCACTTGAGAAAGAAGTATTGGGCGGGTTAGTTGGTTGGTAGTGCTAGGAGTCAATCACTCGACGAGGTTCTTCCCAGAGAGCAACAGCATCTTGCTTTTCCTTTTCTTTCACTGTCGATGGCGTACTATAATACTGTACGCGGTGCGGAATTCAGATAGGATAGATTTGGTCTTTGCAACACCTGTGATCTATCCATCTGGCCCGTTGCGCAACATGCTCCGGGGAGGTACTCCAAGATAGGTCACAATCCTCTCGACATGGATCCCGAACGCAACGCATTAGGCATGAGATGACGTTCATAACCGTCCTTGCGAACGAGTATATAGTGATATACACATCCCATGGGTCCATAGACCTTGAACCGAACCGATGCAAGCCTGTCTCCCATCAAGAGGGTGGATGTGCTCTCTCTCTTTCTAGGCAAAAAATCACAAACACATCAAGATCACACCAGGATCCACGCAATTCGAGAGGGAAGTAAAAAACGGCCTCGTCGCGCTGCTCATCAGTGCTGCAGGACAGGACAGGCAGAGAGATCGGACAAAGTTCAAAGTTCACTAGCAGTACTGCGGTCTGACGGTATTATCTTGCTTCGTGAGTTGCGGACATCATGAGCGAACGGATGAATAGTTGAATATTAGTGAGTAAAGATTTTTTCGTCAAACCATCCCGTGTGATGAGTGTACGTAGACTCGGTCTGCTGCAAGAAACTGGTCATTTATCGTTGGTGGTTGGTGGTTTGGTTTGGAGTGAAGAAAAAAAATTCGCTCGGAATGGATGGGTCGGGAGCGTCCGAGCGTGCGACTTGGCGGCGGGCGCGTGGGGTTAGCTTTGGCTGCGTACCGGGCAGTTTGTTCGCTTTCCAATATACGGAGTACGGCACTCAGTGCCAGAGTTCGAAAGGGTAAGAAGGGATGTATTTTATCTATATTTTTATGCTTAGCTTTTTTAGGTCTTTCGGGTGAAAAAGGTTTTGTTTTGAGGTAATAGATTGAAAGCATGGTAATTACTACATTAAATATAATTTATCATCGCGATAGTTTTAATTCGTCTTCTGGTTCTTAGGCAGCTGGAAATTTCTCTTGCTTGCATGTTTCAATTTTCTATTCTTGGATTTTTTATTCGCCAATTCAGCACTAAACCCATCTTCTGTACCTTTTGATCCCAAGGGTCGTTCCACGATTCCATGGGTAGTAATGGTAGATCAACCCAGATAGATGATCGACCAAAGCACTCACACAGCGCATCGAAATGCTTCTTTTCTTCTTATGAAGCTTAAAACGAAACTTAATACAGCCTATCGAAGCCTTCAAAAGGGTAGCCGATTGAAAACTTGTTCCAGGGCTCGCCCGGTCGCTGAAGCACACGCTCCTACGTCATCCCACCGTAACGTCCGTGGTCAACCCACGCGGTCCCTTCTGAGGACGTCCATCTCGTCCATGGATATATGCAGGACGGATGCGCTGACTCTTTTTCCCAATTGTCTGTCTGAAGAGCCGGGAAGAATATCTGATGGTCCATGAGTCGGGATTGCTGATGAGTTAGGTATGTTACATCATAGTATAGACTTATACATTCATGGAGAGGTTGGTAAGACAGTTTAATATCTGATAATCGATTCGGTAGATCATCGTATGCTTCGAGCAATCAGGCATTTCCGGACTTTCGCAGCAGCAATGTCTCAATTCACCCATCTCCCTCGCGCAGCGAAAGGGCCCGTTGAATGTGCGTATGAGGTGAGATAAATACTGGCATAGAGTCCCCGTATAAGCGATAATTGAATTGAATTGGTCTTTGCTGAATATATCTCCCAGGGCGCTGAACTTCTGCACAATTCCTACTTCAATAAAGGATCCGCATTCCCCAACAACGAGCGCCAGGAGTTCAAGCTGCACGGCCTCTTGCCCCCGAACGTCCAAACGCTGGATGAGCAAGTCGCGAGGGCCTACCAGCAGTATAGTAGTCGACCCAATAACCTCGCGAAGAACACGTTCATGGCTGGGTTGAAGATGCAGAATGAGGTATTGTACTATAAGGTATATCCCCTACTTCCCGAATCTTCACTCTTCAACGGGAGCATGGGCTACAGGAATTGCTGACATTCTCTGCCCAGCTCACGCAAACACATCTCAAGGAGATGTTCAGCGTGATATACACGCCGACAGAGGGCGATGCGATCCAGAATTATTCCAGGATCTTCAGACGGCCGGAGGGCTGCTTCTTGAATATCAACGATCGGGACAGAATCGAGGAGAGTCTCTCGCAGTTCGATGATCGCGCTGAAGATGTTGACTACATCGTCGTAACTGACGGGGAAGAGGTACAGCAGCCCTGCGTCGAGTTTCTTCCCATATTATTTTGCAAAATATAGCTGACATGATATCAGATCTTGGGCATTGGGGACCAAGGAGTAGGCTCAATTCTAATTTCAGTCGCAAAGCTTGTTCTCACGACACTGTGCGCGGGAATCCATCCTTCGAGACAGCTTCCTGTGGTCCTAGACTGCGGCACGGATGTAAATCCCCATACTGACTGTCATTCGCAAGATACAGGCTGAAGTGAAGTCACAGAACAAAAGGCTACTGGACGATGAATTATACCTAGGGCTCCGACGTCCTCGAGTCAGAGGAAAAGAATATGACAGCTTTGTCGACAAATTTGTGGAGACCGCGCGGAAGAGATTCCCAAGAGCATATATCCATTTGTTTGTCTCTTATCATCCCATTCGCTCTGCAGATAAAGGCAATCTAACCGCAGTTCAGTGAAGACTTTGGCTTGCATAATGCCCGGAGGCTTTTGGACAAATACCGTTCACATATGCCCTGCTTCAATGACGATATCCAGGGAACTGGATGTGTAACCTTGGCCGCCATTATAGCAGCTCTGCACGTCAGCAAGATCGACATCACGGAGATACGGGTGGTGCTTTTCGGCTCTGGATCTGCTGGGACAGGCATCGCGGATCAAGTCACCGGTGCAATAGCCACAGAGACACCTAAGACAAAAGAGGAAGCAGCGAAGCAGATTTGGTTTGCATTTATTTGACCTGCATCTTCAAAAGAGAGACACTCGCTAACTCTGCTTTATAGGTGCATCGACAAACCAGGGTTGCTCCTGAAATCACACGGTGACAAGTTGACTCCGGCGCAGATCCCCTTTGCGCGAGATGACGCGGAGTGGCCAGACAAGGGGCAGCTAGATCTGCTCTCGGTAGTTAGAAAGGTAAAGCCGCATATCTTGATCGGGACGTCCACGAAGCCCAAGGCTTTCACGGAGGAGGTTGTTAAGGAGATGGCCAAACACGTTGACCATCCTATCATTTTCCCACTGAGCAATCCTACCCGGCTGCACGAAGCTCAACCCAAGGATATCAATGATTGGACAGAAGGCAGAGCCTTGATAGCAACCGGAAGCCCGTTCCCTCCGGTAGAATATAACGGCGTCAAGTATGAAATCGGTGAGTGCCCCGGAAAGGCAGTAGATCAGGCTTCCTGTAAAGGCCTAATGCTAATAATAAAACCGGCCGTATAGCGGAATGCAACAATTCCACCTGCTTTCCTGGTATTGGGTTGGGTGCCGTTCTGTCTCGAGCACGCCTTCTGTCGGACAAGATGCTCGTCGCAGCGGTCAAGGCGCTGGCTGCGCAGTCGCCCGCGCTCAAGGATCCCAATCAGCCTCTACTACCGGATGTCATCCATGTGCGGGAAATTAGCCTCCACATCGCTAAGGCGGTCATCAAGTGCGCCGTGCAAGAGGGGCTGGTGCAGGAAGAGGGAATCCCAACCGGAGACAGCGACCTGGAAGAGTGGATTCGGGTGCAGATGTGGGAACCAGAGTATCGACCGCTGGTGAGAAGGAAACGGTAATAAGTCCGACCTCCGTGTCTTTCAGGTTGTAGTTAAGTTAGTGCTTACCTGAGGCAGATTCCTTCCGGAGTTGTCTTTGTAATGGTATCACCGGTGTTTCTTGAAAAGAACATCAAAACAATTAGCATAGACTGCACTACGTAATCTTGTTAGTAAGCCACAACTGTACTGCATCCGACTTTCGTATGAAGTTCATCCTATATTAAAGATTCGGACTATCCACAAGGCTGGTTGCGGCGCAGCATGAGCACAGCCACTCCATGTGGAGTGACCAGTTTGAGTATAAGACAAAGAAAACCATGATAAGCGGGAAAAAGCGTAGATGAGCCATAGAGCTAACTAGACAAAGGAAGGATGAAAGGCCTGATCATTTCCACGGAGAGGCTTGTCAGATGCCTGACGGGTATGCTCCATACGCCATTGTCATTGATCCATGTTCATGTTTGTGTACGAAATATATGCATATTTTGGGGAGAACATTAACGGAATGAAAGAGGTGGATGTACAACAGTACAATGAAATAACAGGCAAAATAGGGCTAGTTCTCTAGGCAAAACACACAAGGCAGATGTTGTAGTATGCACTGTACCTGGCAGGACCTTAATGACGTTGCATTGCAGAATACATAAACTAATTTCCTTCTAGAAGTGGGGTTGGAATCTGCCAGCAGTACTACTATACCTGGTACAGTAATGGCATGCTCATCCCGTCCATGGATGGATGCCATATCCCAGGTATGTCTCTGTACGGAGCACAGGCAAACGGATCACGCTGGGGCGCCTTGCTCCAACCAATGGAGAATACGATCTCGTAACGGACAGGCAGACAGAGGCTTTTCCAGGCCTAACCATGGAAGCGAAAGGACGATAAGCAGGTCACTCAAAGAAGACTCAATGGCTGATTTTTCCAGTCCAGGGCAGAAATCGCATGCAGCGGGGCGCCTAGCGGCTGCCACGTTCTCTGCCACGTTTGTCCCTGTGATACTGGAAGCGCCTCATTGAAACAACACAACTCCGGCAGATAACAACGGATATGAGGTTTAGAAGAATCACAAAAATCAGGGCCTCAAGAGACCTTTTCTAGGGCGCCCGCAGTGCTCAGGTTCCCGACAGCACGGGAGGAAGGAATGAGCTTCTTGGCTGCTCCGCCTCACCGAACCCGTGCCACTATTTGACTTCATCCGCCCGGAAATGGACGTTTCTTTCTTACTAACAAACAATCTTAATCAGACAGAGATTTAAAGAGGGTCAAGGGCCCAAAGGCCGACAAGTGGCGGAGATCGGGCCGACTGCTGTTCGCAGGATGAACCAAGAGTGATGACTGCTTGCAGGATCTTCACTAGCCGATCCATGGTCTTTTATTTAAGGAGACAAAAGAACTTCAAAAAGAGGCCCCTTCCCGCCTCGGCGTTTCTAGACCTGGCTTTCAACAGCAGCGCCCTTGATCCTTGATAATTGGCTTCAGCCTTCTGTTTTCTCTTCTTTACAGACACACGTTTGCGTTTTCTTTCTTGCGTGTTCTTATATTTTTTGCTCTGCTGTTCTTGCTGGCCAAGCTACACATAACGCTAGAATCGCTCGATTCCGGTTTTTAGGAGTCGCCACTCGAGTTGACCCTGCGGTTGCGGTTTCCGACGCATCTCTCTTATCCATCAGACACGACAGTATCATTTTGCGCACGCGCGGCGATCTATATATAATTTGTTCAACCATGAAGTTTACCTTTGCTACCACACTCCTGCTTCTCTTCTCTGCCGTCGCGTCGCACCCGGCCTCGCAGTCCGGGTCCGATCTTGCACAGCGGGATGCGGCGGCTGTCCCCGTTCCGGTCAATGCTCCAGAACTACAGGATCTGGAAAAGCGGAGAGGTGGAGGCGGACGAGGCGGAGGGAGCAGCGGGGGCGGAGGAGGTGGACGGAGCGGTGGAGGCGGACGTAGTGGATCATCTGGATCGTCAAGATCGAGGTAAATGCTTGATTTCCATGACTGGTAATCGACAGAACTAATGCCTGGGATCTAGCAATATTGGAGGAACAACGCGCTCTGGTTCAGGCGCACCGCGCTCCTTCGGCGGCGGCGCATACTACTCTGGTGGTGCCAGAGCCCCGTATACCGCCGGCGCGCGCTCACCGACGGGCTTGACACCTTTCCTGCTGCCTATCGCTGCCTTGGCAATCTTCCCAGGCCTTTGGCTCTACGGGGCCTACGCCTACCCCTACACCCACCCATACTACTACACCAACCCGACAACTAACGAAAATGAATCGTTGCCTATTGTCTGCCTGTGTCAGGAGTACTCCGTCTGCGGATGCGATGACAACAACAACAGCACGTACCTGAACTCGATCCTGAATGGTAGCGAGCCCACGAACTCTAGTCTCGTGAGGGTTGTCGAAGTCAACGGCACAAAGACCATCTACATCAACGGTACTCTCCCGAATGGGACAACTGCCCCAGACCCCTCCGCTCCGACGTCCGCGGCAGGACCGGCTGTCACCATCTTAAACCTTAGCGGATATTGGTCCATGGTGGCTCTTGTGGTGGCTGCAGTCTGGTTTCTGTGATTGTCACTGCCTCGTGCAGACGGGAAGTAGGAACTCCTGCGCCGTTTAGGGCGTTGTCATTTGCTTCTAGCTCTTCGCTTCGTTGCACATTTTTATGCGTTTTGTCCATACGTTTAAAATCCGGCTTTGTTTCAAGGGTCAGTCGCCTGGGTGTAAACCTCACTCAGCTTTCTGTTTAGTTGGAAGAAGAGCAACGCTACGTATTCATACCCACGCTTTGAACTGTACTTTTACTATGATACGCAAAGGAAAGAAATACGAAACACGCAGTATGACGACTAGGAAACCTGAAGTCAAATTGATACGTGCAATGGACACTCGCTGGTGCAACTTGTGTCTCGGAGCGCGAACCCCAGTCTGTCTTTGACGGCTGCAGGCGAAGTTGCGGGGTTTTATAGTTGTTGAAATGCGACAATTATTATCTATACTTTCTATCTATTTATCTATCTGCTAGTTATCTTCTTCTGTGCATACTACTACAGTCATCCTGGAAGCTTTAGTGCATTATCAGCATGGAAACAACCGTTGGTCTTGGCTGTCTGACTACGACATGACGGTCGCGATCGCAGGGACTCTGCCTCACCGTATCTGGGCGCCTTCGCATTGCGGCATCAGAAGAATCCTAACATCCTTTGACAGAAAATGACGATAATAATGTCTCATCGAATCTGTCTTGCCTGTGCAGCTGGTCCAGCTCTTCAAAACCGACGCGCCGAGTCGGAAATGCCGAGGTTGTTCTTTCTTTTCCAGTGGAAATTGCTTCCCCACTCTCTCTGGCCCCTTAACCACAGTAAGTGCGATCTGAGAATGCCCGACGTCCGCAGACCGCTGGTTTCTGATTCTCCTTTAAATACTGATTTCTGGAACTAGTTTTGCTCTATACATATGATTGACATGGTGCTGAGAAAAACCTTAGCAGTGCTTGATCGGCGCTGCGGAGCTCGGATCTTATCTGCAAGTGTGCAGCATCGTCGGTGACGGTCTGTCGTTCTCGCTGCTAATGCTTCTTGTTCTCCGCCGAGTGAGGCCGTGCGTTGCGCGTTGATCACTGGGGCCTTCGCTTACAGTCGTGCGCATCGCTCTTTGCTTTGCTTTCTACGGGAATTACCTTTTCGTACCTGCGCCCTAGGTGGCCCTACCCGAGGCTTTTTTCTATACGAAATACGAAGTGTACTTGAGGTCCTCCTTTCTTCCTTCTGAGACCTGCACATGCATGACTACGTTGTCTGCTGCGATTGGGGACACAGGCTGCACGGTGCCTGACCTGACCGCCCTGACATTGTCGATTTATTAACGTGTCCCGTGCCCATATCCCAGTGCTATTATTGACTTCTGGAGACCAGACTATGTGCAGCTTGTTTGATAGTCTATGTCAATGACCCGATACAGACTTGGACCAACTGGCCCGTGACACGGAGACACGAGGATGGGGTAAAAAAGGGACGCTCTGGCGCTAGAGCTTAGCCAGGGACAAGCCCTGACAGGCACGGGCATCTCCGCCGTTTTTCTCCCCCCTTCTGGAGTCCTGGTATCTTTGATGCTAAACCCCCCTGTGGTGGTCGTCGGGCTCGACCTGATCGTCGCGGTTGAGTTTAACATTAGCAGGCACAAGGTTGCTCGGCGCCCGCAACGCCGCGCACTGATTCGCCCGTCGCCCTGTTGCACAGTTTGCTTGCATCCCGGACTATGGCTCAGAGAAGACATGGCGTCTCTCCCCTCGCGCCGTTTCCCCCCTTTCCACGCGCTCCCTTTCTCTTTTCTGGTCTTCATATCTTTTCCTTCTCTTGCAATCACCCGTTCCTTACTCCTTGAGAGTTGTCGTTCGTTTTGGACTCCTCCCTAATTCGTTCCCTGTCCACTCGTTTTCATAGTCATTCGTTGTGTGTGCGCCGAGTTCAATAATCACTCATTATTGTTGACTCGTTTCCATTCATTCCATTGAGATTGATCGAATTCCTTTCGCTCTCTCTCTGGATCTTCAAACAAACAAACAAAACCCCCTCAATCTCCAGATCAGATAAGATCTACTCCGTTCGGATTCCCTTGCGTCCGGAACGAAGGCCACAAAGAAAACAAACAAAACAATCGTCGCATAGAAGCGAACGAGACCACCACCACCAGTTAACTCTCATCAAAACAACGCCAAAATGCTTTTCAGCAAGGCCATCCTGCTGCTCTCCGCAGCCGTCGCACCCTTCGCGCTCGCTGCTGGCGAGCAACCCGCCCCGCACACCGTCACCATCAAGGTGATCAACGCCACGCCTACGCCTTCGTCGACCCCCGTGTACACCCCCAGCCCCACCAGCAGCAAGGTCATCCTGTCCACCGGCACCGGCGCCATCGTCACCCCGACGGGCGGCCGCTGGAACTCCACGACCTCCAGCACCGCGGGCGTTAAGGGCCCTAGCTCTGCTATCCCAGCTACCGGCGGTGCTGCTGCGGGCGCGGAGATGGCGAGCGCTGTGGTGGCGGGTGTGGTGGCTGTTGCTGGTCTTGTTGTCCTGTAAATGTGATGTGAATCTGGTCTGTCTGAATGGGGTATGTCTGTTGGAGTGCTTGATATTGATTTGAGTTGGGAGAGAGAGAGAGAGGAGAAAAGGGCAAATTAGGGAGAAAGTGGAGGAGCAGATGTGGGAAGTGGAGGAGCAGATGTGGGAAGTGAGAAGAGAAGATATGTCAGTGTGGGAGGCTTACTGTTTTTATACTCTCGAGGACTCGAGGTGGACTGGATTGGACTGGACCGGACATGACAATATGTCACGCTCTGCTGCATACCTTTTTCTTTACTTGCCTTTTTGTCTTTTATTTCTTCTTCGGTTACATTATACCCTTTTCTTCTTGGAATTCGAACAGGAAACCACCTAGGGTCCGCCTGGGTTGGGTTGGTTCGGTTCTTGTTTAAATTTACGTTGTACATAACCAGCAGAAGTACCTACCTACCTACCTAGGTATCTACCTAGCCTACCTAACAATCCCACTTACGAGTCCTACGTCAAAAAAGAAAACGTATCATATCAAAGAACGACGAGGCTATCTAGCTAGCATGCCCTGTTAAACAGCCTTAAAGATCGTTTGATTTTACTTTTATCACTTTCTTTTTCTTTTCCCTTTTCTTTCTACCTCCATTCGTAATAAAATAAAAAAGAAGACGAGGTTGATTGGTTCTCAGGAGAAGGCATGTACATAGGTACATAGGGTACAAATACATCACATCAGCGGTATACAATACAGGCAGGTATTCAATTCAGTATTGATTGATTGATTGAGAGCGACATAGATAGAGGGGAGGAAAATCCCAACGAGATGAGACCCAATTGCACAAGGGACAAAACAAGAGCAAGGACGACATAGCCAGTTTGATAAGATGAAATGAGACGAGATCGAGCAGAACTGGTCTACGAGTCCTTGTATGTAGCTTCGTACCTGTTTTATTTATTTGGTTAGTTTGTTGAATAAAGACCCGTGTGTATTTCTACAGTATGTAGTGTAGAGTAGGAACATACCTCTTCCCTCTAAAGGCCCACAGGCCCCAGTTTCCGCAGGAGATATCGTGCGGGTCCAGATCGTTCAGATCCCACCGCAGACTGCGGAATCGGTTCTCGCCGGGTTCCAGCAGCATGTCGAATTCGCCGGCGCACTTCTCCTTCACCCACTTGATGTCCCGCTCCATGTCCCACTCCGTGTACCCCGTGCACAGGATGGGCACCTTCGTCTCCAGGAGTTGCGGGAGGGTCTCCTCCCACTCGTGCGAGCTGGCCGGGTGGCCCAGGCCGGGGTGAAAGAGCATGAAGCAGTCGAAGTACGGGTCGTAAGGCTGGAAGTACTGCGCCTTGTGCATCGTGTGGAAGTACTCGACGTAGGTGGTAATCTTGAGTTGGGGACCGAGACGGTCCTCAACGATCCCGCCGAATGGATTAGCAGGCGTACGCTCGGGGAGGGGGAATTCGTCGTCGCGGTTGGCCATGCTCTCCGGTCCAATGAAGATGAGGTGGATGATCGCCCGCGGGAACATGTAGGAGAGCTGCAGCCAGACCTCGCGGGGCAGAGACGATTCAGCTCGAGCTCCCAGGACGAAAATCCGAACAGGAGGGGCCTTGAGGCGGAGGCCGTGGATGTCGGTTCCTTCGCCCATCTTGGGAGGGTGCAGGGTGTATCGAAGGGCTAGAACGTCTCTATCAGTTTTCTGCAGCTGTGTGTGAAACAGAGGAAATATGTGTATGGCAGAACTAACCGCTAATGCTCTTGAGGCCCTCGACGGTGAGCCGTCCACCTTTACGGATATTATAGGGGCTCAGTTCATGCAGCACGCTTCCGATGGTGACCGGGTACGTGAGCATTCTCGTCACCTGCCGCATGCTCCTGTCATGGTTGATCGCTTCGAACTCTCGGGTGTAAAGGAAAGTATCCCAATTGGTCATGTTGATAACGAAATTATCATCCTGCGGTCCTGGATACGTGAATTCAGGGAAGAATCGCCCAGAATGCAGGTCATGATCGTCCTCGTTGATCTGTCTGATGGTCTCGCAGATCTCCAGGTGTGCCTCGAAATCATCCATCCAGTGCTCCTCCGAGCAGTATATAGGTACTCCGCAGTCGGGACATTCAAAGTGCGAATGGGCTGGCGGTAGGCTGGCAGTACTCGGGTCCTTTCTCGCTTCCGGATCGTGCGGAGAGGTCGGCAGTCGAGTCTGCTGGTGGCTCGGATGAGGGCAGAAGGCGTTTTGCTTTATGAAAGCAGCACGCTGTCGGATCGCCGGCGCGGGCGATTTGGTGAAGGGATGGAATAGATTGTTCGGTTTCAACAGAGCCCGAGTCCCTTGCGAATGATCAGCCGTTGAGGCAGAGGTGCCCCGAACCTTCGGACGCGGATTGTTCCATGATGTCTGCGCAGCAGATGAGGATGCTGCTCGAATGCTCTGCACCTGCGAATCTTTTGATTGCGGTCGACCGCGGTGATTCCAGGCTGGGTCCCGAGCAACGGGGGAAATGGCAGATTTATATCCTCGCCTGGAGGCGGGGAAGCATCTTGGGCGGATTGGAGAGGCCTGAGCTCGAATCCCGCGCCCTAATACCTGCAAGCAGCGATTGCAGGTATACTCGCTCGCCATCGCGAAAAAAAACCCGGTGAGAAGCGAAGGTCTGCTCGGGTGAAGCTCGATTGAAACCTTTGCTTGCCCGACGCGAGATTTGGAGATTCCCGCATGGCCGGCTGTCGTCACGTGAAAGAGGATCCTCCGCCAAAACGCCGTGGATTACGAGATGAAACTATATCTTGGGAGAAATCATATACAATATACATTGATACAGGATCGTGAGGATGCAGACACTAAAAATACATGTCCAAGGGTTTGTATTTCAAAAATACAGCCACCGCCTGTCTAACCACCCGGCCAAACACGCCATTATTATTATTACTGCTATGCCATCATTAAGAATCCCTTCAAGAACTGGTCATTGGACGGCGAGCAGAACATGGTGAATCCAACAGAGGTGTTCAGGTCAGAAAATGTCTTCGCAGACACTCCAATCGTGCTCTTCCCTGCACTTCCAGTATTTGCCGTTGTATACCCAGTAGTCCTCACCAGTGATTGGGCACTTGCCCTTGGAAAACCATTTGGGAACGAATTCCTCACCCTTCATCTCCCTCTCTCTCCTCTTTGCTCGCTGCTTCTCTTCAACGCGGTGCTTCTCGGTGGCAGCGAAATCGTATTCACCGTCCTCCATCGCGCGCTGGTCAGGGCGAAGTCGGGTATCTGTGGGAGGTAGATGCTCTCTCAGACTATCAGGGATAGCATTCAGCGTGACCACAAACGGTGTCAGGTTAAACGGAATCCCATTTGGCCGAGGATTACTCTGCCACACGAGAAATGTCTTCGCAGACTCTGGGTCCTTGTCGGTTACTTCGGCCTCAAACCCAGGGGTATGACGAGCGTAGATCTTGTCGTTCCATCGACCGCCGATGCTCCATTTCGTAGAACCATTGCGATCCATAACCTTTCCGGTTACTTGGTATGCGGACGAGGCTTTCCAGCCTCTAGGTTTGAAATCCAAACAGCAGACATCACCAGTGGTCCAGTTCTTGATCTCCATTGGGCCATAATTATCGACAGTTGGGTTTCCGGTAATAATCCCGACAACAGAGGACGTGACCTTTTTCCAGGTGTACAGTTCCTCGCCTCCTGTTATAGGACGCAATTTCAGGAACCACGTGCCCAAGGGATTGATATCAAAGGATTTCCCGTAGAACTTGGACTTGACAGCCGATTCCCCCTGCGAAAATGTTGGTTAGCATCGAAAAAGAACAAACCTGAGGGGAGCCTGTCCTTACATAGTAATCCCACTTCGCCGATTCAGCGTACGCAGCACCAATTGGCGGATGGTGGCTAACCTGCTCTACGAAGAATCGGTACCCCTTGTCCGGCCTGACGTACTCGAAGGTCTCGCCTAGAAGAGGGTTGAAAGGTTTTGCCACCCGTCCAATTGTCGAGGCGTATTCACTTGCCGCAAAGGCAGCAATATACACCATGCGCTCCATAGAATCGGTTCTGTCGGCGGCAATATCCAGAAGATCTGCATATTCCATATCTTCAGCCACTCGTTGAAGTAGTGAAGTTGGCTCGTTGAAGGAGACCGGTAGCGTCATTTTCGTCATATCTTTGCCGATCATAGACTTGAGAATACCCTGTCGGCTTTGTTAGAATACAAGGCTAATTTAGCTGTGTAGGGTTGGCCTAGGCACTTACCCAAAGTGAAATTTTCGGTCTATTGTCCACGTCCAGCTTCAGCTTCAGCCTCAAAGGATCTTCATAACCTCTGAAAGAAGGAGCTATTTCGCAGTGCTTCGCAGCCCGAAGGTCAGCATTCGCATCTTTCGACAATGTCTTCTCAACATGGGCTTCAGAGGCTGTCAGATCCTGCACTTCAATCTCGCCAGCATCAATGGCATCGAAGAATTCCTCTTCATCCGATTCAGAATCGGAAAGATTGGTGAACTGAGAAATAGCCGACTTTTTCAACGACAACTCACGGGCGCTGGCCTGCTCATGAAGCTGCGGTGCTTCCTCCGACTTTTCATCGACGACAATCTGAGGCTTTTCATCATTGTCGTCTTTGGTATAGGTCGAAACCGTCTCCTGCATGGTTTCCACGACATCGGCAAGGTGCATCTGGGAAGGTCCCCGACTGATCGGACGACTGGTGGCTGCAGAAGCATTCTCCAACGCTTCTTTGAGTGCCTTCTTGGTACGTTTCCGTTTTTCCTCCGACTCACCTATTCTAGACTGCAGTTCTTCATGCTCCTGCGCAATTCGAGCCATACTTTCCTCCCACATCTTACGGGTATCTGCCTCTCTGTCCAATCGATATTGCCAGTAAGCGTCACGATCCCGAGATATCTTCAAAAGATCTAGCACGAGGCCGTTGAGACTGCTCACAGCAGCTTCGTAAGCGGCAAGGGCTTGGTCCACGGCTGGATCTGATATCGCCATGTTCGGATTCTTCGACTTCTCTGCCTGGAGTGATGATGAGACACTGGCGAGAAGCTCAAGCTGTAGCTTTGCGGACTGTGCGGTAATGTTGAAGGCATCCTTGTTGGCTGGCGGTACCTCACGACTGGATGCATAGTCGCCGTATTCGTCGTCTTCTCCCTCCACATCAGGTGCGGTCGTTACTTGGCTGATGACCCTATTAACCTCGTTCTGCGCGATACTAGGTTCATAAGAACCGTAGACAGAGCCTTCCTCATCGCCGGGCATGCTGTCCGCCGTCGTACGAGATGTCTGAGTGCTCAGCTTGGAAGCAGTATTACTTGGCACGCTTAGTGAGGGAGCAGCCAGTCCTTTCCCATTCGCCTTGCTGCTAGCGAGACTGGTTGATTCCGCTTGACTTTCTGAAGGCCGGCCTTCGACCTGGTCAATTTTTGCCTGACGGAGAGCCTCGGCACTTTTTGATCTTCGCCTCTCCTCCTCTTTCGCTTCGTCTTTCGCCCATTGGATAGCATTATTCAACGCCCAAAACCAGCGTTTTGCCTCGACGACATGATTAGCCTTAAGGTGATATTTCACGGATGATTTCCCCTGGATCTCAAAACGGGTCTTGTCCTGTGCGTCCATATGGAGTTTTGCGATACGCATATTTATAGCACCACGACAAGCAGAGCCGGCGTCATCTAAGCAGAGAGCAAGTTAGCCCAGAACCTCAGTTCCTTTTTATAGATCGAGTTTCAGACTAACCTTGATGCTTATAGTAGCTCAAGACACCATCCTCCAGTACAAACCACCGTAGTTTATAGCCACTCGTATAATTAGTCCATTTCTTCAGATACCCTCTCATTTCGCGAGCGTCCTTGCCTGCAAGGGTCGTCTCGCCCGGTCCGAATCGAACAGCACCTCCTTGAGCAGCACTATTTCCAAGTATTGCTCTTTCTTGAATGCCGCGTTGGGCTATGACAGCTGCCGGAGACTTCTTAACTATAGTGCGAGTCTTGTCATCCTTGGTGACATCTTGCGGGAGCTTTCCTTTCTTGTCACGGCGGAATGGATCTGCTCCATGCATCAAAAGAATCTGGATCAGTTTTGTATCCTTCTTTCGCGCGCCTTCGTGTAACAAGGTGCCTCCCGTTTGCGCCGTAGCTCTGTCTGTGACCAGGTCCAGACTATTAACATCCAAAGTCCCCTCTACGCGGGGTTCTTCCAGAACTTTTTCCAGCTTCTCATAATCCCCCTGGGCAACAAGCCCCTGTATTTCCTTCGTCTTGTTATCAATAAACAAAGACCGCGCAAGCTGGAGTTGCTGGAAGATCTCCGGAGTGCGTGCGACGTCGAGAGGAGTCTGTCCACGATAGTTGACAATCGAATCATTGATAGTGGGCCGATCCAGTAATTCCTTCACTATTGGCCCTCTACCAAGCTGGGCGGCAAGGTGAAGAGGAGTATTACCATCGCGATCGCGCGCATTGACGTCGAGGTCATCCCCAGTCGACAGAACGTATTCGACAACTTGGGACTCAGCACACTGTATCGCAAGATGTAGAATAGTGGTCCCGGGAAGTGAACCGGCTGTCCCCTGTGAATTCTTGGACTCCTTGATCGCCTTCGATATTGCAGTTGTATCTCCGCTTCGCAAGACTTCAAAGAGCCGGAACGTGCGCACCGATTGAGCGATTGAGGCATTTCCGCCTTCCGGAGCTCCGGACGGCACCGACTGGGCAGTGCCATCCATGCTTTGGTTGGAGATAGCAGGCTCGAGGGTAGTGTCCTTGGAAAACTCGGAGAAGGTTGTATCTGGCAGGGTCCTGCGGCCACTGTTATGGCGGCTGAGACTTGTCATGGAGAGCGACTGGTGATAGGAGTGGCCGTTCGCCGGAGATGGTGAGGGTGGAGAGCCGTTTTCGCCGCCGGGGCGTCCATCCTCTTTGTCCTCCGTCTTCGACTTATCGCGGTGGAGGATCGAGAGCGCCAATGCACTCCGGGACCTTTTGTGACTAAGTTGCAAAGGCATGTCAGCATAGGAGCCTAGATAAAAATGTTCGGAAGCTCGATGGCGAGCAGCTCTTCAAAGCGCACAAAGACAGGAGGGTAGGATCATCCAGACGAGCCTGCTAACCTGGATAGCAGGACTCGCTCAGAGTGACAGTCCATAGAGAGTGATGATAAGTAACGAGCTCATCACATAGCTTGCGCGGCAGCAGGCCGCAGACGCCGTCCCTCGAGCTCATCCACGGTACGCGGCTGCCGCAGTCCAAGGGTATCGAGAGAACTCACCCTTCACCCTTTTCTGCCATTTCCAGCTCAACGCGGGCACATGAGCCCCGGTGCGTGATCAGATCAATCCGTCAAGTTGTTGTTGGAAGAAGAGCCAAGGAGAAGGAGTGAAATCCGAGGCCAAGGAGGGCGAGCATGCGCTTTTGACTTGACGCAGTAGGATGCGGGCAGCGCAGATGCTCCACGGCGGGCTGGAAGCTAAAGGGGAAGCATCAACGCTTGGTGGCCCGTTCAAACGCCAATTATCATCAAGGCGGCTTTTTGGGGCGATTTAGGCCTTGGCTCCCCTGGGCCGAGCCCCTACACTGCTCTACAAAGGGTCTAAGTCTTTTGACTTGCTCCGTGGCCAACCTCTGGCGAAAATCACGGACCTGCAGCGTGAGTCTGAGCGCGATCGCCTCGTGGCGCAATCACCGAATCTCCTCCTTGTGGCAACCGTCGACTGCGCAGGCCCATGTGATTTTGATTATCTAGGTGTTCATTTTGACGATCCTCCGCCGGTATACGTCAGTCCCTTCTCCATCTACGGAGTACATGTACGGACCGATAACCCGGGGTACCCAGCCAGAGAACAGACATAGTCTATAGCATACATAATACATATATACATTCGTATGGTGTATAAACCCTCCGGGTAACCAGCCAAGCGCTGTCGAACTGGCTTACCTTTCATTTAGTCTCTCCACTAACAAGAAGCACAACACTACCAAGTTGTCTCCTCAGGTCTTCCTTGTCCACATCGTGGGTGTCCTCCACTTCTCCCCACATGTCCGTCTGCCATGTTACCTCCAGGCTGGATGCGTGGGCCGCCTCCTCGATCCCAAATCTCTTCTGCCCCGGCCGCTGCAGGTGGCGGAAATTCTCGCTCCATTCCACCAGCAGTCTCACTGCCACTAGCAAACTCTTTCCGGCAAGCACGCCTCTCTCCAAAGCGGCCAAGTCGTAAGCGTGCAAGCCCGAGACCCATCCCCGGATCACATCTTTCGTAGCCTGTGGCTGGGAGACCGGCATTATGCTATCTGAGTTTAAGACAGGCTTTATTTCAATACCAGGCCAAACCGCCGTGGTTAAAAAGCCAATAATTTCCTGAGCAACTCTCATTTGCAACTCTCGAAGCGTCTCGCGTCCTTGTCCCCCTTCCTCCGTTGGTTCCGCTTCCTTTTCCGGCACCCAGCAAAGCAGTGTATCCGTGTCCAGGTAACGCATCACGGTCCTCAGAATCTCATCTCTTGTGGTAATTTGACCTTGCGCGTCCTCTCGAACAATGTCTTCTGCGCGGGCAGTGATCGAGGTCAACGGTATCAGATGGTGTTTCAACGCTTGCTGGGCGGAGGTCAGGAGATCCCACTCCAACGCGATTGCATACGCGAGTTGAGGCTTGGTCGGAGGAATTGTCAATATTGTTTTAGCCGGAGTTCGTACTGGTCGAGTATCTAGCAAGACTTGATACCCCTCTGATATACATGCAAGTGTTAGCACCAGGATGGCAAAGTAAACTGATCAGGTAGGAAAGTGGGTACCTGGCTGCTTTCTAACGTTTACATCCTTCCAGAAGCGCTTCTTGAGCGCGGTAGCGGGTTTTGAGGGCTGTGTCTGGGCTTCTTTTCCCTTTTCTATCAATTCAGCCTGTTTCTTTCGCCGCTCCACGCGCTCTCCGAATTCCGGTGCAGGAACTGGCGCTTTAGGGGGAGGTCCATGGGCAGTGATCGGGTGGGCGATGGCAGATTTCAGCGGTGAACAATGAAACGAGCGAGACATTGATATATTTCTTCGAGCTGTGCTCGAGAGTTGTGGTGCGCGGAGTACCGCAGAAGCTCGAGACAGGTTCTTCATGATGTTTTCACGATGGCGACATAAACGTACTGCACAGTTACCGGAGTAAGCGGCGGTACTGGTACAGAAAAGAACAAAGGACCTCGACGTTTTGGGAAAACAGTCAAATGTGGCTGTAGAACGCCGTTGTTTAAGTCCAGCTTCTCCGACCGATGTCAAAGCGCGCTCATAGCTAGCTCGCTCAGGACCTAAAGGGTCCCCCCATCGCCACCGGTCCACCTTCTGTCCCCGCAGCTTCTCAGAGACGATCTCACCCGCACTCGTCATGGTCGCACGATCTATGATTAGTGATTACTGACCTAGGTATCCTGTCATGTATACTCCAGTTTAAATCCTATCATGCGCTACTTACTTCAATACGTCATGAAGGTATATATATTTTTGCTTTACGTGACCCACCCAATCATTGAGCGATCTAATTACTTTTTTTTCTTTCAACGGTAGTATGTACTATCTTCGTTAGCTAAAAAGCAGACAAGAGCACTGTCTTTTAGATGTACATCTCCAGCTTACAGTATTCCGATTGGGAGGCTTGCGCTTCGAAACCTGCTATAGAAAATCGATGACTAAACAACTGTCAAACGAATACGCAATAATCGTCGGTCATGTATATTCAATCCTAAATGCAACATGCGCACACGTAGACAAGCTACTGAATGTATGGGTATTCTAGAAGTTAGTAGGTACCCACTTCCTTTCCAATTCAGCGGAATGTAATGAGTCCGTTCCTATAATTTCAGGAATCAGCCCTCGTAGGCTGTCGATATATTCTCGTTCTGTGTCTGTATGGTGCGAAAATTACACTTGACACTTTCAAGCCCAGTCATTGATTCTGGAATTGTATCTTGATCTTGTTAACAATGATTTCATGCTACTTTGAACCAGTTAATTGGTTTTGACTATAAACTTTGTTCAACACTCTTTCATTCAAGATCTATCAACATCACAGAGATCCACATTAAACTGCCTCATTCAAGGAACTTGAGCTCCTGTCCATGATGGTCAAGTCTCAGAAGATTTCTACGTTGATCGATTATCTCATTTTCTTCCTTTCTAACCTTTCTTCAACTCATAGGAACGAAAATCTCAGTCGTTCGCCTATAACGAATCAGTACTATTTCGGGAGGCAGTACTTCATGACTTCATTTGATAATTCCGTTATGGATTTCGTATCTCTTAACTCCTTTGAAGTCACTCCTGTAGGCGTTGAGATACCTTTCATAATATATACAAGCCTCAGTGATGGAATACATTTTTTTTCTATTACGCCGGCTACGGAACACTTGTTCTGCAACACCTTCATCATAGAGTAAATTTTGGTTTTCATGCTTCTGCCGGTATCTTTACACTAGCTCCTATCAAGAGAAGAATGTGATCGAGATACAGAAACCTGCTCTAGGATTGCTGTGAGTTCCTACCTGATAATTTAAAGCTTTCCTATGTTGAGTGCAGAATAGCCGTCGCAACATATGTAGCCGGAACATATAAGTAGCTGCTTTCACTGTATATATATTAATAACGAGGAGATGTTCGCAAAATCTCTGAATGGCTACTGAGTCCGAGAAACCCACCAGTCACCTACACAAAGTGAGCATTGAGGGCAAAGCTCAAAATAGGAATATTCAGCCACTCATCACTGTAGTGTTTGCGTTAATGTCAATTACCAATCCTTACTGGTATGCAGCATATCTTTCTACTTGTGACAGATCCCGGACAAACTGCCAACACCGGAACTTTGAAGCCAAACAGGAAGAATAAATATATGATTTTGAGTATAATTGGTCGATCCACCTAATCCACTAATAGGCATCACAGAATCTTTTTAACATTCCGTCCACTCTCAAGTATGCATGGAAAACGCACTTGGGCTGGAAGCAACAGAAGACAGGGCTAGTGATATGAGCAACACATAGAAGGAGCTTATCATATTGGGCCTGAAAGAATTTCATTCTCAATTTCCTTCTAGTCTTAGTTAATAGAGATTACACCTATTGAGTGCAATTTTGAGATATGCTGGACAACTTATAATCACAGAGAGGCTTTAACATCATGGGAGGGTTAATGCATTCTTTTAATTCACTGACCTTTTCAATCTGATTGATGATACAGTTATATGAACATCAGTCCTGAAGGCAGTGCCAAGAAGAGACTATTACTCCAAACCTCATACAATAGCAGATGTAGCTATCTACATAATATTTCTAGTTACTTGCAGATTCGGTAACTGCTTATTATACAGATTGTTACCTGCTTTAGGCTGACAAAATCAGCAAAGGGGGTTTATGAGTACATGAACCTCGACCGTCAATTTATAGCAAACAATGACTTCGGTGATGTTGGATAAAGTGACCGTCAGTAGCTACCCATGTTGGGTCATTTGTATTCGATGTATGACGAACAGGAGACCCTGCTCTTTCATCAGGCTAGGCATTCAGCAATGTGACTTGGATTTTCCGGCTGAATCAAAAAATTCTAGTCCCTGAGGGATTGAATCTAGAGGTGGATGCTTATATTAGTGCAGACATTGGAGATTATTAGCAGACGTATAAAGGACAAGGGACTTTTATATAAGGAGCGAGGTAGCAAGAGACAATGTCGAGAGAACCATAAGGTTAGGAGGTAGGTATGCATCAGCAAACTAATTGCAACATTTTTAATACAGCGTCGGATTGCCAAACTTCCCATAATGTGGTCTCGGGTCCATACTTTAGGTCTCTGGGTGATGACTCGGACGAATAGAATACCGGTTAGCAGAAAATCTAGAGTTCATTTTACATGACATAGCTCCATGTGCCCACCTGTGGCATTGTTCGACATTCAAGATGCCGAATCTACTTGGATGATTCTTTTCGCATTTTGTTTCAGCAAACATGACACCTCACGATATTCTCAGCTGTCATTTCCTGTGCTGCTTATACTGTACAACCCGGGCTGGTTAATTTGTACCAGGCCCGCATTTCACGTCCGTCGCCTTCGATGTAAAACGAGAACTAACGCAGGTTTGTGCTGTCTGTTATAATCTACTTGTTGAAGTACCAGGAGAAGTGTCTGCTGGCTCCTGGAGTGTCAAATCCCAAAGCAACTGTTCCTGACCGGGTCGTACTGAGATTTTAAGCATCATGGCTTCAATACCTCGGCAAATAATCAACCTCAGCTTAATTCTGGGTTGGCTGCTGTGCTACGCAGATCCATTGAGATTCTAGCCCAGACCGATGATGGTTATGCAGTAACGACATAATAGTAGACGAAGCCGCAGGGGTCCTCCCTTATCTATCTCCGATCCCAGAAAGCGAATAGCTTGGCCCTGTTAGTAGATGAACAAAGTCATGATAACCACAACTTGAGTGTATGTCTTTGAATTGTTCCTATCTAAGCAGTGAATAGATTTAACTCCATTCGCCTGTAAAAACAATATAAAGCCAAAGCCCTAGTCCATGTTCTCTGAATACATCGCCATCACCGTCTCACTGAAAAGGCAACCGTGGCTCCTCCACCCTGTTCCCTTCAGCCCTCGCTCATACAACATACTAAAAGCGCGCAGCTCCCCTCCAGCAACAGCCGTTATTGTAAATTTTAACATTACTCAATGACTATTTCGATGTACACGAGTATGCAAGGACAATAAGTAATGAGCTTGGAGTCTCTCTCCCTCTTCCCCCCTTGCAAGGCGGATCTCGAACTCGATAACCAGGCTATTTGAAATGCATGTTTCAACATCTCTTTGATGATGGTGCTATAGAGCTTATGTTTCATTGATAAAGATTTCACGCGGACAATTTAAACATGTCAACAAGGATATTTTAACTCCAGACGATCTGGCATTAGCTACCTAGATGGATATGTGTATTCGTCTAACTCGGGGAGATCAACTGTTTTCTCGGCTGAAACCGAGCCTCATATACAATGGTCGTTTGATTGGCTGATCCTATTTGATGTATTTCAGGATCGAAAGGAGAAAGTCTCTAAGTGCCTTCCCAGGTCAGAGCCCGGTAGTAATATTGATTTGGCCATATGTAAAAAGAGAAAATGCAATTTTGCTTTATATTTCGCTTTCCTCGAGCAGGTAGTTACCTTAGTAATGTCAACGTTGCTTAGTTTGTTCGTTTGCACTCGACACTCGATCCTATGGATGCTAATGGGGAATCCATCTTTTCAAGCCGGCTGACAATTCTCCGAGAGGACTGTGCTTAACTGACAAGAGACCCATGAGTGGCCAAGGATAGAACAAGAAGCGGAGAAAAGTGAGGCTGCGTACTGTACGTTGATGGGTGCCATGCCTGCAGAGAACCCGTCACACCATGGTCGGGTTCAGAGCCGACTTGCATTATGTTTCGTAGGGTAAGTTGCATAAAAAAAATATTTTATCCACCGGTGCATTGTCAACATTAGAGACCACTTGTTAAAAATTCCTATTTCTGTCTAGACTAAAAATTTTCAACGTCTAGACTTATACCTAGTTGTGTTGGCTTCGGCGTCTCGTCTCCATGTCATGCCCCTTGGCCTGAACAAATACACTACTACAACTATGCCCGCCCGCTCAAACGTTACGGCTTATGCACATCATCGCTGGAGAAGCGGGGGGCCCCCAAAAATACGTTAATAGATGCTGACTTGTCACCTGTGCGCATTAGTCTTTCGGGGGGAAGCACGACGTGCGTTCCGGCTGCTAGCTGGTAGTCTCATCATTCTGTCGAGAGACGATCATGGAGTTAATAAATAGGGTTTCAGATCTCCAATCGTGCAAGCCGCCAGGCTGGCCGATGACCTGGCCTTTTCCTTTTTGTCTATAACTGTGGATTACAGTTTCTAGCCTCGTGCTCTTCCTCGGCACGAAAGTATATCAGAGATGGATACTTGAAGAGAAAGGTCCAGTAATACTCAGATGGCAATGTCCTTAGGACATGGCATTGCAATTCGGTTCTCTGATCGATCTGCAAATATAATCTCCTCGAACACAGCTGAGGCAGCAAGTGAGGTGCACGAGGCCGAGACATGGGATATCTATAGGTACTTCTCTTCAGGATGAGGCGGCGGACTTCGTGTTTTCCTGAACAGGGCAGTCTACAAGCAACGAAACTGCAGATTTGATCCTGCATGTCATGATCTAGACTGAAGAGATGCATATGAGCAAAGAACCCCGGTTCGTCCGGGTATGATCGCCTCGTCGAAGGCTGCGGGTACATGTTGGCGATAAAGGACAACGCAGGTTGAGTTGGTCCTGTGATTTTTCGTGAGAGATAGATCGACAATCTCTAACGAAAGCAGAACCGCGGTAAATCATGTGGTAGACGCTGGCATTCGTTGCAGACGCCTTGCTAGCGCTCATTGGTCATACCTAACGGCTGCCGCTCGTGCTTGGTTCTGCAGTCCTCGTATTGAGCCTATTATTTGAGATATCCCCTCGCAGATTAAGGACTCTCTCAGTCACGAATCGTTATCACTAATTAATAATAAACTCTTTTGCTTCCAGTTAGCAAAACCATCTGAAAGCGCGGCGTGAACATTGGACCAATGAGTGTCGGCCGTGATCGGCGCCAGCAGGTTGCACGAGCAAGCGGAAAAACATAGCGACCACACACACGATGGACCGGAGTTCGAGACAAAGAGCGGAACGGGTGTGGGGTGGAAGAACGGGAAAGCGGGAGCGGGACAGCGAAATAACAAATCGACAAAGCATGCTCCAGGAGTGCTACAGGCAGCGGCAGTGGATGCCATCCATGGTTCTCCCTATTATCCTGAGCATCTGGTTCTTCCGCGGCCAGTATTGGAGGTTCTGTATTGGCTTATTTCTTGTTTTCCTCAGATAACCCGGTCATCCTTCCCTAGCCTCGAGCTTGAAATAGACGAGGATAGAATGAATGATGGATCCCTGAAAATTCCGTTCCTGCAGAGTAATGTACGCAGTAGATATCCAGAGTCCCGGAGGATCGTTTCAAGGCTCGCCAGTAGCAGTCGATGTTGTTGACCCCCCTTGTAAAGTCAAGGTGGCCATTAGACTAGAAAGGTTTGGGAGGGTAAGGACTGGGACCTGTCTTGGACCGTTGGACGACAACGTACGGAGCCTCCGTATCGTTGTCGTCGCCGATCCAGAATTCTAGGCCGTCCGCTGCGAGTCTCGCCGAAACTGAGACTCGCGTTGTTGTGCGGTCGAAAGTTTAGACTCTGTTCAAGTTGTGCATGTAATACGTGAGCGGAACGCAGTAGTAAGCCAACCGCCCATTATTATTCAACCAGGTCCAGGAATCTACTGGGGAAACTGGGAACGGCCTCAGAAAGCGGCGCCTCTTGTGGAAACGGAGAACGGTTGATGGATCTAGCTAGCTGCATGGCCGATGCAGTAGCAATGGGCTTACGGCAGGACCGCAGTTTAGACTCTTAGCCACTTGTGCCGGAAACTGAAGACTCAAAGAGCATCAGCAAGCCACGTCGAGGCATGCATGCCGCGCAAAACACTACGCAGTACGGGGTGTTGTGTCAAGGCGACTTCATTGCCTTCCTGAGGATGAATACTCTGTACACCGTACAACCTCGCAAGCAGCAGTAGTAGTACTGTAAGTGCGCAGTTGTCCTTGCCGCGTAAGGGTGAAATGCCAAGAACTGTGAGAAGCTTTCTTAAGTCGGAGGATGCCGACATGAGGCAAGATGGAAGGTAACTGGGGCCTACTCTGGGGCCTGCTCCTATGTATGCCGCAGGATGGCTCTGCCTGGTGTACGGGCTACGGAGAATATCAGCCAAACTGCTTGCCCAGAGCGCTGCAGGTGTCAGATCAATGCAGTTGATGACCATCGAGGCCAAATGGAACGACTCCAGAACGCCTGCTTCTGTCTATACACGAAACCCATCGTCCGCCATGAAGGAAGTGTCCCCATTTGCAAGGCTGCTAGGAGAATAAGTGAACGCCACGTTCACCGGTGCTTGGGTTGTCATATTGATGGGCCGACGATCAGAATGTCATAACATTTGGCGAGTCTGGGCGGCGAGTCGAACATCAAGTTCAAGTGAGACAGGAGGACCCTCTCTACACTGGCTATTTACTGGACCACTAATGTCATTGTAATTACACCATGGAGAAGTGGCCACGTTAATAAAGTAGAACACTGAAGGCTTGCGTGGAGGGCGGGACTGCTCAAAGCCTCGAAAGCCTCGAAAGCGCCTGATCGACGGCACAAGCTCTGCATGTCATCGTGCGCTCAGTACAAGGGTCCAGTACTTTCCGTGGGCTGCGTATCATAACTTTCCGTGTTGGAACTGACAACGAGCAGCGTCGCAGCGTCCTAACTTCTAGTGGAGGCCGCCGCTGCTGTCCACAGCTGCGAAGAAATGGACGGCGCGAGTTATGGATCCTGACTCGGCAGTTCCGGCTGATGGTGGACATAGCTCAATGGCCAGCGGGAACGATGCCAAGTCTGCGCAGCGGACAGACGAGATCCGTTCCACAGGATGAATCAGACATAGAATTAGGCACGGGTATCACGATTCTGATCAGTCAATTGATCAAGCATGATAGAGAGAGCAAGGTAACCCGACGCCAGATCTCGACTCTGCAGAATGGGGGCAGTTCACAGCTCGAAGGGATGGCGGATCTATCTCGGCTGGGTTGCCGACGGGAGAAACACTACGAGGGAGCCGTGATGCAGGTTGCAGTAGGGTTCCACGCTTGTACCTCGCAGACTCTTACGATACTCTCAAGCGAGGGACGGCAGCTCAGGAGTTACAGATGAGATACCTGGCAGCTTTACGCCGTATGGGCCGTCTGGCAATCAGACGAGAAGTCATTAGTAGCAGGAAATTATTATAGATGCCCCGTCGCGCTCGGATTGCGGGCTGGACCCGCTTTCAGAGGTCGTGTGCTGCTCGCGGCAGAGTCTTGTGATCGGAATCTTCGGTCCTAGCTGGTTGCGATATTCGAGGGACCGCGTCCTATCAGTCACTCATGGATGTCTCTCATCTCGAAGTTCTTTACTCTTTCCCTGACTGGTTTGATGTACAGTAGAATCCTGATCTGGCGTCAACATGTCTTGCGAACCCGGATCAGGAAGCCAAATCTCAGCAGTGGTTCCGCGTCAGCACGAGCTCACAAGCGCCGATTCCACATTAGCGCGCCTCGTGCGGAGAAACGTTTGATAGCTTCAAAAATTCTGTATCCAGACAGGGAGCTTAGACCCGCAAGTTAGTTTTGCCGTCTCCGCTAGCACCGCTACGGACCACGGAGTTCGCTACTGCTCCCGGCCACTGCTAAGAATGGCGGCCGTATCATCTATGCGCGGCTACCATCAGCGCTGTTTTAGTCTGAGCTCGGCGAAACCTCCGCTTGCTGCTTTGACTGTAGGCTCCGCTGGGGTCCACGACCGTGGCCCGGAAACGCTCCTGGCCTTCCACGATTATAATCAGTCCACTCACCGATCTGTGCTAAGGACTGAAAGCTACCACTCAGGTAACTGGCAATTATACTACGAATAATAAGGGGTTTAAAGCGCTGCGGATATAATATAGTATAATCTACCTAGGTATCTAGATTAGTCGCTGACAGCCTTCGCTGTCATCCGCCACTAACCATATCGAGCTTCTGTCTGGAGAGCAGTGGACAATCCGGCCCGTCAACTGCCAAGATGGAGTAATCCATGGATCCCCAGTGTTTCTGTATTAAGAACAAATCCTTTGTCTCCCAGTCTCTTCATATGAATTTTATCTCCATAGCTCCTGACGTGCCTGCATCCCCAATCTCCCTATTGGTCTTTCTTCTAAGATCTAGTGATTTTAGGGCAACTGTTCTCTTCCCCCTGATCAACAATCTCAAATCTTGGGTTGTCACATCTTCTCATCACTAAGCGCTTTATTTTCTTTTCTATGTTTGTCTGTTCCCTTTGTCGGTAGTTTCTTTGGCCCCTTTGGGCAATTGTGAAAGAAAATTTGACCGTGCCGCACGAGTAAGCTACGTAAAGCCCACAAGTTGGTCTCCACTACTCAAGCTTCATGGCCCATCCCTGCTAGCTGCGGCACTCTGCATGAACATCCAACGGCTTGCACGGGATGGCGATCGCCACTAGGATCACCGTTGCTCGTGAAGCTCCCTAATACCTACTGTAAGTATGGAGTAGCTAAGTATGCTGGTGATTTTCTTTCTATTATTATTCAATTTCTAGAAGCAGATTCCAACGTCTCCTCAGGCGTTTATGCGCCCCGGTGGTAACTATGGATACTATTTTTGTTTAGGAGGAAAGCAAAGGGCAGAGTGCTGTCCTCCGACTCCGGTTTCACCCTGGTCCGCCCGATCTCGCACATCTACGGAGCACGGAGTACATGCAGGAGGAAGGAGACAACTGACAGCGCCCCTGGCAAATCCCTGACACATCGGTGTCGATCAATCCCGGCTATTTACAGAAAGTAGGGCGGACTGTTCCTTCTTCCTTCGGGAATCACATATCCTCCCCGGCTGCCGTTGCTTTGATGCCGCGTACCGCGAAGCCTTAGAACAGCTCAGAATAGCCGCGGTACGGCTGGCCCGTAGAAAGATGCCATGTGCTTCCATTGCAGTTTAACAACCATGGTAGTACCCGTTTCCAGCAGACAGCCGTGCAATAATGCATGTAGATGTACATGTGCAATCCATATTGTTTGGTACCACCAACTCTAACCCAGAGTCACTGCCATCAGCGACAGGGGTCCGGCAAGAAGAGTAGAAAGCATCATCCCTCTCCGGAGACGCTCCGGGCCCAGAATTTCCGCTGGGGATGATGTGAACATCTTCTTATTCTGAACAGAGCTGCATACACCATTGAGGGCATGCATTCCGCCGGCCGTCTCTTCTTTTCTTATCACGCCAGACGCGGGTGGAGCAGGAGTACGAGGGAGCACGAGCGCTCTCCACTCCAGGTACTAGGAGGGAAGAAGCAGGTCCCGAGGCCGCCCCTCTCCCTCCACTCCATCGTCGTCTCCTGCCCTTCCCGCTCGGCTGATGTACACTACACGGAGAGACCGCGACTAAGAGCCTTAGCCTCTGGTCTCTCCAAGGCTCGACGCGACCGGCCTCCCCAAGCGCCCCTCCCCCGGCACGCACTGTGCACCGGCCCATCGACAGCTCTTTGGTCGTTGCCCCTGCTCCATGTCACTCTAGCTGCATCGCCGCGGCGAACCCTCTCCACTTTATCTGTCCCCGGTAAACATCCTCCATCTAGATCGCGGTCCTTACGCGCGAGGGAAAAAAATACACCTGCATGACACTCAAAACGACAAGTCCACAGGTAACTCTCTTTGCTCATCCTGGTCTTACTCAGACAGCCCCAGAGAGGGTCATCTTGCTAGCTGGTCCTAGCACAAATAAAAAGTCAATGCTTCACAGATGGGCACGCGCCACCTCTGTCTCTCTTTCTTCTTGTATCATCTCTCTCCCTTCTCCAATTCGAGAAGCTCCGTTTGCTATCCATTCACTCGCTTAAGCCTCTTGACGGCTCTCCATTGTTTGCCTCCTGTCGCTTCTTCCACCTTCCAGTGGCAGTCTCCACTGGTAGTATTCCTTTGTTACCTTTCATCATCTTCTCCTCACCTCTTAAATTCTCTTCGTATCCCCTCACGGCCATTCCTGTTGCCTCTTTCCATACTTTCGCAACTGAGGCATTCGTAGGCCACTTCACGGGACCGTTTGCCTAATTGCTTCTGTTGAAGCTATCGTTGCATCATGGCTTTCCCTTATATGCGGGCCTTCATTGCGCTCTTGTGAGTCCCCAATTCCCTTCCCCTCTTTCATTTCCCTGTTCTATTCTCTTGAACCAACAAGCGACCTTATATCACAGATTTCTTGTTGAAAAGCATCTGACACTGATCTCTTTTTGCAGTTTATACCGCTACTTACGTCTTGTCGTGAACCTGTTTGCCTTCTACACCTTCAAGCCAATTCCCCCACCGGAGAACCCAAAATTAACCGCGCAAGATGTTACGGTCATCATCCCAACTCTTGAAGGTTGCGGAGATGACTTGGTGGAGACAATTCGCACGATCCTTGACAATCGACCATTCGAACTCATCCTCGTGACGATTGAAGCAAACCGTAAGAAGGCTGAAAAGATGCTCGAGGCGATGCCAGCTTCGAAATCAAGGATACGCCTCTTCACAGTTGCGCAGCCGAACAAGAGACGCCAGATGACGAGGGCCATCCCTGAAGTCCGAACGGCCATCACCATCTTTGCTGACGATGATGTGAGTTGGCCGTCAACCGCACTGCCTTGGATTCTGGCGCCATTCGAAAAAGACGAGAAATTCGGAGGAGTCGCCACCTGCCAGCGGTTGCGACGCGCCGTATCACCCACGTTTTCTCAGCGCATTTGGGGATTCTTGGGGGCTCTATACCTTGAGCGCAGAAACTTCGATTGCGCGGCTACAACGCATATGGATGGCGGCGTCCCATGCCTTTCGGGACGAACTGTCGCATATCGAACCAAGATCCTACAGGACGAGGGCTTCACTCATGCCTTCACAAACGAGGAATGGTGGTGGGGCAAATATCAGCTGAACGCTGACGATGACAACTTCATCACTCGCTGGATGGTGTCTCACGGCTGGGAGACATACATTCAGTACCACCCCGAGGTTGAAGTTAAGACGACTTTGGAGGACAATCCCAAATTTTTGAAGCAGTGCGCGCGGTGGTCGCGGAGCAACTGGAGAAGCAACCTCACAAGCATGTTCAGCGAAAAGCACATCTGGTAGTAAGTACACAGTCTTTCTTTGCCTCACAGTCTACATCCCTGCGGGAGAAGCATGGGCACCGTGTGCATGATGTTTTCCGTCTTGAGAAACTCAAGTCAGGACCGGGCGATGGCTGGCGGGTCAGCGCACGATTGTTAGTGCACCATTGCAGGGTGGGGATGTCCAACTTCGGCAAGACACATACACTAAAAGAATCGCATCCAAGTAAGCCGCACGCTAACTATAGAGGTCCGTGTTGCAGCCGCCAGCCGTGGAGCGCCTACGCCGTCCATCTGACAACGCTGTCGCCGCCGGCCCTCCTGGGTGATATGTTGCTCATTTTCCTCTGCCATAAAGCCACCGAGCCATGGGATAGGGAGTCGCACGTGCTGGCCATGCAAGCGCTTGGGGTGTGGATGTTCATCAGCAAGTTCATCAAGCTCCTGGGACACTACATTCGCTATCCTGTGGACATCCTCCTTCTGCCCGTGTCGATTCTGTTCGGCTACTTCCACGGTGGAATCAAAATTTACGCCGTTCTCACTCTCAATGTGGTAAGTTGCAAAACCTTTGACCTTGACCACCCTCCAAGAGCCAGTCCTCTTCGCCGCCGTGCGGGCTGCAGAGCTCTTAGGTTCGCCTCTAGAGCCTTAAACTATGGCCTAGGCCTAGGGCCCCTAGCCTTCTTCGGATCGCCCAGCATCTCTTTCCCCGTCGACTCGCTTCTTCTGCCTCCCTCTTCCCCACTGCTGCCGTGTGCTCTTTTGCCTGAAGACGCTGCGCATTCCCGTTCACGGTCTCCCTTCTCCCACGGCGTTCCCTCTTCCGGTTCTCCGGTCTGGGTCACTCGCGGGAGTCTTTCACTCCTAGCCCTACAGTATATCCCATCATGTCTTTTCTTGCTTACTATCTGTCATTTGGCGGCTCCCTGTTCGCCAGCTTTTATCTCTTCCTCTCCACTTCTGATGATGAAGTCTGCTTCATGCAGCAGATGTTCGGCCCAGACCCAGATCATCACAACATCCCTGTTACATGTTAATACGCTTACTTTCGCACGCACGCATGTTTTAGGACGTGGCTAACCCTAAGTGTTCCGACTACAGACTGCATGGGGCAGCCGTGAAGGAGCCGACGCCAATGATGCAGAACGTATGAGGAAGCGAACCGACATCGAGCGTCAGAAACGGGCTTACAGCTTGAATCACGTCGCTCGGTAAATGGCTACTACTCGCTCGCCGGTCCGGTCGCTCAAATCACTTCTACATTTGCGCCCTTGGATTACCTCACGTACCTTCGAACTCCCCATCGCGCTACTCCTCGTCTTCTCCCCACAGGATCATTACAATTTCCTGGAGGATGCTATTCGCGAACGACCTGCCTAAAACTTCAAAAAAATTTTCGACATTCGATGATATTCGGCCGTCAGGCATAGGAATCACTGCTGCTGCAGACTCATATTCGCTGTCTGCGAACTCTTTTTCTCATGCTTACGACGAGACGTGCTAACGCCATACCCCTACACGATTCACGTGGATCTGCTAAAAAAAGGATACTGTGGAGATTGAAGGTGCCAACATCCGGGATTGGGCACTAATTTAAATTTTCTTCTTCTTTCCCCCCAAATAATAATATGCTTTGAAAGCAGCTTGTTCCTAATGCCATTGGTGATGCCACCTTACCTGTCGTCATCAATGGTTTTTCTTTTCTTTTCTTTTTCTTTCTTGTCCGGGAATCACAGAACCGGATAATGAATCAGTTTAAAAGATTCGGGGAATTAATGCCACTGAAAAGATATTCGAAATTGGGTTGTTGAAGCCTATAAATGTACAAAAGCATGTATGGGGTTTATTTCTCACGGGACAACATCAACACCATCTAGATCGAAAGGCAGATGGGAGGCTTTTTCTGACACTTTATTTCAGTTTTCTTCCTTTCGACCACATTGCTTTCACCCTTTATTCTGTCTCCGAACATTAATACTTGCTTGCACATTCCACTCCCTTTTTCTTTGGCCGTTTTGTTTCTTTGACACTTGCTTCTTTTTCAGACGCGTAATTGCGGCTTTCATGTTTTGATTTTTTTCCCTAATAATTACCACCCCTGTGAGTTTTAGAATAATGTGAATCAATGGGAAATAAAGCAGCTTTGGAAGCGTATCTCTGAACCTCTAGTCCACCATCCATACATTGTGATAGCTCCTTTGTTTCCCTACTTCGCTCACTGCTTGTCCAAAAAGGTTTTCTGGGCCAGTTAATGTATCTGTCCTATGGATTTGCCTGTGTTGCGACATATACTCTACTTGATAAGTGCAATTGTATATCCCGGCCACATTGAGCTCCACAGAAAAGCGAAGGCAATGAAATTTGTTTTCGCAAACTACCTATTCTATACAAGTCCATCCAGCTTAGGTTGAAAGTCTTACAGAGCGACTAGTTTCATATTACGTGTGTCTATAAGGTCTCTTCACAGCGTCTGTTGCACTTCCTTTGAGTTTCGATCATGCTACACTTTCCAGCACACGTTCTGGGAAGACCGTTCTAGATCTGGACGTCATACATGCCCAATATAATGACGCCAAGAGGGACAGGGCCTCCTGCAGCTTGTAGCCAGATCTAATCATACCTTTTATTCCTTATACAACCCCGCTTCTCCGCACAAAATAACCTTTGCATGCCCATGCATGGTCTGTGTAACCAACCAGTGTGGCTGGCCTTATATGCATGTCGAAGAAAGACATCATGCCACCAACCCCCCTTTGCCTGTGCAGAACGTGCCATGGAAAAGAAGCCATACCCAGGTAGGTCAAAGGAAAAAGCAAAACGAGGGCTGAGTTGACCTGGAATGACAGGGCCGAGCGTCATGCTGCAAGCCACAAAAGCCACGAAAAAGAAACGTCCCGGGCTGATGGTGATGTCAGAATCCCCTTATTTGGGAGGTTTGCCTTTGCAAGTGAATTGTGTTTCTCTCTCCTCCCCCCCCCCCCCGTACTTTCATATATACATGTATCCTTTATCTCCTTTCTCCTACCCTTTTTAATTTTCTAGCCTTATTTGAATTGAACATTTTCATTTACTTAAACAATACTAACGCGATCAGGCACAGCCGGAGTATCCACGCAGACCTCTCACGTCAGCTCGGAATTTTCTAAAGCTTGATCTTCCCGCCGTCTGAACCTTAGTTGGAAGTTGTGGATACTCAATTTCCATTGCGACCATTATCGGGCCACATGGTACTGCCTATCCATTATCCTTTTGGGGGGGCAGGAGTGGTGAGGGTCAATACCTATATTTCATAATAAAAGAAACTTTTAATATGTCTCAGGAAGATCACAGTTTAACTTACTTACCTAAGAACTATTATTTGTAGTCTAGTCCGGCTCGTATTAACATCGACTTCGTAGATCATTGTCTAACAATGCCGCCAGTCAGAGAGCCGGAACTTTAATAAGTATCCCTGCACTTGTAAAATATTTACATTCAGGGATGATAATCGTAATCATCACGTGTGCGGATTGGTGGATAAGTCATGCCCTCCATCACAATGCATTACGCGTTCTCTCTGCCCTTGCAGATGCGGAATCGTCCCTGGTCTTCCGAGGGTGGCTAGCAGCATTAGGCCCGCCATCTATGTACCTATGTCCTTTCTATGTATAGTAGCTGACATCAGGCGATACTGACACTTTCTAGAAGGGAGTACATCATGCGTATCTATGTAGGTACAGGTACATACCTAGGTTCTCTGTAGTGGACAGGTAGTCAACACCATAAAGAAAAGGTCATCTTTTTAGTGTTAATATGTCTCACTCTTTCAACAATGTGTACCTAGGTATATAGGCATGCAGATGCCACACGTCCAGACCCGACCCTCGACCGAATTCTATGTAATACCATGGACATACCTAATATATTTCCATTGGAAAGCTGAACTACCTACCTAACTTACTTCTGCATACCTCTTAGAACATGATGCACATGTATGTATGTACAGTTCTCTAACTCCGCACGTCACCTTATCGATCCATGCCTGTCTACAGTTAGTGTCAGCGTTTTAGAGATCCTGTCATAATCCCTGCAGGATGAGCTGCGTTATGTATGGTATGCAGTATGCTGCCCCGGTGGGCCCCTATCAATTGATCGTCTGCTTTTTCAAAGCTTCCTGATGGCGGAAACTAAGTACCTTCTTAGCTAGGTAGGTGGACAGGTGGACGGGACTGGAGGTCTGGAGTGAACGGCCATGATCAAGAATTTGCAATTCCCAGCTTGTCGACACGCTACTAGAGTCCTAGGAGCACAAACGAGGAAACACAGTATATACTAAGCAGAGTATGTCATGAAATAGAATTCCCATGTCTCCCTAAATAATTTCGCTCAAGGAGGTAGAGTATCTCAGCGACAGGCAAATAAGTTGGAAATTCGCCTCAGCGTCAGCTAGGAGAATGGTCTCCATAACCACCCATCCGGATCAAAGCAAACTTCGAAATCGACGCCGCCAAATAAACCCACTGCACCATACAAGTCGAAGTTGCCTTCTAGCCCTTCAATGCTTGCAGCTTCCTCGTCCACTTCCTCGTGAAGATCCCACCCTCCTGTCTTCTGTCCATTCCATGTAAGAAATATCTCAACCTGCAAAGTCCGTGTCCCAGGAGCAGGCTGGAAGCTAGCAGGTTCTGGAAGGGAAAACGTCATACCCAGTCCAACAGTCTCCCCTACATTGAATGCTGTCGTGAACTCCTTTCCACCCCATGAGTCGTTCACAAAACGGCACCCGTCGTCGGAGAAGACGCCAACGCTCCCTCTCTCCCAACCAGGGGATCGCCAAGTTGGGTATGGCTGTGCCGCAAAACCGATGGAGAATCCACTGGCATCACCGGAACCAGTACCTGGCCCTGTGCGGAGACCCAGAAGTTTGACTTCAAAGTAGATTGTCTTGCTTCTCCTCGTGACAAAGGGAGAGTCTTCGACAGGAAAGTATAGCGGTAAGCTAGTCAGCAGAGTGCAATCACCGTTTTTATCTTTGGTTCTACCCTTCCACCTTCCTTTTGAGATAATGGTTAAATTGCCATTAAACTCAATTGGTTGTACGGGTCGGAGATCGTGGTTCTGCACACAGCTGTAGACCGCTGTAGAAGGCTTGACAGGCTTCCATAGGGGCAGATTGTCACAGAAGTTATGAGCACGTTCAGCGTCATCACTTGATGCGTTCCCTGTGTTCGAGTATAGATAGCCTGATATTGGCGGAGGAGGAAAAGTTGTCGTGTCTGGCACGGCGGTCTCCCAGTCATGGTATGGTGGAGGGTTTGTTCTGTCCTCTTCCATGGGCCCAGATGCGGATAATGGCCCCGATTGATGGATATAATGAGCTGGCGGCGGACCTGGAGGTGGAGCGTATACCTTGTCTGCCATATTGTTGTTTGAGGGTGAGATACTGGTCTCAACAGCACTCTCCTTGGGAACGCCTTGCTTCTTGTCTGCAGTGGACGATCCCGACTGGTCCACAGTCGCTGGACTTATGGGAGTGGTCACAAGAGGCCCTTTTGCTTTCAACCTTTCGTCGCCTTTATTACCAGTGTCCACGGACTGACTTGGAACAGCTCCAGGTTCTTTGTCGCTATCGCCAAAGCAACACAAAAAGCCCATGATGCTCACAGAACGGTAAAGTGTTCACCTATCAGTATCTGCTAACTGAAAAAATGTAGATCTCAAGAGATATGGATATTATTAGCTCCTTCTTTAGAGCCGGTAACGCTCGATCTGCTTGCGTGTCGGGCGGAAGGTGCGATAGCAATTAGTACCTGAGAGCTTCGAAAAGGCCGATAGATTGACGTGGTATCAAATAGTGAAATCAGAAGAGCATCTCAAATAAATGATTTCAATAAACTCTTTTCAACAGTCGTGTCCCATTTAAACTCAAGGAGATATCGAGCAGCTGGGCTCGATTAAGAGTCGGAGGATCGATTGTGGAATGTGCGCAAAAATGCACTTGGCAGACAGAGTACACCCTGAGGGATGTAGATATCAGCTAATAAACACAAAGGATATAGTGGGATAACCTAAACAAAGGAATAAAGAAGTGCAACACATAAAAGAGTCGTTGAAATTAACACCCGATGGTCAGGCCGCTTTTAGGTATCCATTGGCTCCAAGACTGCCAAGTGCGGGTATGACTCGGATACGCTGTGGCTGTAACAAGACAGTGATAACAATGATGTCACGCTGTAAAACAATAAATCAGAAAGAACATGCTGCGTCCAAGAGTAATTCATAGAAGAAATACTAGCGGGATGCTACCATAGCTGATTCCAAGGGAAAGTGGTAAGCACTGCTGCTGTAAGAACATGATCATACTTCCGTCCACTGATCACTAACATGAACGGCGAGCTCTCAATATGACAATGGGATGCAGAAGGGGATTTTTTTTTTCCAAACTCAGGACTAGTGTTAATGATTTGATAACATGTACAAGAGTGGCGCTACACTCAACCACAAGTCGTAAATTCAAGGACTTCCGACCGTGGGTTGGACTATTGACGGAACGCTCCATATCGCCAAGCTCTTCTCAAATCTTCTCAAAGATTACAGGCAAGCAAAAAACTTGAAGAGATCTTTCCCATTCTATCACCATATTATGCAGCTGAGTTGCAACTGTCCATCTAGGAGTAACGCCATTACCCGCCGAGTATTGATCAAAAAGCGTTAGTTATATATTCTTTGATGTCGAATTTCTGGTCATAATCAAACGTGAAGAGTAAGATAAGAAACTCTGGCTATTGAAAAAAAACTTTCCACCGAAATAAAAACAGCATCTTCGAGCTTCGATAGTGCCGAGTTTCAGGTTACCCAAAGATAACCGGAAACATATCCCATTGCGATTTGCTGCACCAAAGCGAAAACTTAAGTTTTCACCATCTTTTGTGCTTTACATTCTCGCATTCTACCTTCCTCTTCAAACAAATCTCTTATCCTCACAACGAGTCAACTGATTCAATTGTCATGACTGTCACTTGGACCAGTCATTTTCCACACGTAGAACCCTGAGGACCACTGGCAGAGCTCACGTTTTCACACGATGGATAGAAGAATGCCGCCACAGCAATGATGACATACGCTGCAATTAGTAGTGCACCTTCAAGATAGTTGCTCCGCCCATCTAACATGAGATAGTTGACAATGAATGCTGACACAAAGAGCGAAACTGTCTCGAACAAACTGAAATAAAGTGACAGCTCCGTATTCAGACACCATCCAAGCAATACAACGACTGGAGTTACGAACAAGGCAATCTGGATACTACTGCCTAGAGCAACTCCAATAGCAAGATCCATCTTGTTTTTGCTTGCCACGGTCACTGCAGTTGCATGTTCAGCAGCGTTTCCGACAATTGGAAGAATAATAAGGCCAACGAACGCCTCGCTGACGCCGGTATTCTCCACGAGGTAGTCAATCGAATCGACAAGGAACTCTGCGCAAGCTGCAACAAGCCCAGTGGTGATCAAAAGCAAAATAATAGCAGAAATACGAGATAGCACCGGCTTGCCTTCAGAATCTTCCTTGGGTTCAGTCCGCTTCGGGCGAACAAGATGGGGAAGCGGCTGTGCGGATGGTATCGAAGTCTGGAGGAACGGCCTGTTCAGACGGTCAGGCAAAGAATTCGTTCGACGTAGATCCAGACGTTGCGCTGTTCCAGCAGCGGGTGAGGAACAATCCTGCAGTGCAGGTTGGGTGGGCTGAGTGAATACTGTTGACACAAACACACGAGGGATTGCTGGCCGATAAGACACATTGCGCATGCCAGGTTGCTTTGGGTCACTACCCCCGGGCACTCCCATATCGTTCGAAGACCCAATTAGTACTTCTGATCGAGTGGGGGTTGATGTGGAAGATACGAATACGCCATCTTCAGTCCTCTTGGTATCTTGAGTCGTCTCTTGTACCTGGTTGTCCTTATTCTTGCGCCGCTTGTGATGCTTTTTCTTTCCCTTTTCAACGATGACCTTTCCATGAGCTGGCTTATTCTGCTCCGTTTCAAAGTCACGCGATGTAAAGGCAGATAGTGACCGACTGGGGCGCTTTCTAGGTGGTTCTTCGGCATCTGCCTCGTCTCCACTAGCTACCGCATCATGTTCTGGTGGCCTGTATGTTGGAAGCTTCCCGGAAGCTTCGACACATGGTGGCGTCTCAGCAGTATGGGATCCTGATGAAGTTGTGCGGATGAAAGACGGAACCGAAGGCACCGAACGCATGTCCTTGGAACTGGTACTCGACTTGCGTCGTCGCTTTTTTCGCAAAGCTTTTCTGATACGTTTCACAGTAGTGTTGGACCCAGAGCTCGT
Source organism: Thermoascus crustaceus (assembly GCF_041956765.1). Lineage (NCBI taxonomy): Eukaryota > Fungi > Ascomycota > Eurotiomycetes > Eurotiales > Thermoascaceae > Thermoascus > Thermoascus crustaceus. The sequence continues at coordinate 2,635,209 of NW_027192530.1, read as the reverse complement.
ATCAGTATCATCATCGGACGTGTCGGAGGAGCTAGAGTTCAGCATCTCTGCAAGAACACCGGGGTGTGACTCCTCGTCGATCATATGTTGAGGAGTGCTCTCATAAATGTATGCATGAGACTTCAGCTGAAACAGCAAATAAAGGATGTAGACCAGAAGTAGAACAACGCTAGTACCGCGGCTGACTTTGAGTACGACAGCGTCTGCAGTGTTGAGGTTGCTAAAAGAAGCATGGAAGGCAGTCGGCAACAGAAGGCTCATCACGCTCAAGCTGAGAAGACAGGCACTCATCTGCGTTATAGCAGAGTTGTAAAGCTGCTCTCGGAATCGAAGTCCGCCGAACAAGAAACACATTCCTAGGATCAGGAGCAGATTCGCCAGGATGGATCCGAGTAGCGACGCCTGCACAACTTGTATTTGATCCGCTACCAACGCAATGATGAAAATAATCAATTCAACAGCGTTTCCGAAGGTAACGTTCATCAGAGCACCGACTGTATCACCTAAATTTGAAGCGACACATTCTGTAGCGTATCCCAGCAAGGATGCCAAGGGAATAATTGCTACAGCGTTAATCGCGAATACCACTGTTGGGCTGACTGAGCTCTCATCCCCCATACTTCGGTGCAGAGCACCCAAGGCAATACCCGCGGGGACAAACACCAGGAGCCAGTTGGCCCAGCTGGAAAGGATAATCATCTTGGTATCTCTGTACGCACGAAGAAATACGTTCCGATTTGGCTCTGTCCCTATGGGGGAAGCCTTCTCTCCATCCTTCGTGTCCAGGGGAATGGAACCCTCAGGAGAGAGAGCGGACGAGGTCGCGACTTCGACGTCATGGCTGGATGGCTCTGTGGTAGCCGGTATTCCAGGCTTAATCTCATGTGCAGAGTTGGGGTGAAGATGCAGGTCATCGTGGTGAGCTCGGCGGGAAGCTGACAACGGGTTTTCTATGGGAAGGATAGGATGATCAAGGCTGCAATCGCTGCGGCCGCGGGCTCCAAAGAGATTGAGGTTCGAGGCATATGCTTTGGTGCGGTCCCAGATGCGGATGCGGTCTATAGGTGGTGGATCGTCGGAGGACTCGTTCATCGAGCAGTGGCGAACAGTACAATATTGACTATTCGACAAGGAAAAGAAGGAGATAGGCCGTGTGCGGATGGAATACGGCGAATAGAGATGATCCCAGGAAGGGGGTTAAGACAGTCAATTAGAATAATGGAAGGAGAAGATGATGATAAGAAGAAAGGGGTAAGATGAAGGGGTAGGGTCCGGGCCAGACAGCCGACAGACCAAGCACTTAAGTTACGCAACAGTTGAGCACGCCGTACTCCGTACCTCCGTAATCAATGCCAGGAAAGGGAGCTGGACATTCGCAACAGCACTCGATACGGAACATGGAGGACGCAATACTCCGTGGCAAGTGGGGGAGCTTGGGCTTACTATCAATGACGCGACAACACTAGACTCCGGTAGAATATTATTGACTAGTCATTGCTGATTGCTACGTAGGACGACTGACGTACGGAGAGAGACCACGTACGGGGAACTACTGATAGTACGGCGGCAATAGTCGATCGCTGTTGGATGCTTATTATTATTAGTACCTCAAAGTGACTGCTGGAGCTCGTTCCACTGCCGGCGCCTTAATTAAGGCTTTCCAGACTCTCGCCCTGCGAGATGAACCAATGGTGTGGATGCCTGGCAACGTCGATCCCGAGATAGCAAAGTCGTCCCTCCAACTCCGACACTCCGGATCGGGATACATACGGAGTTGGAGAAGCTGCATCGGTCTCTTAATGCCCACGTCTCCCACTCTGGACGGTCTATGATGCCCGATGATGCAGTAACACAAACCCTTATGCATCATAATTTTCAGACACAACTTCCTGCCTGGTGAAAGATCATTAACTTAGCCAATGCAAGCACATGCGGTCCCAACCGGCTTTCCAAATCAAATCGTCACAGCCACAGATTGCACCGCCGTATTGGTAGACCCCTGGATAACTCTATTGCTCGATGATACACACATCCATGTAGATTTGCATACAGAAAAAGAATCTTTGTGGAAATAATACTCGGGTGCTAGAAGTCAGTGCGTCGGGTGCCTAAAAGGTTCTGTTGGTCTGATCTATTTCGGGCGTGGTCATCAGGCTTCCCCGCCTGGCTGCTACCGCCCGAGGAGCGGGATCGTCTCCCCGCGTGGACGGCTGTTTATCCACAAGGTGAATACAACAGAGACAGCCACAGAATATATATACACAGTAGGCTTATTTGACCTGTACTTTTTTGCTCAATTGAAAGGAGCATGATGCATCTTGGAAACGCACTGATTGCAGCTTTCCTGAATTATTCGCCCAATCCGCCACCCCTGTCGCGAAACCCCAGGATGCTCCAACTGCATTATGTGTCTAATGGACACTTGTATCTGAAACATGCATAAGGCGGCGGTTTTGGCAGCCTCCTGCGATTGGGCCGTATACTTCTGGTTATTCTTTTCTCCCTGAAGCATCTTTGTCTGAAATCTTACATATTCCTCTTGTACATGCGCTTTCAGTCTCTTTGACTCTTGTCCTTTGCTCCGTCCCTCACTTCTCTTTTGTCATTACGAGTCTCTAGCAAAGGCCATTCGTTCACTTGACAGCTTCACCTTCACGGTAGTTTCCTCGTTCGCCTGTACTGTACAAAGCACTCCGAGCTCTAAGAGTCGCTCGGCTGCCCTTCCAGTGCTATTTCTTCTTTCAGTCGACCTAGTGATACCATGTCGATACGAATGGATCAGAAACGACAGTCACGGAGACTGTCGTTTACGCTCCAAGTTCAGCGCATCTTGAGTCTTGATAAACAAGGCGACGTGAGTTACCATACAATGTGTATACCGCATAACTTTTTGCTTCCAGCTAACCACTGCCGCGCACAAAGGCAAAGCAAGTCATTGACACCTCAACTAGTCTCACAAGAGGTACATCCATCGATGTGCAATCTGCTCCAGTCTCTGGTTCTCGAGCTGGTAAACCCGACAAAGTTGAACCCGTCAAATCAATGGCTGACTCGTCACCCGGAATCAATACTTCCAGTGGCATCCCTGGCTTTAGCAGGGGGACTCTCCCGGCCCTAAAAACTTCACAAGCACTACCGGGAGTCACAGACACGAGTCAGACGTCGATGCAGTCTGTTACCCATGACGAGACATGGAATACAGCATCGCAAAATGCACGAACATCAACTGAGACTAATAAAACGGACAGGTCTGAAATCTGTGTCTCTCCTTCTTGGCATAAAGATGATGAGCGAAAGAAACAGAAAAAGGAGATGAAACGTATGGAGAGAGAAAAGAGAGAGCTGGAAAGACGTTTGAAGAAGCTTGAGGAAGCAGACTCAAAACGGGACTCCAGGTCACCGAAGAGGGAATCACGACGCCTGACAAAGAAACAACCATTAAGCAGCTCAAGCCGGGCTTCGAGCGTAAAAGCAGATGAGTCCCGGTCTTCACACGCGTCTCGACTCTCGATCTTTTCAGGGTCGACACGTGCGTCCCGATCGAGCTCTGTCAATGGTCTCGACCATGGAAATCCGGAACAACAATCGACGGAAATAACGAGACTCAGTACACCTCATGACCTGAACCCTGTGACGACTTCGACAATGCCTCGTTTGTCCAACGCCTTGCCAGAACGCTTTGGTGCAGCAATATCAAAGGAGTTGCCTCCTCGGAACACAACTGTGTGTTCGAGTCATCCGCCAATGGATCAATCACAGCGCTCTCTTCATTCAACGACGAAGTCCACTGATTTACGAGGAAGTGCAAGACTTCTACGTTCTGTAGACAAAGAAAAAATTGAGTCTAAGGGGAACACTGTTGCATTCTATCAAACTTCCAATCAGACTCCTGCTGAAAACGGCTACGAAAATAATCCCTCTAGGGTGGAAAAACAGAAACACTCCGCGGATCTAGACCGCCTGTCATTTGCCGCAGCTTTAAATCGGGAAAAGCGGGTTCATTCTGAACAGATACCCAAGAAACCGAATTTTACAAGAGATACAAAAGAGATCCGAGAGTCTTTTTTCCAAGTTTCTGAGACAGCCTCCGCCAGTCGTCCAATGTCCACTCAAAACATGGTCAAAGATTTCGAAGAAAAAGAAAAAGGGACGTTTATAGACCCGACAAGAGCTTCTCAAGTGGCAAACAGTAAGGCCAAGATCTTTATCTACAGCTTGGTGCGCCCGACAGATGCTAATCATGTCACAGCCATTATCAAAACTTCGACATTGACGGCTCATACGCCAGACTGTTTGCCAATGAATTCGATGCTTCAGGCTCCGAACGGCAGTCGTAGTCATACAAGGTTTAGGTCTTCTCCACTCGCGGCCCCTGGCACGACCATCCGCGATCTGGAGAGATATACGGGAACCAATGAAGTCCATCAAGCCTCACAGACATTATCTCTAAATCAAGTTCTCACTGGGGACTTACAAGACTCCAAGTCCAAGACAGGGAAACAACAGATCCTTCCGCTCCGTCTTCTCCGGAGGGAGAAGGGAACAACCCCTGACAAGTCAAAAAATGTCTCCCAATCGGATAACTCAAAGCCCTCTGGTATTATTCATCAGAGCTCAAAATCAACTGAGTCATCCCAGTTCCTGGACAGAAACTCTAGAACTCTTGAAAGGAACTCTTTTAGGACCACAGAAAGCTCGTTGCTGACGAATCCTTCACCAGCCTCTGCAGGAAATTTGATGACTACAAGTCAGTCTTCAGGGCAGTTTGCGGCACTTCCAACTTCTGGCAACTCGCGAGGCGCTGCCGATCCCACATATCCGTCAGAAAATCAAGCTTCTCTAAGCTTCGAAAATCTACCGGATTCTCAAACTGAACGCCGTCCAACATATAAAGACCCTGCAGCAAGGATTTCATCAACGACAAATGGTCCGGACACTTTTCAGAAAAGAGTCCATTCGTCCCAACAAAGGATCAGCCCTCGGATTCCGGAACTTAACTCTCATAAGATCGCTATTGGACAGGTGACAAACCGGCCAGGGAACTCATCGAGAAATTCTTCTCCGGGAGCTGTTTCGGAAGATTATAATACAGCTGTGGAAAATATGTCGACTACAGCTGAATCCTTGGAGCAGATGCCGTCTTTTCAATTTTCGACTCCCACTCCTCCAGGTTCAACGCTTAATTTGTCTGATGAAAGCGTCCTACGTCCTCCTGGATCGACATCTCAGATAAACAGTGCACGTTCTCTTTTTCATTTCAGCAATAATACAGCCTCTGCTATGCACAGCACAGCCAGCCTAGCGACAAGTGGCTCCAGCAGAAAGCCACGCAACTCCCAGCAAGCGAGGCCTCTTGCAAAAATATTTATCATCTGCTGTCATTGCAAATTCTGGCACGATATGCCCTCGGAAGTGTACGCCAAGTTAGCTTTCCCAGATAGTTGCCTTGATTCCCAACACCATGGATCATCTACCACGTTGGTCGATGTACAAGGCGATTCCCGCAGCAGCAGACATCTTGACAAGCTGAACAACTTAGGGTCAAAGAATGTTGTAGGAACTGGTGATAGTGCTTTGTCCACCCGGTTACAGAGCAAGACAGCATTCTCTACTCGCTCTTCTGTTTTATCGTCCGCGCCTGGTCCCTCTGTGACATGCTGCTGGTGTGATCATGCTATGACCAAGTCATGCTGCGAAGGATGGACTACTATTGTCTACATGCACGAAAGGCATCATTAGACCACGCTATTTTCGGAAGATAAAACAAATGTCTTGTTTACACGGTAATTTTCCCATTTTTCCCCTTTTCTACTTAGATTTACTTTTCTTTTCAATCCTGTACTCTTATTTGTTTTATTCTTTTTTATGATTTATGACTTGTGTCTAGTGATTGCATTATCGCTGATGGCCTTTTTACATGCTCTTATGTTATGGGGATCTCGTTTCTCCAACAAAATTTCTCCAGTTGCGTTGTTGAGTCTTTCTCTTCTTTTCCTCTTTACAAGGTAATTGGCGATACCCATTTTCCGGAAATTGAAATTCAAGAGACCAAACTTTATTGGATGCTACGGTTACTATGAATGAATTTTTTTTGATTTCTTCTTCGGCTCCCGTTGCGTCGCGTGTTATTTCTCTTGCATCCCCGCTATACAAATGAAGGATCTTGGAGGAGACATGCCAGTGTAATGTGGCTAGAACTGCATACCAGTCAATAAATACTAAATGATTTACCGTACTTGGCATTGATAAATGGTATCATCAACCTTTTTAGAAGATTGTAAAAGCCGTGTAGTAATTGATCACAAGGCAGCGTAGCAATGGGTCGACATCGCGTTTCCCAGCAATAGATGCTCTTGGATTGTCTTGGATGGTATTTGGTTTACTTATGCCCCTATTCAATTAAGTGTAATTGTAATAAAATAGACGCGAGACTACGACAGTGATATGCGCTACCGTTTTATCCTGGATAGATACATCATTGAGGGATAATTTGTCTAAGCAACTCGTGCCATATTCATTTGTCATCTGCACTATGTTAGGCAGTAGCGAAGAGCCCATATTCGGTATTTGATTCTCATATACCCTGTTGCCAATCCATTCTTGTTCCGTAGTAGACCAAATTGATGAATTGAATCCAGAGGTTTAATCACTACAAAGATACTTAGAACAACCTACAGCACATTCATTAGAAGTAGCAAAGCCATACATACAATAAAGAGCGGAGTATGGTGAACAGGTTTCCTGAACGGAACTGGTAGAGTGCATCTATTTCAAAATGCTTCCTGTATTGCGAAATTAAGTGCGGCTTCGACATCGCGTCTGCGGAATCCTGGTGCAAGTCCAAGGCAGACACCCTTCCTGAGAAGGTCTAGTAAAGTCAGAAATGTCAGCAGTCGCCCATAATAAGGTCTTTTTCAATGACGCAATTCTAGGAGTAATAGTAATTGCGATATTGTAACAGAAATATCAGTGTACTCACGTTCAATAAATCGAGCAACATCCATCACCAGCGAGGAACGTTGATGGGAAGATTTACAAATTGAGCTCCCAGTGTCCGTTCTAGGACAGCCGACGCGATTTTCTGTTCGGCTACAGCACCTGGAGAATCATACGAAATGGATGTCCTTGCAGAATCCCTAGTTGCTTGAGAACCGTCCGAAGTGATCATAGTAGGAGACTGTTGTCCATCTGATTGTAGCGACGAGATGTTCTTCTCTGACAACTCGACAAAAGAAGAATGTCCATCCAGGAAGATACCCTTCTCTCGAAGTAAACCCTCGAAATCATTCGAATCAAACCATTCCCCGTCGAATCCGATAGCAGCAAGGAGGTCATCTACGCTTTTCTTTTCATGGGGCGTTTATTTTTACAGCTGGATGCATGTTCGGAGGATAAACTGGATTTCCTTGTTGATCTTTTCACGGATAGTGCATACCTGCGCCTCTAGTATGGAAGACTGGAACACTCCAGAACTCTGGAGCTTCGTCCGCCCCGCGTTTAAGAAGCTTTTGGAAACGAGGAATCATATGCTTCCTATTTGAATCACAGAGCCCAAATCTGAATACTCGAAACACTTCTTCATGGTCGGATAACGGACTCGTAAGCAGGCGGTATCCGCGCTCTAAGCACGTACGATGCAGCCGCCGTGCAAAGTTCGTTTCCTGAGAACTATATGTGTACGGGGTCCTCGAATGCAATAGTTACTCGACGTTTGGCTGGTCCTGAAAGTCTGCTGCTCTTCGGGTTTCAGGAGTAAAGGCGCCAGATACGTGACTCGCATCCAGGGCCGTCGAGTCGGGACCTTGGGCACTGCCATGAATTTGGTGCTCATCTAACATTCCGTTCCACATATCAGGCGCCCGGTTTGTTTCAAATCTATTAGTATCATCATACGTAAAAACATATCCGAGAGGGCGGGCATTGGTTGCATGTCGCGATGCCTGAGTGCTAGTATAGTATTTCTTTCCCTTCACTAATTTGGGCCCTTCCTCCAACTCTGTCTGATCTCTCGTGTTGCTTTCGCAGTGCAAGCTTGGAACAGCCTGATTGGCAAGAGAAAGGGACCTCTCAGTTGTGCACCGCAGCTGTTGCGCTAATTCTGGTTGCGCAGCCAACAATCCAGAATCTATTACTTGGTCGTTGAAGGCAAGAAGTGACTTGTTCATCTCTTTAATCGTCTGCTCTAGTTCGGTGACGCGTTTGTTCAGCGCGGAAATTGTGGTCTCCTTTTTAAGTCGATAGGCCCGTTGTGCAAGCCGTATCTGTGTTCGACGTCGCTGAAAAGAAGTGTCAACATTGGTTATGATCGAGAAGAATGGAACATACCTCAGCTGCTGTCTTGTCTCTAGTTTCTAGCCTTGGCCGCCCTCGCTTTTTGGAAGCGTCATCGGTGACAGCCGGTGAACCCCCTTTTAACTTTTTGTTTGATTGAACAAACTGGTTATTTACTTTAGATCGAGCTATTCCGGGTTCCTTGGTTTTCTCTTCCTGGTCGGAAATTGAGAGACCTCCATAGAGGGTTTGACGGCTCCCTCCCTCAGTGCGACCTGCTTTCGGGTTGGTAGGCTCTGGGACAGGATAAGACGAGGCTGAGATAACGTCTAATGAAAACCCCGAGAATTTATTGACTTGGGAAGAGTCAGGAGAGATGTGGGAGCTAATCGGCAGTGCTTCGTCGCACAACTGGTTAGGAGTTGGAGGGAGACGATCTGACGGCATTGAGCAGTCTATTGGGAAGACGCCTTGAAAGAAGCTATTTTGGTTCATTTCTGAGAGGTCTTTGAGTCCGATCGACATGGTAAACTATGCATGATCTTCCGGGACCTTGAACGCTGATCCGGCGCCGCCTGTTGGCAGAAACACAAACGCAAGCGCAGTGTGAGCAGAGAGATACTCAAAACCTCTGTAAGAAAACGAATAAAATCTTGTTTTCCTTACTCTTTCTCTCTGTACTCCAAGAAAAGGCCTAAAAATGAGGGCCGAGGGGGGTCACATTGATAATGCACGGCCCACGGTAAAGCAATGCAAATGAGTCCAGAGAGATTTAAAAGAGAACTTTGGCCAGATAATCAATCTTACATTTAGGTGGGAACAGGGCCAAGGCAGAAGAAATCAAGGAGCATGTATGGATCGAAGAGAATAGGCAGCCAGCATGGTCTTTACCTATTTAGTATACTCCGTAGTCAGCGGGCGGCCCTCGAGGTTAACAATTGCTCCGCAGGTAGCATGAATTAGTGGGGGCCGGACTTAGTAGATCTGCGCGTTCATGATGCTGACCAAGGACAATATAATAATATTAATTGAGCATGAGTTTCCCGGACGTATTATTGTCCAATGACAGCAGAATTGAGAAGTATGGGAGAAATGTTTCTCCTCGTATTATAAACCATCATTTAACACAAGGGACGCATATGAATATCCGCTCCTCGTACAGAGCGGAGTATGTACGGTGAAGCACGACATAAACGTGGTTTGGCATGAGACCCGCCATTCTGACATAAGCAACGCCGTTGTTGTAACGTAATCCACAAGCGAGCTGCGCACCCCCCAACGCGACCACATCAACTATTTGAATTCAAAGCTATTCAACCCACCCAAAAACAGCAATTATATACAAAAGAAATTACACATTAATGCAAGTAGGACACTGCACTATTCTGTGACCTATTATACCATAATTACTGCACTTTGGTGGGGCATGCTGGCAGCATAAAGAAGCTGGGGGGCTGCTTCTCCAGCTGCAGCAGCTGCAGCAGCTGGAGCTTCTGGGGCCTGATTCCTAGCTTCTATAAGCTCTTGACCTTTCTGTACAGATAGACCCCCAGTATAAGCTATCTGCTTCCTTGATTGCTTGCTTTTTTCCTATTTCTTTGCATTTACAGCTCTTAAATCATAATTTTCCTTTGAAAGCAGAACCACACTATTTGTAACAGCGCGGCAGACACCTAGGCGGTAAGGTAGGCGGTGTCAAGCATTCCTTTGTCTCTGGGATACTGCCTGTGACGGCGCTCATGCATAGAAAAATGAGATGGATTAACTATGGTAGCTAGTCATACAAAATCAAAAGCATGAAGAAGAAAGAAAGGAATCATAGGCATTGTAGGGTGGTTGATATAGGCAAGTAAGGCTGGCAGTATTCTCCCTGACTCCCACTGCCTATTACACCACCACACCACACTGTTATATCACCCCCCCCCCTCTTCAAAAATGCCTGCCTGCAGGCGTTTCTAGCCCAAATAACTGGCTTGTTGTTATTCTTATGCTTCTCTGGATTCTCACCATCCTTCTAGCATCTTATCCACTTATTCAGCCTCTTTGAGGGTTCAGGCAGGTCTGGATAGTACTTATAAAAGCTTTGTAGGCAGTGTGGTGAGCCTATAAAATTTGCTGCCAGATACCATGTTAGGTTATTATTATATTCTATCCACTTAATCTTATACTGCAGCTTCCCCTGATATAGATAGACTGCTAAAATTTTTCTTTATCTTCTATTTATATTCTCTATTAACCTCTATAGTGTAACGACGGGCCTAAGACTTCTTAGGCAGAGGATTGTTGGGTTTATCTTGAAGGACAGAAGACAAGGAAAAGATAGATAATGAGTCATTACTAGCAATGTTAACTAGGATTGCTATTTGAGTTGACCATAGGGTCCTAATCCCCATGGTTAAGGAGCATCTTATATACATGTTGAACTCTGCTTCAGAAATACCTATCTGGTGGATCATGACCATGGATGGATCAAGGGTCAGGTTGGATCAAGAGGTCGGACGGATCAAAGGTCCTGATGGATCATGGCCATTGCTCTTGATCCATTGTCACATGATAGATTCTCCCCCTCACTGTCTTATTGGAGATTCCTAGGCTGTGCCATAACATATAGCTGGGGGAGAGTTCTTAATCTGGTCTGGAAGAGGGTCAGTAGCTGCCTTCTGAAGCTTGTCTGGTAAGAACACTGAATATATATGGATTGAGGCTGGTAAGTCCAGCTTATAGACATTACTGATCTGTTTAATAATGTGATAGAGGCCTGCTATCTGATAGTCCAGCTTGCAGCTAGAACAGTCTATCTTTCAGATATAAGCTGATACTTATACTATATCTTCTATTTTAAAGTTAACAGGCCTTCAGTACTAGTCTGCCTGTTATTACTAAAAGTTCTAAGCTTTTTTAATAAGTTTTCAGATATAATTTTAGGTAGCTTTTAAATGCTAAATCTATTTCTAAGTATTATTTCAGTTTAAACATTTTATAATAGATTAATCTAAAAGTTAAAACTGTTATTAGTTAAAGAAGGTTTGTAGTGTTATATTTTAGTTAATTAAGAATAATAAAATTTTAATTAACTTATAAGGCAGAACTACTATAGTAAAGTCTATTATTAATAATTATTCTAATAATAATTAATAAAAAGTCTAAAGCACTGTACTATATATTAGTTTATTATCTCTGTTTAACTATCTATTTAAAGATAGTCTGCAGTAGAGGGCTTCAGCTTAACTTTTAGAATCTGACAGAATTTATTTTAAAAGTTTAAAATAAATTAAGATTTTTAGTCTAATATAATAGTGTTTAGAGGTCTAGTCTACTAGTAAATATATATAATAAAAAGTCTTACTATATTTTAGGCAGTAGTAGTTTTATAGTATAGAATAAATATTAGCCTTTTCTTTAAATAGTTTACTACTATAAAAACAGTATTATAACTATATTAATTCTTAGAAAAGCTTTAAAAGTTTATTAAAATATATTTCTATAGCTAATCTAATATAAATAGTAGCTACAACAGTTTAAAAACTTTATTATACAGGTTCTGAGTTTGCTAATATATATAGTAGTTAGTAATTGTGACGGCGCTCAGTCATAGTATTATTAGCTAAAACTATGGTAGCTTGTCATACAGAATCAAAAGCATGAGGGGAAAGGAAAGAATCTGCAGGGCTTCGTGTAGCGCGATATACGTAGGCGAGTAGGACCAGCAGTATCCCAGAGATGAAGGGATGCTCAACACCGCCTACCCTACCGCCTAGGTGCGCCGCGCCGTCACAGTAATATACTAATTAATATTCTGAATTATATTGAGCTAGTAGTATCTTTCTGCTAGCAGTTTTCTTATTTTATTTTTTTAGAGTAGGTAGTAGAAGTCTAATAGCATATTTTATTTAAAAACTGTATTTAAAAATCTTTTTTATCTAGTACTATTAGTCAGCTCTAACTGTATAATTATAGATTTTCTTTTAAAAACTAGAAAGTTTTTTTTTAGTAGTTGCTATCTAAAAGCTTATTAAAGATTTATAAGTTTAGTTAGTTTATAGTAAGCAGTCTACTAAATACTACTTCTTTTAAATTAGTGCTATTTCTATATAAAAGACTTTTATTTTTTATATAATATAGAGATTAAGCTATTCTATTTTTAAAAATTGCTAAGTCTAGTATTTCTTTTTTAGACTATTTTAAATCTTTATTATTGCTAACTACTAAAATAAAGTATTTATTAATAGATTCTATTTCTTTAAGTAGTATTAAATTATAAAATAGAACTAAGTAAGATATTTAATCTACTTAATCTACTATAAGATTAGAATTTTAATTATTATAAAGTATTTTAATGTAACAACAGGCCTAAGACTTCTTAGATGAAGGTTTATTAAGTTTATCTTGAAGAACAGAAGACAAAAGAAAAGATAGATAATAGATTATTACTAATAATATTAATACTAGAATTGCTATTTAAGTTGATTATAGAGTTCTAATTCTTATAGCTAAGAAGTGTCTTTATATATATAATGAGTTCTGTCTGGAAATACCTATTCAGTGGATTATAACCATAGATGGATCAAAAGTTATATTAGATCAAGAGGTCAGATAGATTAAAGGTCCAGATAGATTATTTCTGTTGCTCTTGATCCATAGTTATATAATAGACTCTCCCTCTTACTGTTCTGTTGGAGATTCTTAGGTTATGCTGTAACTGTTACAATCAGCATGAGACAACATGGACTCGCATGAGATAAGAACACTACCCTGCAGGAATATCTCTGATCACATGAAACTACCATAGGAAACTACCACAAGATGGTAGTTGTCAAAGGTAGTCACTACCATAGGGGACTACCATGAGGTGGTAGTCAAGATGGTAGTCAAAGGACCATGTATATAAGACACTCCCTAATCATGGGGACTAGGGCCCTGTGGTCAACTCAAATAGCAATCCTAGTGTTAACATTGCTAGTAATGACCTATTATCTATCTTTTCCCTTGTCTTCTGTCCTTCAAGATAAACCCAACGAACCTCTAGAAGTCTTAGGCCTGTCATTACAGCAGCATAATTAACAGACAGTTTATATATCTTTTGAAATGGAGAGAGTATGATAACTCTGAGAACTCTTAACAATCTATAGAAAACTGTGATAGATATAAGAAACTCCTCAGAGAATTCTACCTCTGGAACCCAGATTGTCTGAAACTAGAAGACCTGCCATACTGCAGAAGGAGAGGACAACCTAAGAGGAGGTGCCTTTAAGACCCATCTCACTAGGATCTTTGTGAACTGCCAGAGGCAAGGAACTCTGCAACAAAATCAGGAGAAAGTCCTTTAAGAAGCTGTGGATCACCAGATAATGATGAATCCTCAGAGTGCTGACAATCCTTATACTCATTGGCCAAGCACTCCAACTTATCAAGTTCTTCAGCAGTGAGAGGATTTTTATTATCCAACTTTTCAGTTACTAGGGAATTGTGATCCAATATCTTCAAACCACACTTATAAAGGAATTCCTTCTGATATTTAAGACAATTAAGCTTTGCATAAGAAGATATAATAAGTTCCCAGGTCTTGCAGATTTGGTCCCTTATCAACTTCTGAGCACCTTCCAACTTATCCCATTCTTTATTATTATGAAATTACTTCTCATATTTGTGACCACAACAGGTACATAAGATGCAGTTTCAGCTTTTCAAATCCATAATATAAGAAAGATTATAAGAATAACACCAAACATACAAAAACCCTGATAGAACAACTATTTTGCTGGATCAGATTAGCCTGTTACAGATACTTCTTATAACAATCACAGGGCATATTTAGAGATACTTATAAGAAAAGAAGGCTCAGACCTAAAGACACAGGGAGCAACCAGTTTTAAATGCTTTTTAGGACAAAAAGCTAGAAGAGGGGGAGTAGTATTATAATCAGTGCTGCCCAACACAGCATTGCATAATGGATGTTACCCTGCAAGGGATAGAAGCCATCATAGGCATCATATAATTATGACTAATCAATGGTATACAAGGACTAAAAGGTATATGGTATACCATTAGGTATACAATATACCATCAGGTATACAGTATACCATATGGTATACCAATACCCACAGAGGGACTATGTATATAAAGACACTCCTTAACTATGAGAATAAGGATCCTGTGGTCAACTCAAATAGCAATCCTATGGTAACATTGCTAGTAACAGCCTATTATCTATCTTTTTCCTTGTCTTCTGTCCTTCAAGATAAACCCAATGAGCCTCTGCCTAGGAAGTCCTAGGCCCGCTGTTACAGTTAACCCCTTTAACAAGGAGAACCTGCACCAGCTATAGAATAAAGCCTTGAATGCTAATAAACAGTACTGAAGACTCTACCAGGCAGTTATAGATGGAGAATAGTAACTGCTGCCACACTGGAGTCTGCCTATATTCATTTCAGAATACTTAATTGATAAAGAGAAGCACTTGTGCTGAAGAGGCCAAATATAGGTTTCCTACTATGAGCTGTTGCAGACAAAGATTATTTAAGATACTTATAACTTCTATCTAGCAGGTTACCCAGATTGGGACATAACTAGAGTGTTAATAACTCAGAACTTCACCTAGCCAGGTTTAAGTTAAGATATATGGAGGTTCCTTTGCAACTGTAACATCTGTAGAAGAATAGCCATATAGTAAGAAAAGCATCAGAGCCTGTTGAAATTCTTGCCAATTTCTAAGCATTTCTGGGCTAAGATCTTAATTAATTTTGTCACTGAACTGCCACTGTTGAGCCCAGATCAGACAATCAACATTATAGTAATCACCAATTGATTGTTCAAGAGTGTGATATTTGAATTTATAGCAACTATAACTGCTAAGAATGTGGCAAGAAGGTTAGTTTGATATCTCTTCTGTTATTACAGGCTCTCTCAGGCCATTGTTTCAGACTGCAGAGCACAGTTTATCAGCCTTATATGGAAATATATATGCTAATTGCTATATATCACCTATTAGCTATCCACTGCATACCACCCCAAGACCAATAGGGCCACAGAAAGAATAAATCAGACTTTAAAAGTGTATCTCTGGGCCTTTGTAGTATATTGGCAAGAGAACTGGGAAGAATTGCTGGATATAGCTATAATAGCAATTAATAATCAGAATGCTGCTTTAACAGGTATGAGTCCCTTTTTTACAATATATGGCTATAACATAGACTTGCTGGAACTTGCAGACCTGGCCAGACCTCTTCAGCATGCTGGCTCAGGCCCTATCACTGCTGGAGAAGCCTTTATAGCTTAGATAAGAGAGACTACAGAAGTGGCTTAAGCTACTATAGCTTTAGCACAGAAACAACAGAAGCAATATACTAATTAGCACTGGCAGATGGCTGAACAGTTCTAAATAGAGAATAAGATCTGGTTAAAGCTAAAGAATATTCAAACAGACCAGCCCTCTAAGAAACTTAACTAAGTCAATGCTAAATATACAGTTATAGAGCTGGTTAAATTCTATATATGCTGGTTGAACACACTCTTTAAAATTCACTCTATCTTTTATATTATGCTTCTGCATTGGGCCTCTGAGAATCCCCTGCCTTTACAGGCCTGGAATAACACCCAGCTGGCTGCTCTAATGGATGAGAATGGTAAAGAAGAGTGGAAAGTGGAGAAGATATTAAAGGTGAAACAGACAAGAAGAGAACAGAAGACTCTAGTCAAGTAGCAGAGATATGCCTAATCTACTTAAAAGTCTTTAGACAACTTTCTGAAGATAGTAGCTCTAGATGCCTATAAAGCTGCCTATAGCTCTGTATCAGCTTAAGCCTTAAAGAGAGGGAACACTCTGAAAAGAGAGGTAATGTGACAGGCTAAGCTCAATAGAAGGTCTTAAACACTCTCAGCCATTCTGCTGCTATCTACTGCCTTTTCAAAGAGTAGCCCACTAGAGCTTAACTCTGGCACATCTTAGCTCTTCTTAGTACTTCTCTATACAGCTAGACTCTCTACTTCTTTTTCTTCTCTAAGATTTAGTATACTCATTAATAGGTCTAGCTAGTTGAATAAACTGCCTTGAGTTCTTTACAAATAAGTTTAGTAATTTAAACTTTTTAAATATTAAGTTGCTGGCAGAGATTTTTAATACAATATTCTGCAAAACTAATTTAATATACTTTATTATTTTAGTCAAAGAAAGTCTTTAAAGAGTTCTTCTAAATCATTTTAATATTTAGTAATAAATTCAGTTTTAGTGATTATTTTTAGCTTATTAATTTCTTAAAAGAGATAGAAAATATATTAAAATTCTTCTAGCTTAGAGAATTTTTTAATCTTAGTCTTACTAGCTAAGTTATAGCTTATAAATTTATTAGCAGATTAAGCTATTTAATTAGTTTTTTAAGTTTTAGATTCTAGAGATTTTATTTCTTAAAGCAAGATTTTAAATTAGAGATTAAAATATATATATAGTTTATATATTTTTTCTTAAATTCTGAAAAGATTTAATAAATTTAAATAGTTCTAAAAATTTTTAATTTAAGTTTTTAAAATTCTTAATCTAAACTTCTAGATTCTGAAAATTCTTAGTTTTAAATTTTTAAAAAAAATTTATTTATTTTAAATATGTATAAAATTACTTATTACTTTAAATTATATATAATATATAGTAAGAGAAAATAAAGATTTATAAAATAAGAAAAAGTTATAATTAATACTTTTAATTATATAATAGTGCTTATATATAGAAAAATAAGATAAATTAACTATAGTAGCTAATTATATAAAATTAAAAATATAAAAAAGAAAGAAAGAAATTATAAATATTTAGTAAAACTAATAGTATTTTTTTTTAACTTCTACTGCATACTATACTATTATACTATACTATTATAATCTGCTTCTTTCTTCTTCTCTTTTAAAGTTTTAATTTTTAAGGCCTTCTTGCAGAGGCAGTATAAAATAATATAGCTAATCTTCTTACAATAAAAGTACTTTTTTTTCTATATTAGTTTTACTCTCTATTTATTATTTAGTCTACTAGTTTTAAAAGCTGCTGATACAGCAGTTATTATTATTATTAATCAAGTTTAATGTCCATATAGAGCCTTCCAGCTATGATAGACCCTGATTCCTGGGCTGCAATTCTCATTCTAAACTGGTAGTTTAGAATGAGAGTTATTGCCCCTATCTAGTCCTTGGGGCTAGACCCCCATCTATGATCATTCTTAACCTTTTCCTCGCCCTGGACTGCCTATCTATATAGGGCTTTTGAGCTCTATAAGCTCTCCTTGTTTTTCAAGCCAGTATGGGCAACACCTGGTCTGTTCCCAGGCTGCCTCTATACATTACCCATCTCCAATCTTTTCTGCTTCCTCTAGGGCTTCTAGTCCCTACTTGTTATCCTTCTGGGCCCTTTCTGCTGCCTGGGCCAGATCCCCTGGGGGGCAGCCTACTGTAGTGTCTGCTAGGAACTGTAGCAGAGCTTTTGTGGCTTTAGAATCTTCTAGTAATTGGCCTTCTGGGTGATCCTCTGCTGCAGTGGGCCTTGCCACACCAGCCCTGTCCAGGGCTTGGTAGAGGGTTCCCCACTGTCTCTGCCACTGCCTGCATTCAAACAGTAGGTGATGTATGGACTCCTTAGGGGCCTGGCAGCCCCTGCAGGCCTCTGACTCTTAAGCTTGTATCTGCTTGAGATAGGTGCCTATAGCAGCATGCCCTGTCTTGAGTTGAAGGTAGTGGCTGGCTATCTTCTTGGGTGCTGCCGCTGTGACAGGGTCCTGCTTCCACCCCTGTTGGGGCCAGTAGGCTCTCTGGGTCCTTTGGGACCTGCATGCTAGGGCCTGAGCCAGCCAGATCTGCCTCTGGGCCTTTATGACTTCTGTGCAGCTCCGGCAGGTATAGGCCAGCAACAGCTCCCCAGAGCCTCCTTGAGGGGATCTGGCTGCTGCCCGCCTGGCTGCTTGATCTGCCTGCTCATTCCCCTCGATGCCTTTGTGCCTGGGGACCCATTGAATAGTGGTTTGTCGGCCCCGCACCTGAAGGTTCT